>NC_090943.1:92460899-92830899 GCF_040807025.1 Struthio camelus | reverse complement strand
TGCTATTAGCTACTAGCATATTATTTTCTGTCAGCTCTTTGAATTCACATTAATTGCATTAATGCAATAAATTAATTAGCATTACCATTTTATTTGTTTTCACAGCTGCTTAGCTACAATGAATATTATTCTCTTAAATCATGCTGTCATAAAGTGTTAATTATAAATGTCTTTTATAATAATAATGGTTTCTGTACTAGTAATAAAACCCTCACAAAGAGTCATTCCAGTAAATGCAAGATTATTAGACTATTTCCAAACAATGCCAAAATGGTTAACAAAATAGTTGTTTCATTAGCTTCTGTTAATGACTGATTTCTTGAGAATCCTTCAGATATTTTGATTAATCTCCATCTGTACCCAGAAAGCTTTCTTAAAAATCAGTCATTTTTTTATATTTCAAATTCACATTTACTGTTTAGAAAATATACACATACACCAACTTTGCTGCCTTAGAGAACCAACCCTTTGTACCAAATGGGGTCAAGCCTGTGAATCTAATTCAGCTGAGTCTCTCATATATGTCAATTAGGGTTGTGCCTCGTAAAGGCTGGAACAACAAAGCTTTTATTTCCTCATTTGTTACTCAAGATGTTTCTCTTGGTTCTTCTTCCACCATCTCACCACAATTAGAAGATGCTGGGTAACTTTAACCCCTTCTGCACTGTGAGATCTTGAATCAAGTGTCTCCATCTACATACGTTCAAGCACATTAATGGATCTGGACCCATGTTCCTATCATGAATTTTGTGTTAATGATGAAAAATACAGATGTGGGGAAAAAAGAATAAAAATATTTAGTTCCTTGACAAAGCAATACACAAACTTGCAGTACTGAGTGTTAGAACCTAACTCCTGAATGCCTCAAGCTGAACTCTACATTAGAATTAAGGCAAGTTCCTGATTATAATAGGTCATTGTTATTCTCCAGACATGAAAACGGGACTGGGATTTCACAACTGAAATGTATTAGCATGAGCAGAACAGGATGTCAAACCTTTTCTGCTAGGAAATGTGTGTAACAATGCACTACTTGCTCTATCTGTTTATCCAAGGACATCGCATAGATTTTGTCTTGGCAAAAAATATTCTGATTTCTTTCCTACAGCCACTGTTGGCATGAATCTTATTTAGACATTTCAAATCAATTATATCCTTAGCCAAGCATTAGTTAATATAAATGCTTTTCATTTTTAATTCTGAACTCACCCACAGATCAGACAATGTACTTAAGTTTAAATGATTTAAAATCCAAGCCTCAGAGTACTGAACACACAAAAAGTTAGTTTCAAATCTTCTTTCATTATCTTTGAAGAGAATAACTAGTTTCTAAAAATATAATTATGCAAATGCAAACACAACTACAAGCCTCTCTTCATCCTTCCATCTACCTCTCCCATTGCTTATTAGGAAACTTTATTCTTATTAGAAGCAACATTTCCAAGAAAAGAGGGAGGCAATACCAGATAATTCAGCAGAGAAATGGCTCAAGAGGTTGTACTAAAAAACCAAAACTATACTGTGTAATCCTTTATCTTTTTTAAACAATTCATTTAACCACAATATGGCAAAATGCAGAAGTTTCAGTGAAAAGAAAAAGAAAGACCTAAGGAAAGATTAAAAAAACCTTCTTGGACATTTGTTCATATCTCGGATGAAAGGTTCAACATTATAAACCAAGTAAAGAGGATATTCTTGCAGCTAAATTCAGATCTTAGATTAAGACTCAAGAGCTGAATTCAAATTTGGCTCCACCGCAAATTATCCATGTGAAATTAGGGCCAGATTCTCCAAAAATGTTTCTGTGCTTATAGAATTACCTGCACATGTTAGTTGCCTGTCTTTTGAATCTGTAAAATTACATGATTAACCCAGTTAGACACTTCTGAAAATTCTACTAGTGCTTCTTTATATATTTATTCATTTAGGGTGCATCTAGTTTTTTATTTGAATCAGGACTGTGCTTTTGAACCAAATATCCTGATTGCCCATTCTTGCCTCTGTCTGCATCATGGAGCAGATGCAGAGCACAGAGCTAGGCTTCTTTTCAATGAAACTAAACTGCAAGACATGGTCCAGGACTGCGCCTAATGCACTCTAAATGCAAATAGGAATTCAGCCCATGGGACTGTGTCAAAAGTAAAAATTCATCAAATTTGTATCGTACAGACATGATGTCCTCAGCACAAACTATTTCGCTCCACAGATCTGCTCTTATTAGTCCACAGTACTTGTTACCATAGCATCACATCTATTTTCATAACAGGACTAAAAGCCTAATGAAGGATTTCAGTTTAGGTAGCCATGACACATATGTTTTAATTTCTTACCCTAAAGTTCCTCCATTAACTAAATTACTGTTTCAGAATGTGCCCAAGAGCAGCTCAAACTCATCAGTGAAAGCAAGTCAATACCAATCCTGCATATAAAGCCAATAAGGACCTGAGAAAGAAGCGACCCTCTGCCCCTCTCTCCTGTTGGGTTTTTTTTGGTAGGTACTCTCAGAGCATGACTAACACGCACTAAATTCAGGCTGCCCAAAATACTTTGGCAGTTGCCTCTTTCTCCTAAAATAGCAGGAGAGGAAATATCCTCCCTTCTGCTGTAAAATAGTGGGTGGAGTAATTACCTAGGAGCAGAAATACTTGTGCAGCTCAAAACCCTCAACCCTCACATCTGTTTTGTGCTCTAAATACCAAACAGCAGGTATGGGCACCAGCCATCCTTTCTGTTGAATGTATTCCACTCTACAGAATATGATTTAAGATTATTGGGAAGAAAGAGGAAGAAAGAAAAAAATCTAAGCCCAATGAACAGCATCTGTTTAGAGACAGAAAGAGACCTAGGTTCTTACCTTTCTTTGTGGCCTGTATATGCATTGTACATGAAACATTCACTGGGTAAACGCATCAAGAGCTATGAGAGCGAGGTTCACAAACAGCTCTTCCATTCAGCTAGGGAGAGGTGTGTGAGGCAATAGTATCATACTACTTTTTGCTTTTACTTACTGATCTGGTGAATCTCAAATTTCAGCAATAGTTATGACCTAATAGCTATACGGTAGTATAATAGCCGTATAGCATAATACGTTTAGGCAACTTTTCTGAGAGAGGAAAGCTATTTGTTTGAATTCCAGGAAGAGAAGAAGGAGTCAAAATCTGGTCTCCCCTGCCACAGAGAATACTTTAAACTCTAAAACTGGTGGCTACCAATCATCCTTCCTCCACCTGTGGTGAGGAGGAGGCAAGTGCCCTTATTACGTTTAAAAGAATAGGGATAGGTACATGCCTTCAAGAGTGGATTCTGCTAAGTGAAAGAAGTTTAGATCTAAGCCCCATATAATAGATAAATTTTCTCAATACTTCCTATTAGCGCACCTCTTCTCTGAGTATTCTGGGTTTCTTGGACTGCCTTTCTGTGGTGTCTAAATCTCACGACGTGTCTCTAGGCACAGGCATTGGCAAGAGTGAAATCACCCGAAGCCTTCAAAACGTTGAAGCGGCTTCCTCTTCCCCCTGTCCCCCAAAATGATAATGCTGTTACTTTCTGCAACAAGTGGTCTGTGAGGTGCTATGAAGCTGCAGACGCAAGAAAGTAACTGCTCTCTCGTCCCTTTCTTTGAAATCTGCAGCTTCATAGCAAGTTGAACCTCAGCTAGTGAGGTGGAGTGCAAATCAAAGAGAGAGCTAGAGTGCTGGCTATGCCTTACTCCTTGCCCTGAGCCCGCCAAAATTCCCAGCCTAATGTACTATGGCCCCCAAGCTGAGCTCCCTCCAAGGGAGCGCGGTTGATCTGTTTCAGTACTGTACAGGTAGAAGAGGAAAGACCACCATCCAGTGGGACAGGGAAGGATCTCCTCACTGCTAGAGTAGAGATGCCACCCAGTTTATGTTGTTCTCGCTGTCAGGAGGTTTAATGATGAATGTGCAGAAGGAGAAGCACAGGAGCGCATTTTGGAGAGGGCCAAGCCACACACAACAGTGTGGAATGAAGCATGTGATTAGCTTTACCACGATAATACAAATTGTATTGTTACCAAATAATTCGGGATTCATTTGGCATAGTGAACACTTAGAATTGCAATATTGTCATGGTACTGGTGTATCAGTCGCCTTTAGCAGGCACCTTAAAGTTAGGAAGATTATTCTTTTTAATCTTGCCCCTCAGCACTGTCCCTCAGTCTCCTGAGGCCAGTATACAATATTGCCACAAATGCTGAACAAAAGGCAATATATGCAATGCTACCGAAGCACACCAGAATGAGAGTATAACGCAGTTAATGGTGTAAAGATCTGTACCAAATCGTTCCTGGCCTTTACGTCCCTGTGCAAGCAGCAGAAATGCTTGCCTTCATTATTCCACTTCATTTATGAGGAGCAGTAATGATCATTTCTCCTTAACCTGTGAAACGTGTAGCACCAGGAGTTGGAGCCAGGATGGGACCTTTCAATAGACGAATACAAGGAGCTGCCATAGGACAGCCTGACAAAAACCAAAACACTACGGGTTAACGAGCACCTCTGGCCACATTTGAACAAAGCAGTCCTGAGAGGCCCGAGGCATTGTGATCTCTCCATTGCCTAGGCATAGAGGCTGGCCAGGACACACGTCACAGCTCTCTTCTCACCTGTACCTCTGGTATCAATTCCAAGAGACCACGAGAAAGACGATGCTTGCTACTGAATGTCTTCTGAATATGAGTATGGGATGCAACTAGGGGGGACACCCAGACCCAGTAATTTAGATGTGCTCACTGTCCCAGTTTAAACAAAGCCTTTCCTTCCAGTCCCACAGACTCTAAATCTATATTCAGATTTCTTGCTGGAAAGTTATTTGGTGGCAGCTTTCTTTGAAAACATGTCACACTTACAAGAGCTATAAGTTCCTCCTTCATTAATGCAGCCGACTTCCAATTTATTTTTCATCGACTGATACATCCCTAAATATTTTTTTTTAATATAATGTCTCAGGATTTACACAGTGAGCTTCCGCATGCTGCATGGCTGTGAGGAAGTGCATACTGTGATGACTGCAGCTCTTCCATGATGAAAAATATCTATCATTATATGCTGCTTCCCCAGTCCTTGTGTGCAACTATATAGTTACATTTTTCTGCAATCAAAATGCTTTTTATAAAGAACTTCCATATAATCAAGCGAAAAAGATATCTGCACAAAAATACTGCCCAGGACTTAATCCTGCTGAAAGTCACCAGATTGTTGGGAGTGCTCTCCACACATCTGAGCTCTTTGCCAGCCGAGAGCACTAAGCGCTCTGCACCTGGAAGGACGGGACCATAGACGAGTACATTGTTGAGACTGCTGGGAAGTTTAGTAAGCTAAATTGCATGTGTTTATTTGGAATGCATGCTCTGGCAAAGGCCAAAGTTACATGTGCAGAAGGGTAAAATATGCACATTTAAGCAAATGCAAAAAAGAAAAAAAACAGAAATGAATTGAATTTTAAAATATCTACAGAAGTCTCTACTTAATTATGCTACAGACAAAAGCATTACTGAGAGAAGAAAATATAGACGGAGCAAAAAGAGGTAACATAAACCCATCACATCGAGAGGAGAAAAGGGGACCCTCTGTGTGCCTGAGCCAAGTCCCACTGAATCTATCTGACTCTTTATTTTGACCTCATATCAGCTGTGGATCAACCCCCACATGCAGATTCTACTCTCCTAAGCACATCCTTTTTTAAAATCATGGCTTGGACTACACGTGGTATCCAGAAGAAAGCTGCAGGAGTCACAGTGTTTTCTCTTGTCTCACGAAACTGCTATTTTAAATATAAATACATTATATTGAAAAATATTTTTCAAAAATCTCATTTTTTAATTTTTTTTATCTGAAAACTTTCAACATGAATTTGCAAAATGGGCAATATGAATCTGCTTTTTGTGGATGAAAAATTTTACCAAAAGAATTACATGAAGTTCCAATGTATATCTCTAAATTAAAGTAGAAAAATAAAGGTTTTGAAACTGCACTAGAACAAAATTTCACGTACACACTTTTTTTCTCCTTCTTTCCTCGCCCAGAGCATTTCAAGGCAGCAGGGGCACTGTGACAACACAGACAGCTAATTGCAAGGAAATGGATGTCTGATGCCATTAACACTACCCACTTTCCTTGGACATTTAAAATAAAAACAAAACACGCCACTAGGCACACAGTTTTCTCCCTGGGGTGGAGATGAGAGAGAGCCTGAACTACATGTGATAGATGTTAAGTCACATTGCTTAATGCACTACTGGAGGGAGCTCAGATACACCTAATGAGGATAGTGGTTGAACCTATGTAGGACAGAATATTTTTATCCTGCAGATTGTAAATTAAGTCTTAATTTTAGGTAACAACTATAAAACTCCACCAGTTAAACCAATTTCAGTTTTCATTTAAGTATTTCAATTAATTATAAATAATTCTGTCTCTGAAGAAAAATGACAAGTAGCCTATATATTTAGGCTGCACAGAGGAAACTCTCAGTATGAACTTGACATACAGAGAAATAGAAATGAGTGTTTGAGGCAAAAAAAGGTGTCAGAAATTATTTGGCCTAGACCTGAAACAAGAAAAATAAATGCCCAGATGATCACACACTTACCATGAGGAGTAGGGGAAATGATACAAAGATTTTCCTCATTTCTTTGGAGACTAAAATCCAGACTCAGATGAAGAATAGGAAGAGAATGAAAAAATAAACGGGACTATAAAAATTACTTGAAATTTCAAAAACTTTTGCCTCTATCTAATCATAAAAGACAACTTTAAACTATTTTATGAATTCAGTGAATACTTCTGTTTTGAAAATACTCCTGCAAAATTTCGTCCTGGTCCAGCTTTGAACAACCATATTCTAAACCTCCAAGAAAAGGTTAGAAATATCAATAGATTATTTATTATAGTGCCACTATTAAAATTACCTAACTAAAATCTGAAGCAATACTAGTTTTTCACTTCAAATAATACCTTTATTACGACTTACCTTCTTGTTTAAATATAATATGCATTGTTTGCAACAATTCTTATTTTCAAATAGTAAAATATGAACTTGACTAGATTAGATCATATCACTTTTAATGACTCATTTCCTCTTCTATTTTTGTTAAGAAAAAGAGCCAGACTATATTATTGCTAAAAGTCAGAATCTGAGTACATCGTATGTACACACAGCAGATCATATTGTTATTGACTGAATTTTCTTTAGTGATAAATTATTGTACAATTCACTACATTGCTTTACCTAGAGGAAAATTGAGTAGCTACTATTTACAATTTGGGCGAAAACCTGAATTCACTGAAATCAGTGGGAGATTTTTCTATTAATTTTAGTAGCAGCAGGATTTGACCATTAATGTAATAAAATAGGTAGTGTGAAAAAAAAAAAATCCCAGCTCACATCACTACTGGCTTAGCAGCCTGCAATTAATTTGTAGCATCTCAAGTTGCTGAACACAATTAAACAGCCACAAATCTAGTTATGAAACAAATAAAAATGTTAAAATAGATAACAGTTAAAAGTCTGACCTAGCAATGTACTAAATTACCATTTGATGTATAAACAAATCTTAATAAGTAGCCATTAATTTAACAGAGTGATTATCTAGAAAAGGTAGTTAATATTTTTATAGCCAAAGTTTTTTTCAGTTTAACTCTTATGGTTATGCTGTGCCTTTTGTAGCGTATCTCTGAAATGATCATAGCAGTAAATTGCTTGTGCTTGTCTGTTGACTGTGATGTGAAGAGGCTGGTTGGGTGAGCAGCTGAAGGACTCTATTTATATACCTGGCTGGTTAGACTGAATGGACCTGCAGTAAGAAGTAGCCCCGTCAGAGCATCTTCAATGACTTCCATCTTGACCTTGAATCTGACCTTTGTTATGGTCCACTTCCATCTCCATAAAAATGAGCTAAAGGCTAGATTGTCATCTATTTGCTCTTTTATGTCTTCCTGGGCTTGATGATATGTTCTGGTGCTAGAGCTGACTAAAACAGATTAATTATCACACTTTGCTGTGAATGACAGCAAAAGAGTTTGCAGTCCACAAGTGAACGGTCATATGCAGTTCCTCACAATGCTGAATTGACATTGTTATTCAAATCAGAAAATACTGATCACTAGGGTAACAGAGGGAAAGAGGTTCCCACCACAGAATAAAATGAAAGGTCAAACAGCTTAAGGGATCAAACAAATAAAATATGCAAGATAAGCAACTTCAGTGCTTACATTGCTCTAATCTTGAATCAAGGCTCTTCCATCTGCATCCACTCTCATTGTGAAGGCAGCACGTACAAAGAATGCTCAATTCACTGGTTCAGTCACCACATATTATCCTACCGGAAGTGATAATAAGAATTTCGCTACTTGTGGATGCCAGCGTTTTCCAAATTTATCAAGGTAGGGGTTTGATTCATCAGTGAGCGTTCCCTTTTTACTCTTTTTTGCAGCTTATTCAAGAAAATACGCATAGACCCTCATATCTATGTCTCAGGTAATTGTGCTTTGTGTTTAGGAGAGGAGAGAGTGTTTGCATTTAATGAAACTTTTTATTGCCAGAGGGAGATAAAACAAACATGGTATACACTTAAAATAAATTCAATAAAGGAAATGTAACACATCTGCCTCGTGCCTGAGCAGATTGTTTCCTGCTTACCAATGGAATTATATCAAATATTATTTTTAGAATTGTGATGTTTCCAAGTAGAGTCACTGTAGACAGAAATACGCAGCTCACCTGCAAAACACTAGCAGGTCGTCAAAAGGGCGAGAGGCCTCACACTGCTCTGGCTGGCTACCAACAGAGCCAAAACTCAGAAACTGCGCTGTCTCTTTGCAGAGGCTTGGCTCTATTTCTCTTTAGAGAGGAGAAGACCAAAAAATGCAATTACCTTCTCTACGTTTCTTATTCAGCACCTATTGCTGAATTGCTATAACTTTCCTATTTCCTCAACCCACTTCTCTTTTATTGTATCCCTTGTTCATGCATTGACACACGTAATTTAGAGAAAAGCTTTTTAGCCTGGTCTTTCATGACAGCTATGAAGCACCTTCAGGCTCTAAATACAGTGTTAATATATATTATGCAATCACCTAGGGGCCTCAGCTGAGAGTCAGTCCTACACAGCCAGCCCCTTCAACTTCATACTCTTGTGTTCTCTCTCTTGCTGGCATGAAAGCAAGTTTCAGCAAAGGTCTTTGCCAAATCTGAGTTAGTAGAAACCCCTCAGCTTTTCTCATGAAATCACTCCAGTTTTGAGGAAAGGAATCTAATCCACAGGGTCTGCCTCATTTTCTATCATTCTTTGTGGCAATCACATGATGAAATGACTGTCCTATAAGATAGCAGTTAGTGCCTATGGTATTTTGAAGGCTATCAGATTATTTGAATGCTGCATAACTTCCGCTTCCCAGATTTAGTGGGAGGATGTAATAGCAACAACCATATTTAAGACAGCTCGGTTGGTGAAAACAGGTTGCAATGCTACCAGATCTTTGATTCAGAACCGCATCATGCTTTTGAGGTAAAACTCCCAATCAACCATCAGTCCTATTTACCATTCAGTAGTTTAGCTTGCAGAGCAGATCTGGTGTGTGAAAACTACTTTTCCCTTCGCATGTACATTAAAAGTAGGACAGCTCCTTAATGAGGAGAATGCCTTTCCATGAGATTTAAGGAGTTTGGTTTTTTTTGAATCATGGAGAGGCCAGCACTTGAAGTATTTCTGTTCTCAGTAAATGTTGTGGTCATCCTACGTCAGCTGCATTCAGTAGCTGTAGAAGTCAGTCTGGCAATTTTGGATTAGACTTAGAAATATCAGTATGAATTTTCTTTACTATCTGCTGATCTGAATGCCAGGGATAACCACCTCAAGCTTTTTGATATCTCTTCCCAGGATTTACAAATTGTGAGACTGACTGATCAGCTTGAGTTTGCTAATTACTTGCAGTGGTAACAAATCACTATCATAAACAACCTCAGGTTCCAAGAAAAAGCCACTAACCAGCATATATCAACTGATCCTACTCACTAAAGATTTGGCCCAGAAACAATGTGATAACAGGATGTGTCTAAAAGAGTGCACCAAAAGAATAGAGGGTACATTGAGAAAAGTTTTTAAAATTCTGATCACACATTACTGTGGATGACCTGCTTTTCTCAAGCATAAAAATCAGAAGAAAAGAGGATAAAAACAAAAACAAAAACAAAAAAACGCAACCAAAAGTTGGCAATAAACTGGAGACAAGAACGGCAGCAATGACATGAGTCATTGGCGCTAGGATACAACTGATGGCAAGGCAGCTTTAGCAACAAGTACCAAACACTGTAGAGTGTTTTTCAAAATGTATCTAAGCCATTTCTATGTTTAAGCTTAAATCTTACCACGAGACAGTTTAAGGTGATGCTCATGGTGATGCTCTTACAAATAGAATAGGGGGCTAGGGACAGCATTTAACTGCAATTAATTTTTAGAGATCGTTTACTTTGCAGATCTTTCTTGCTGTTCCCTGACTAATATAAATTTCATCCCTTGTTTCAAAAGGCAAATCTCTCTGAATTTATTCCATTATATTTAGCTATTCACTGATGTGAACATGTATGAAACATGAATTTCAGAGTCATCTGGATGAATAGTCGTTGTAAATAGATGAAAATATTGGTAGAGGAACTGCTCTCAGTCATTCAATCAAATACAAGAAAAAGGACTATAGTTAAGAAAAGGACTACGGAACTGTATTCAGAGTCAGTACTCCAACCAGTGATATGCCTTGATGTGCCTATGTTCCTTGCATTAGTGAAGCAACCAAATAAAAATGCATAGATTTTTGGCATTCTCATATAATTCCTGACAAGGATTAATGAGTAAGGAGAGGAAAAGGGACAAGGCAAAAGATGACAGTTAATACACTCGACTGAGTGTATTTGGACCTAGTAGCATATTTTTAATTACTAAAACTATTCAATTACTCATTAGGACTTCAGAAAAAAGTATTTAATTAGAGCTTCCTGGGTCAAATTAGGGTTGACTCTGTAGAAAGTATATTATTCCTCTCTTTTGTTCTGTCTTCTCCTGTAAATTACCTGTAGAAGGAGTTAAACAATGGTAGCACTGTGGTACAATGGCCTACTTGTCACTTGTTGTCAAGGAAAAGGTGCTCATTGTTGACCTCTGTACTGTTTGCTGTTAGATAAATAGACATACAAACTTCTGGCTATTTGGACCTTGCAATCTTTTATGCCCAAGAGAAAACCATTGATCTTTTTCATCAGAACATACGTCAAAAACTTGCAGCAAAATACCCATGATTCCTGGTATTCTATTCCCTTGGGCTCTCTGTGTGAAAAGAGATTGATTTTTACTTTTTAGGGTGGATTTGCTCTTAAATTAGCCTTTTTTGCAGCATTTCATTCTATAAAGTTGCAGTAATGGGGGAAAAGCAGAACCAGTAATGTTAACTAGATGGAACAAATGGGTTTTCCCCCCCTCTTTGGTATTTTGAGAGGAATTTCAAACCTGTGAAACTTCTTCTTGGTCGGAAAGTTACACGGCGTTGCCTTTAATATCATCCTAACACCACCACACGCCCGGTACCTCTGACACCTATGTGACTTACTGCGCCCATTCAAAATGCTGAATGAAATCTTGCTTTGCAGGAGGAAAAGCTGTTAACTCCGATAACTAATATCTGCCCTGAGGGAAAGGTGTGCAGCCAGCAGATATGGCCCGGGGGTTAGCTGAGGGCACGCAGTGCACAGACATGCCCACCTAGTGCATTGCCATTACTCACTGGCCAGTCTCCAAGAAGAGCAATCCTTGCTCGGCACAAGGCACGAGAGAACTATGACTCAGATATGGTTACAGAAACAGCTGTAAAAGGAAAACACGAGTTTATGGCAGTATCAAATACGTGTGTTGGCTGTCATACCCTAATGCCACTGTTCTGTCCGTGAAAGAGAAGGAAGATGAAGGATCAGTCTTTACACAGTTATTTTACATACTTCAGACTAAGAAAATGACCCTGCTAAGCAATCTTCCAAAATGATTTGGCTGATTACAAAAGGCTTCTCTTCTAGTAACCTAACTTGGATAAGTAAAAAAGATTGTGTTCAGTTAATATCCGAAGAAGCTAACATCTCTGCTATTACCATTGTCTCATTCAAAGAACGTAAAAGCCGTTGTGATTTTTCACTGTTTCCTGTTACGAGGAACTCTAATTTTCATTTCCATAATCTGCTTTAGAATTTTTAAAAAAACACAAAAAAAAAGTCCAAGTGAGTAACTTGATGTGGCTTCAACCTGATAATTTTTTCAATACTCTTTCAGATGTTGGAAAACTGCATTTTATATGGACTCAAATAACAACATTTGACAGTGTAATCAAAAACAAAAGCTCTCTTCTTTCTAATTAAATTAAGTTTTTAACAAAAAAAAATATTTCGGATACTGAGAAAACTTATACCTTCTGTTTTACAAAATTTTTAGTCAATTCTGGCAACGGGATACCTGCAGAGTGGAAAGCGGTATGATCTTTGACATATATCCTGCCTCCCAGCTTCTTAACTGACTTTCAGCAAAAGAAAGCCAGCAAGGAAGAAATAAAATGGTATTACAAACCAAACTGCTATAGGATTGGAGGACAGGGTATGTTCACAGATTACTTTCTTTCTGTTTGAATAGGTTTATTTCTGCATGTGTTTCCCAGATGTTTTATTGTAAATGTGACATAAATGATTGTGTTAGCCAAGAATTATAACTGAACTGTGAAGATACATTTCCTGCGGGTTATGCAATAAATCTGGATTTTCTTTTCCTTTTTTTTAAGATAGTTTTAATCTGGGGTCAGGATTTCTTCAGTATCTGCGATTTCACTATGCTTTATTGCCTGGATATGTTGTAATGCCTGCTGTCACTAAAGCACAAAATCTTTTATTGGAAGAATCAAAGAATTCAAGGTGTATTAGCAGTGACATTTAACAAATGGATAAAATTCTAATTTGAAAGAAAAAATCAGATGCGGTAGTCTGACTTCCTGTCCACAGAGCAGCTCTTGGCTAAGTGAAAGATCTGATCAACCGGGGTCAATTTTTGCGTTAGGAAGGCATTCCCACAACCCGTGTTTGCTGAAATTCTCCAAAACTCATAAACAAGTCCTTTAAGTAACAGGATAACTCTCGTGGACGAATGCCAGTTTGAAGTAAGAGAGGTGGCAACAGCTAAAAACTGTTGCTCTGAAATAGTAGTGGCTTTCCCCGCTTAAAAGTTCAGTGCTTTTTGAACATGCCCATTTGCAATCAGCAGTACAGTCACAAACACCCGCCACAAGCAGTGGCCCTTCACACTCACTTCACCAGCGCTGCTACTGAGCACGAACACGCTGGAGAGTATCCTGCAGAGTCCTGGCGTCTCCCTCTGCACCAGGCACAGCAATGACCACGACAGGGCAGCCAGCCACCACTACTGCTGCTGAGGGGGAAAACAGCCAGGAAGGGGAGTCAGCGGTTCAACGAGCTGAGAAGCCCGTTGGGCAGAGAGCTGGAGAGTGCAATGGGCTTGAACTGCCACATCGTAGTATTAGGACTCTATGGCTCAGAAAAAAATGGAGAAATGGGAGTTTTTCCTTTCCTTGCTCCAGACAGTATTGAATTATTGGCACTAAAAGAATGGAAGGTAACTGAGAAAAGTTTTAAAATTCTGGCCAGACATCACTGGGGATGACCTGATCTTCTTAAGCATAAAAATCAGTAGAAAAGAAAAGAAAAAAATAAAACAAAAACGCCAGAGCATATGTGACACTGAAAACAATTTAGGGTGGGGGATTTAAGTGCTGAACCCAAAAGTTATATTTTGGCTATGTATGTAATAAATCACTACAGTACCTTTCTGGGTTTATGTGCATGCACATTTTAGATCGGCCTGAATGTTTTCAAATCCAGAATCTGATTATATCCTTGTATTCAACACTTGAATATCTTGATCTGCAATATACTGAAAGTTTTCTGAAGTGAGGAGGCATGAACAGATAAGCATTACATAGTTATGCATAAGCTGAGGACAAGCAGAAGTGTCATTGTTACTTTCTGCACAAGACCCAAGGTTTGCCTGTGAGGTCTTCCCCAGCATGGTCTTTTCAGTGTCTGGAGTTCGAGTATCAGCAGTAAGGACTCATGAGTGTCACTAAGAATAATACTCACATTCTTACTGGGTGAACTACCGGGCTGAGGCTCTTGGCTGTTACAGTTAATATCCTGTACTTGTCTACACTTGAGAGTTGAAAGCAGTCAGAATCTCAATGTGAAATTTCCATGAAAATGAATCCCATATGAAAACCATGAGAAAACTGTGGCTTGCTAACGATTTGAGGGCACTCAGTGTTTATAACTCAATCTAAAGTTGAAAATATAATAAGAAATAGCATTTGGCACCCTATAAATGCAGTTGTTGTTAAGGCAGCCGGAAAATACTTGAAGCATATTCAAGTAACTGTCATCTAACATATTGTTTATAGTCACCAGGATCATTTATTCGACTATGAAATTATTGGATTTGTTTTTAATCTCTAATAACTTTGTCATTTGATGTTGTTTTGCATTCCTCATACTATATGTGTATTTGCTTCTGGCATCCAGTGGTAACAACTTCCTAATAGATGGGATTATATGGCACTGTTTCAGAGACATGCTTTAAACAATACGTTTAAGCAGTTCTGGAATTCAGCAGTATTAGAGACACAGGCTGCCTCTAATTCCATACTGTAATTTCTGTATTGAAATGCTACGCAGGCCGTCAGTCACACCATACATACTGGTTAAACTCAGCTCTGAATCATTACAATTAAAAACTCATAATTTGGTATGTTAATATATACATCTTAACTAAGAGTATTATTACTGTGTACTTCCTTATTTGCACCTTGGCTGCCTGTTTACTCTGAAAACTGAAGGAATAATTCGTTCACATATAGTCAGCTTGGAGAATTATCTGGTCATGACAGATGAACACGCACACGAGATTTATGTACGCCTGCGCATACCAACACATCATCTACTTTTAGGCTACAAATAAGAGAGATTTCTCTGTCAAAATAAGCAGGAAATGTCATAGTACGGCTTCACTGTGAAGTTCTTTTTAACTTTTTAAAATTCCACCTAAGCCACACTAGATGCCATCATGGAAATTTACATACTGAATTACAGAATTATACTTGATATATATTGTCTTAAAACCCATTTAGGCTAACGGAAAAATTTATTTTCCTCTGTCTCACTGCAGCCAATAGTGTATAATATTCCCTATATATAGAAACTAGGGAGTTCTCTGAAGCTGTATGCCAGTGCACACAAGATTTTACTTCTTATAGGCTACAAAGTAAAGAATTCCTTAGGGTTCACTAGCTATGACACCAATCTTCACAGAAATACAGAGGTTAGTGCCAAAGATATGTTTCTTCTTCTCACACTGCCTTTAAAGCGCTGGAGGAGCTTGCCTTGGTCACCTCTCCTGGAAATTGAGCTCAAGGATGGACCAGAGCATACCTCTCGTCCAGCCTCTGCGGCCACATTTCCTTCTGGATTTCCTACCGGATCCAAAGCAGGAGGGGAGAGAGGAAGGCAAGGGGGTGGATGTCAGGTCATTCATTTTCATCAGAATCAGGGCACATCGAGGTGCCCAGGTAGCAACCCAGTTACTTCCAGTTTAGACACAGCCTTAGGGTCCGACAGTAGGACTTTGCCCTTTTGCCCAGTCTGGTACACGCTTTGGAAACTTCACCACAGAGGAGTGAAGATGATCCAGTAAAAATATATAATATGGCAACTGGTACACATAAGTCAATTTTTTTGCTGTTGCTTTTATGCAGTTTAAACAGACACGCAAAATAAAGCCAATGCAAGGAAACTCTGCTTACGCCACATGCAAAACACATGGAAATCACTGCTCTGATACATTACTGAGACAAATAGACTTCCATAGCTCAAAACAGGTATGACCCTGATGTGGCTAAGGTATAACGTTTACATGGCTAAGCCTAAGTGGCTTCGGTTGTGACTCCACGTGGCGCAGCGAGCCAGCTAAAGTGCTCATGACTGCTGAAAGGGGAGAGTCCTTCTTATCCCTCCTCCTTACCCACACCAGGCAAGCCTCTGTGCTCGGTGCAGTGGCAGCTCAGTGGCTCGGGGACGGCCGAACCGCACTACCTCGTAGACTGGCATGCACAGCCACAGCGCGTGCCCGAGTGGCAAATTGTGGCCACTCTCACACGGCCTGGTGAGCAGCTCTGGGCAGGAGTAGGAGCCTGCAAGGGGATCCCTCCACGCCCACTGTGGAGATGAGCCATGAGATACTGAGGTAGTAAGTACTACTGAAAGTCAATGAGTTTCACCACAGAAATGCTACATGACTTGGATGCGGCTGGAAATTTTTACTCAACAAAGGTATCCAGTTACCCATCTGTGGTCTCTCATCTCTTTTCAGTTAGTATTTTAGCAGTGGACCATTCAAGCGAGATGCTGTGGTACTGCACAAGGGGGCATTCTGAAGACTCTCGTATTTGACAATATACTTGAAAGTGGTGCATATCTCTCAAAGTATATCCCTGGATAAGCTATAAACTATATAACTATAGTCTCATAAACTATCTTGTGATCCATATCACTATGTACCAAAACTTCTAATCAGTAGAAAGTCATTTTCAAGTCCTGTTGGTATGCATGAATATAAAATTTTGAAATTAAAAATGCATTATTACCTTAAAATAGGACTAATACTGAAAATGAATAAAGCAACTCTTAAAAAAACACCAATTTTTACAAAAAATCCATGAAATTTCACATGGTCTGTCTTGCGAAATGTAACTGACTTAGATGTAAATATCCTGACATTTTGAGGATGTACAACTCCAGTAAAATCTTCAGCCTAAATCACTATTATTATTCCATAATATTCAATGATGTTATCACATAAGCCGTCACAACGTCAACATGCATTCAACACTATAACAAAACACTGAGTACGTAGATGAGCCTTTACAATTGGACAAAAAACTGCCATTCTTCAACACAGGTTACTTTTTTAATGTTAATCTAATCTTACTTTAGCAATGAGTATTAAAATTCACAGAGCTATATTTTAAAAAAAATTCAGAAATATCTTTTCAAGTGCTCAGCACTAATACCATGAAGTACGGCAAAAGACGACAGCTCTCATGCAGACATCTAGCTAATGATCGTAGGCATATATCTTCAGTCCCCTGCATCAGCTGGGCTGAAAACCTGGCCATGTAGCCAAAATCTGGCAAGGCTGATAAAATAGTATTCAAGTACAGGTAAAGCACATACAAAAGAAGCAGCACCCCAAAATCACACATGTGCACTGGTGGGAGTAGCACATACTAGGAGAGTACAAGCTCTCAGATGTGCAGGGTTGGCAGTATACACACTTGCAGGCAACAATTAGTGGACAATAATCCAAGAGTCAAAAAGTGCAGGGGGTAGAAGAACTGCCACACTGAGGAGGCTTTTTGTCCATTTAGTCCTATATCTTGTCTCCAACAGAGGATGCTTACTGTAATGTTATAGGGTGATCCCTCCCTCACTTTACCCTCTCAGTAATGACCAGTTTGGAGAGATTAGCTAATTACCTGGCCTGTAATTAGGCTTGTGTTTTTGAACAGTTTCATCACAGTTATTAAAACTATTAGAGGAAACGTGGTATGTTTGCACATGCAAAACAGCACTTCAGCACTTTTAACTACTGATACTACTGATTAAAATGCTGATAACTAGGAGTTTGTTAAAATAGTTACAATTGCCTTAGCTTAAGGAAAGCAAAATTAACAGAAAATATGGAAAAAATGTACTTATGGAGATCGTTCTTTTCCTAACTGAACCCAAGGCACATTCTTTTTACCACAACTCAGAGTTGCTTTTGTATACTATACTACACAATGGTTATAAACTTTACACTTAATATAATGGATTTTATCATTTCATTAGTTAATACTATACTTAAATCATTTTTTGTTACATAGAACATTGTCAGTCATTAACTTTGCCGATATCTGGCAAAATGCAGCCACTTATCAGCAAGGAAACCTGGTAAAACATTACCTTATGACCTAGTGTATTAATATTTTAAAACAAAAGTCATACATACGCTACAGATGTTACTTCATTAATAAGATTCTGGGCGTCTTTTTATAGAAAACCAGGTTATTATAGACATAATATCCAAAAAGAGAAATACTCTTCTGCTACAGAAATAGCTTGATTGTTACTTGGATTGTTTTGTGTTTAAGGTGTGGTGCACATATCATCCATTAGATTGTTTAATCTCACTTATATTTTGACCTCCAGAATATAATGAATTAATGCTACAATCAAATTTTGTTTTGTACAAAGTATTTATTGTTCTTTTGAAATCTATCTGCTTGACCATTTATTTTAGATCCCCTATTTTTTGGGAAGTACCAAAAAACTATTCATACAAACCCTTAATATCTTCCCTCTCCTGAAATGTCTTTTCCAAGATGAAGATTTCCAGCCTAGTCTGTCCCCCTCGCACTTCAGCATTCCGATATATTTTATCATCTCTGTTGTGTTTCCAGGTCTACTATATCCTTCTTGAAAGGGTGATGTTAATGAACACAGGGACATAATGTTTTTATTTTACTTCCACTCCTTCCCCAGCAAATCTTAATAATTCCCTTTGCCTTTTTGAGTTATGATGAGAATTGAGACAATTTTCTCCCCGATAGGTATCCACAGTGACTCACATATCTCTTCCCTTAGTGCTGAACAAATACAGTTATGAAACTCTGCTCTCTGCAGAGAGCATTGGTGTTGAATGAATTGCAAAGTTTTAGATTTTGTTGCAAAGAAGGGGAGTTTTATCAAGACTGTAAGGTCAGGCTGGCAAAGAAAAGAACTTCCTACGGAAGACTTTCATTATTAAACTTTGCATGCCTTTTTTTCTTGAGCATGAGGCAGGGAAAAAAGACCATTTGTATTACAGTTATTTGCAATCTAATTTGCCAGGCCAAAGGATAGTCTGAATGATCTAATTCTCAATATACTACAGGACCAAGGTGAAGTACAAATCATCTTAGAGGATCCAATAATTCTGTTTCAATTGATCAGCTTCTTAGGCAGTATCCTTTGGTTGAGACTTTTCAGATAAGTAAAGTAAATTAGGTTGAAAACAAAATGCTACTTTCTAAAATGTGGATTTCACAATGTATTTTTGGTCTGATAGGAGCTTGGTAGCTTTTCTTCTATCTGCTTGAGGCCTACTGAGCTGCATATACTGTACTCTATCAAAGCTCAGTTCTTTGCAGCTCAGTGAATAAAATACTGCAGTTTCTCCCATTGACTGACTGAAATAAAATAATCTATGATGCATGAACAAGTCTAAATGAAATAATAATATCCTTAGCAGTGAAAAACGGATTGGTAATACAGTAATTGAGCAGATTTATTGCCATCTCCTTGAGCTAGCCTGCTGAAACAGCCTGCTATTTTATTTAATCTCATATCAGAGGAATTACTGGCTGGTAATCCATTGTTAAACATCATTTAGAATGATGGATGAAAATGTCAGCTTTTCCAACATAATCAATTCATATCTCATTAGCACATATTATTTATGATTCTCATAATGGGACCTGCAGGGGTCTCCAGGGGGAAATGGAGACCTCAGCTGTTGTTGAAATGAGATGAGATATACTGTAGCTTATGAGTTAATAACTGCATATAAAAAATACTTCCCCACAGTATTGATTGTCCTTACCATTTTACAAATGAATTGAGTGCCTTGGCTTCCCCTCTTACTGTGCATGGCAGCTCTTCCTTCTATTCATTTTGTTGCTAATAATTCAGGGCAAAAAATATTAAAAAGCATATTAGAAAGACTATTCTACAAATAACTTTTAAGACACTGGGGGGGAAAAAAGAGCCTTTGAATGTAAAGTAATAAGAAACACTTTACTGCTCTGTTGCTGTTTGCTAAGGACTTTGGGCACTCTTTTCCCCCTCAGCCCCTATGAAGACAAATCGACATATTTCTCCAGCTACAGCACAGTTGCATTTTAGGGATACTTTCTACCGTATGCTGCCTCAAAGACCAATGAAAAGCAAACCTTGATTCATGGACTTAATGCAGCTGATGGTGCAGCAGTAATCATGGTCACAGTGTCAACTGCTGCCTCAATTAAACTACATTTGAGAATCATTTTATGCTTCAGCTCATAAACATCAATAAAGGAAAATGAGTAATAAATGACTGTCTAGAGTACAAAGGACCAGCTCATATTTCAGATGAAAATGAAGACAAAATGTAGCTTTTATTTGCCTGTGGAATTCCCATTAACTGCATCACTGACAGGAGGGAGTTGGATCAATAGTTGGCTGGCCGCAGAAAACAGTTTCTGGCTGTTCAGCAGCCAATGCAAAAGGAAAACTGTCATATTGTGATCTTTATCAGGTAATCTTCATTACACCAGACCAATGATATATGTATATGCTGGTCAGCTAGGGGCACTTCTAATTCCTGGTTCTATTTGTGGTCTGAGCGCAGTGTGCTCACAAATTATTTGTTTACAGCCATGAAAAACCTTCAATGTTCATCTCTTTTATTCTTTTTATAGGTAATCCATAACCGGGGAACTTTCTCTCAAGACCACTTTATTCACTCAGAATTTTTAAGAAAGAGCTGTATCAAAACTTATCTTTCTTCCTTCTTAAGAGGAATCTGCTATTACCTTTTGTTGTTGCTGTTGAAGCTAGATGGAAAGATTTACTGAGTATCCTTCAGTAAGTTCTTGGAGGGTATTCGTGCCTTATTTCAAGCCTTCCTCGGCTTATTTGAACAAAGACGACTGCTAGCTGTGAAGGAAAAACAAACGTTCCAGGCAAGCTGTTAGCTTTCCAGGCAGCAGCTTGTACGTGTGGCAAACTATACGTAAAACAAAATGATATTTTCCCTCCGCCCTAAACCTGCAGAACAGTCCTTTGCAGTGTTTCGTAATTCATACAGCTTCACCTCAGTGCATGCAAGGTAAGGATCTAAGCATATATAAGATAGCAGTTCTGGCTCAGCTGGTGTGTGGTTCTTGGAAGAATAGTCTTTCAGAGCCCAGCACAGATTTTTAAAATGTCAGTACTTACAAGACTAAAGTAAGAGGAGGAAGAAAAAAAAATCACTTCCCTCTTCATGCAATGATAACATGAATTACATTATCAGAACCACCAGTCTAACCTTAAAGTAACCCTGTTATTGTTACACTTATTCACAACCTCATTCTTATGAACTACGGTTTCTCTGTTGACTTTCTAGTTTACTTTGACCCTGTGAAATTAAGATTTTCCAGCATGAAATTTGTAATGCCAGGCATTTTAAAAAAAATAGTTCACAACTAAGATTTCCCTTAAAAACATTTAAGTTCTTGCAAATAATAAATAGTTTAACTACAATGTGTTCAACACTGTTTGACCTGCAAAGTACGCATCAGTATTCCAGGGTGAGAATTAAAACTGAAGTTTGTATGCATATAGTGGACCACATTGCTGCTTCTAAGAGTCATCTCCTTCCCCCTGCTTCTCAGTTTCTTGGCTTCTACCCTGTTGCATTGTTATTCCTACTCTGTCACATTCTTCTCAATTTCGTTTCCTCAGCTTTCTCCCTGCTTTCCGTTCTTTTTATTGCTGCATTCCTTCCTAGTCTCTAGTTCCTATCCTACTTCCCACCTTCCTCGGTGCACATTTCCCCTCCCTTTCACTTAATAATGATAATACAGAGTTATAAGATGATAATAAAAATATACACATGGCACGTAATTATGGTAGCCACCTAATCAGCTCATTTCCCTTCAACCTCATCCTATTGCTTTTCAGTCTCTTCAGCTATCTTTTGCTCTTCTTCTTCCTGAGTTCTGGCTGCACACCCCAGTAAGTCTCTGGTCTTAGATACCACATGCTTACTCTCCCACAATATGCTCATTTACACTTTGTCTCTTCCTACAGAACCTTAATCTCTCCTGTCTCTTTAGATTTTCTTCTACCCCACCTTTCCAGTTCCCTCTCAAATAGCTCTGTCCCTCCATGTTTCTATTCACTGCTTTAGCTCGCCTCTGCTCTGTATGTCTCCATGTACATCATAAATGCTTCCCCCAGACCTTGTCACATTCTGCTCACTCCTCCATTCTCCCTTGCTTTTCATGTTGCCTCCTGCTTGCTATTCCCCCTTTTTAATAAGTTTCCCTCTGGTTCATTTAGTTTATCCTGCACTGAGGTGTTTGAAAATAATGAAAGGTACTACCATCTTTACAAGAGACAGGTTATTTCCAGATGGAAATCCAGCAGCCAATGGTGGCCACCTCGCTGGAGAGCAGTCTGGAGGCAGCAGCTATTCTGAATAAACAGAAGTTTGAGTTTGGGAGCCAGAATCAGAGATGATGCTGCACTGACCTCATAAGACACAACAAAATTCACTAAGTTGTCGGCATTCTCACAAGCCACAGTGAAAGTGGTTTTGCAGAATGCATCTCTTTAGAAATGATAGTGCTCATTTTTTGCTCTTAATGTTAAATAAAAAACAGAGTAAGTTACACAGCACCTGAAGGAGTCAGATGGGAATGTAGAGAAGATCTCTAACCATAATCTATTTAAAATTTAAGAATTGCAGGAAAAGTAGATTTTAGTATTACCATTGTCCAAAAAGGTGGCAATTATATAAATATTTTATATATACTCTTCTTGCAGTGCATTTCAATCCGCTGAGGACTCATTTTTTCATAACAGACAGTGAAGATTTTTTTGAAAAATATCTGCCCATCCTAAGTTACCTGAGATAACCCTACCACAGAGAATTATATAATCTAACATACAGCAAAAGGACTGCTTTTTCATATATACTTACACTGACAAAGAGATTACATTTGCAGATTGGAAAAAGTTCATAGATTTAATAACACATTTATAACTAAAAATAATCCCAGTCAAATGAGTGTTTTAATATAGTTTCACATTTAGTCCAAATCTCAGTGAATTCAAAACAGAAATGGACATTAATATTATCAAAAAATGCTGATATCAGGAAGCAACATAGGAACATAGGAACCTCCACAATGTGCACATACTTCAGAAAAGGCCTCAAAATAACATTTGGAGAGTCTGACCCTCTCATCCATCATGAGGGAAAAAGAGAATAAAGGGATGTATTTTATATTATGTTCTCTCCCACACACTTCCAAATTCTGAATTTGTCATTCTCTTCCCTGAAAAAAATCCGTTAAGATTCTCAGCATTTGCTCCAACACTTACAGCAGCGATAGGACAGATATTGCTTTTTGCAGCCCTTATAAGATGGTTGTGAATATGTTGTTAGATGAGGCCATCTTGTTTACCCAACCCTTTATAGTATGGCTACCACTGGAGCCTATTGGCTATTCACCTCAGTAAGAAATATATAAGCAAGAGGAAACACAGTCTCATTTTTCTAGCAATTTGAATATTTTTCCTCAAATACTCAGATTTTTAAAAAGAATGGTTTTCATTTCCAAGAATTTAATTTCAATAGTACTCTAAAGACCTCTGAACAACTTGATGATTCAATTAAGTTGTTCCTGGCTCTTTAGAAGAAATGTGCTTTGCCATTAAAAAAATGACTTTCAAGAAATATGCAATTCAGCTTCAAAAATACGGAGTAATTCTAGTAATCCTTTCAGCTAAGTTTCCTTTTATTAGTCTAAGCCCAGGCTAGATCAAATGGACCAACAGAGAATGGGTTTTGGAAGGTAAAAATCTGGTCAGCACTGATGAAAGCAAGACAATCATTAAAACTGAATTTCATTCTGTGACAGCAAATAAGGGCAAGATCCCAATGGCCACAAATGTAAAACACATGACAATCAGAAATAATGTCGGAAAGTAGATAAATAAATTGTTAACAAAGAGTAGAGATCATTGGCCTATTTTTTATATGTTAATATTTTGCTTTTAATAAATGAAAGTTTTATCTGTATAGGTAACAGAAATGCACTCTTGGGGGAAGGGATCTTCTCACTGTTATGAAAGTAAGTGTAAGTCCCAGACTGGGCCACCAGATTGTATTTGTTTCTGGTTCTAAAAGAACAGTCACAGACAGAAAAATGGCCACTCAGAACAAGTGAATAAATAACACCCAGAGAAGAGGTGAAGCAGGACAGAGGAACCACGACTCAAAGGTAGCAACACGTGTGTTATGAGGGCGGGGGGTCTGCCAGATGGAACAGAATAATATATTATTCCTTTGTGGGATGTTGTGTTATTCTTTGATAAAGACTTCAGGGCAGTGCTATTTTTCATAATTTGCTATATGGCTTATAATTAATGTTGGGTTTCTACTTTATCATTAGGCTACAGAAATAAAGCCATGTATTTTTTCTTTTATAGTAACAGCTGATGCTTTAATTAATTTTTGAAAAAGTGAATGAGTGGAAAAAGAACTTGATAGTGAGCTTTGAGAATACTAAACCATTGCCTTAGACATGTTCCGTGCACAGCTAAGACACAGATGAATAGCATTTTAGGCATGGGTAATGTGATAGAGCTTTCTAAATGTTTTCCAGTTGGATGGAGAATTTAATAGTATTCCACTAAATATTTGTGCTGAAATTTCATTTTCTGTCCTAAGTTACACAAACAATATGGCAATAAGTCTGATGATTATATTTATTACATGCATTATCTGTATGAGCCCATGATATTTTAGGTACAGGGTAGGACAAGCATCTCGTCTCACTAACTTTATAAATATTCTAAGTAAAAATATTGAAATATAAATATTTACTACCCTTTACTCTTTATATAAATTACTTTCTGACTTCCCCACCTCTTTTTGCACTTAGTGGATATGTAGTTTGTTATATTGAATGAAAGCACAGGTATGCACTGTTTTATACTAGGAGCTATCAATAGTATGCGCCTAATATTTTATACTGAATGAAAGACTTCGTAAATCAGTTATACAAGGGATCATACAATGCTTTTAGTGAATTTCCAAAGAGTCATAAAAACCATAAATCAATGTATTTTTGATTAACCAACTCACAATGTCAGCTTTTGGGGGAGTTCTTCTGTGTCCTTCTTACTGGATGTACACCAGGGAGAGAGATATCATCTGTCAGAGGGACATTTAAGCAAGAATATAGAAAAAATACTATTACGCTATTGTCCACATCCATATGACTCCCAAGATCTGCAGAAATTGGGCAGATCTTAGGGTACACAAAAATCTGACCTACCATCTAGAGTTAACAGTGGAGACAATGGAAGCTTTGAATGGTGGAGTAAAAGAGCAAGCAAGCTTAAGCTCTAATTCTGCAAAAGGTGAGAGTGCTAAACAGGCACTGAATTATATACAAATTAAAATATTTATCATTTCATCATGTTCTTTAGATAAACTGAGCACTGAAGTCAATGCAATAGATGACTTCTCTGGGTCCAGCACTACACGTAGGTAAGGGGCTGGAATCTCACATCTGCCCGTGTCTCAGGAGTCTGTAGTGAGGAACCACCAAAGATTCATTTATCCAAAGAAAAAGCTGTTGAAGAGTGAAATCCCATGCACATTGTAAAAGACATTTGACATCAATATTTAATTTTATTAGTTATACTACGAGTACTCTAGGGAAACTGATGGAGAGCCTTCTCAGTATTGATTGGAATCCAGCAATCCCACTGCACACTGTTCAAAAAATTATTCAATTACAATTAATTTTTCAATTCACAATAATTTTAAATTTATCATAAAAGTGCATGTAGTTGGAATACACTGGGATTTATAATTCTGAGACGGAAATAATTTCTATAAATTACTATGATTTTTAATGTGCATAATCGGTGTTTAATTCATCCTGTTCGCCTGCACAAGACAACAGTATTGGTAGCTTTCTAGCATTTTGCAAAAACTTCAGAATTGTCTCTTTCATGTGTGTAACAGTGAGAGATGACTCTTAGTGATACTATACTTTCTCATTTTCCACACAAAAGACATTTAAAAGCGATAGCAATGAACAAATTGCTAATCAAAATGCAATGAATACATATGAGTCAATATATCTAAATTTTAGGGGGAAAAATCATTCTATCAGCATTGTCATGTCAGAAACCTCTAGACATTTATCTCTGTTGCAAGCAGTGTGTTCCTTTGGGCTATCCTCTAGTTATAGATGTTATTTATCTAACTATTTTCACTACACAATGGATCAAATAGGGGAGTCACCTAGAACAAAAGTGTCTATGGAGGAATTAAGACAAAATTCAAAACAGATGACTTCATTAAAAAGTTTCATAAAATACATAGCAGAATTGATTGCACATTCTTTTTTAAAAAAAGAAAAACTCAGTAACCTAGTTATGTGAAAGTCTCTCCAATACTTTTGCACAACACACAGAGCTGGAGCAGCAAATTTACAGCACTGCATATAACAGCAGTCACTGGCATGCCTTATTGGATAGAGTAGTTTGCTTTTTTTAATAGAAAACTCAGAGAAACAGATTATTTATTCTTGGCACTGGAAAATTGTATCAAGACCTCTCTTCCCACCTATTTCACGTAGTTCAGATAACAGATCAAGTGAGAAAACACACAGAGTAAGAAAATTTGCAAAACAAGCAGAAGATTTTTGTGGACTTCAAGAGTCAGTTGGAGTTAGGCTTCTGCTGGACATCTGCAATTTTAAAGTATCTCATTGTTAATCCTTTTGGTCCCACGTGAACGATCCACCTTCCACATCAGCAGCATTTAGTCTGAAACGTAGGGCAACTATCTGGGCTCTGTCCCTTCTGACCCCTGACCCATGTTCAAGCTTAGCCTTCCCAAGACAGAGAGAAGCTATTGTCGAGAGCAAAGAACCAACACTAAAACCTTGTGCAGCAGGGACAGCTGGGCCAAGACAAATGATAGTGCATAAGACAATGACAATGTAAAGCCTGTGAAACTCAAACTTCATCCAGGCCGTGAAAGCAGGCTACATTCTCATTTACAATTGTGGCTGACACTTCAAAGTTTTGGATTCCCAAAGTTGGTAATTTACCATATTTAGGCAGTTCTGTTTCTTCAGTTTCTGAAAGTGCCAAGTTGCAATCTGCAAGAAGTTAACACAAGAAGGTTCAAGCCCAGCAATTTTCAAGAAGGTAGTTGGCTGCAGACAGCAGATTACACAGCAGTACATAAACAAATAATTTAATTTTAATAAAATTCGCAGCAGGTCACAAGGAACAGTTGGCTCATGTGTATGTTATGAGCATAATTTGAGGTTTTCGGCTTACAAATTTTTTTCCTCCTGAGCTCTTGGAACTCATAATTAGGCATCACTCTTTTACATAATATAATTTATTTCAAAACACACAAAACTTTGTTAACAATATTAAGATATTTAAAAATATAGAAATGGAAAACGCATGTTTCAAACACTGTAAGCTATTTTACTTAAAATCTAATCTAAGTTAATAACCAGATAATATCAAGGATTCTATTGTTGTTTCAAGAGCAATTCTCTAAAGTCTCAATAATTAATTGGCAGCGGAAAAGTAAATGAGCAAAGGTAGGTGGGAAATTGATTCACTTTTAAGTCAGGGCTAGCAATTTATGTTACGAATTGGGGGGTTCAGGTGATATTTGAGAGCTTGGGATTTTCTTTTTCTAATTCACCTAAATTGAACATTGGTGGAAAATTTTTCAAAGTAATGTTTTGGATGAAGAACTTGCATAATTTTGCTAGGCAAGTAAAACCCTGGCATGTAGGTAAAAATCTGGCAGAACATTTGGAAAAGGTATTCTTGCAATTCTGGACGTAGAAAAAGCACATATCAAGTAATGTAGTGGGGCAAGGATTTCTTAGTGCTATTCCTGCTGTGCACTGGGCAGGGAGTTTTCACTTCGCACATCATCATTCACAGTTTGCTGTAGTGACTCTACACACTCAGAACATGTCAACAACACAAAGTGAAATATTTCATTGTGATTTTCCTTTAGAAAATTAGGGGCATGGGATTTTGATTTCACTTACCTTATGTTACAGCGTGAACAAAATAGGAAGAGGGAGACTCGTGTTTTCTGATTTGGCAACAACCAGCCATATCAGAAGCAAGTTCCAAAACTGTCAGTCAGTACCGAAATAGACATTGTAAAGGTAGAAACAGCATATACAATTAGCTATGGAGATGAGTTGGTCAGCCTTACTCCTTTTTTTGATATCTACTGATAAACTGGGTGAAAAAAATACTATACTACAAGGAAAAAAATGTCAATTTCTAGCTTGATACTAATAAGCAAGCTATGGCTTGCCATTTTCACTAAGGCTGATACAAGTGTCATTTAGAAGAAGGGAAGGACAATCATGTGACAAAGGGATAAACATAATTTCTGGCCAGATACAATACAGTCAGCTTGAATATGCTGGGTACGAGTTCTCTCCCTTCTCATCCCTGACCCATCTTGATGCTTGGTATTCCCAGGTATGACAGTAGTAGCTGCAACACGTAGACAAACATGTTCTGCAAGGTAAATAGCTGACCCAGGACAAAGACATTATATAAAATTGTGGCCATGGAAAACAGGTGAGACCACAGGCTTCGAATAAGAAAATTTCTGGCACAACTCTTATTTGAACTGGTGTTTCTTTTTTAACATAATTTTTAGTGAACCATTGATAGAACTTGTGGCTACAGCTGACTCCAATAACTTTGTGGCTCTTTCTAACATCTTAGGCCAGATTTCAGAAGACAGATATGAAAGACTGATATCAAAAGCAACCTAGTAAGCACCATATTCACAGCAACACACCTGTGAACCTCTGCCACGTAGAAGATTATAGTATCCAAAAAACCCCAAGGCAAACCCAGAACAAAATTCTAGTTTGTTGATTTTGATTTACGTTACATAAATTCAAGAAATAGAGGCTCTTAAAAAAAACACAAGGCATCAGTCTCTAACCTGAAGTCAGTGGAACCCTTTATCAAGAATAAGGAGACACACCAGGGTGTATCAAATGATGATTTCTACAGAGTAGGTTATGGTGGGCAGATCTTTCAAACCAGTATCAATGACAAAACAAGGAATATTGCTCTCAACTGCCATGTGAATCTCCTCGGAAACTAACATCTATCACCCAAATTTTTTGGTCACAACATCAACAGTAATTAATATTGTAATCACTGTGAAAAAGGCCTTTTAGCATTTTGGTGTACAATTCCTTTCTATACTATGTTTTAAAACCAAAAGTGTTTTAACGGGAAGTACAGTCCATGTTAAGTTCTGATTAGTCATACATTGGATTTTCTTCCATATGGCAGAGAGGTCATTCAAAGCACTTCAAATATTAATTAGTAATCTTCATGCCTGTAGGTAGATACTAAAAGCTTAAATACGATGAGGTTGTTCCTATCTAGGCACACAGAAGTAGGCAAAACAAACCAGAATTCAGGCTCTTCTAGTTCTCATTGCTATATTCCAGCCAATACTCTTGATTTCCCATCTTTAAAATGAGAATACCAATATAACTGGTAACTTATTTAGGACTAGAATGATTTTAAAAGGTATATTTATTGAACATCTCCTATGATGAGACCAAACGGAAATCTAACAAGTAATCTCTTCTACCTTAAAATCCCTAATGTCTATCACCTTTCTTACAGTCACTGACTACCTATAAATCTGGTATTTGCCAACATTCTTCGTCTCAGATCGGCCATTTGAAAATGAAAAGCAACACGGTGATAAGATTACAGGCAAGGAACCTCCAGTCAGAGATGCTCTAATTCACACTGCATTTGAGGAAACAACTCACCAACTAGAATATTTCAAGTGAAGGAATCCATTTATTAGTGGCTTTGGACAAAGTTTCAGTTCAGTACAACTGACAGTATTTATTAGTCTCATTGAAGACATGAAACACTATGCAATCAGTAACCAAAGTTTCTTTCCCAGAGAGGTATAAGTTGATATAACTCAAGAATGAATTGCTATGGTATTATCTTCTGTCTTTACCTGTTCTTTTCTGCCTGATAAGATCCAAGATATAGCACAATGGGATAGATCATAACGCCATTTCAATGTGAAATAATACCTCCAAGTCCAGCGCAAGTCCTTCAGTATTATTACATTGTTCTGGGAAAAATTACAGATCATTTCTCTTCATTACCAATTTGGAGGACTATTAAGGCTAACACGTGGTTATGGTGTAGATGAGAGAAATTTACATGCAATATGGCCTGCTGTTTTCAGGGAAGATATTTCAAAATATAGGAGACTACAATATTATCTTTAGGTTTCACTGAAAAGAAGCGAAGCTTTATATATCAGTCAATTGTCTATGAGCTTCCCAGAATATAATAAAATCTGCCAATAAACATAATATTTCTATTCAGCTACCTCCAAACCAAACTCTTACTTTTAACTTAAAAAAAAAAAAAAGCTTCTAAATGCAAAGATGGTAGATTTTGCTCCTTCACTGACAAATCTCAGACTTTCATGGAACGTATAACTTTCTGTAAATCCAATAGATTTTAATCTGTATATAATTCCATGGGATAAATACAAACACTAAAAAAGTTCACTTTATAGAAAATGATCTAAAAATATATAACACTTTTAGAACTGAGGCTTTCTGTGTGTTTAAAATCATCTGCACGTGATTGCACATGTTGCTGGGCTGACACCAAGGAGTCTTCTCTGAGGATGATTTCAGATTCGGAGCTCCTTACTTGCACCCACCAGTCAGGAAGTTTGGGTTGCACGTCCCTTTTGCTAATATCTAGGAGCAGCGGGATAAATTCATTGTTCCAATCCTTTCTTTCTTTCCAGCAAGCTCCAGGCTGACTTTCCATTGCCCTCCCTACAAAGTTATTTCCAAGAGTGTAGTGCAGGTATTAAAACTGTTATCAAATCAAAAAAATTTAAAACAAAAATGTTTTAATTTCTTCAGAGAATCAAGAGTAAAACTTACTTTAGAGAGAGAAGAAATTTTATATCATTTACCATTGTATTTATTTTAAGCATAGTTTAAACATAAACTGGAATTCTTCTCCATATTTTTCATTCTATATTACTACTTACAAGAAAGTAAAGCTTGAATATTTAAGAAACTAGTGTTTGCTAAAGGCATGAACCAAAGCTAACAGTATTGTCTGCTCTTTAAAATACCTTGGAGATGTCAGAAAAGCTGAAGTCCTTAGAGATTTGAGATGCTTCTACTTGAAATGCTATCCAAATAATGATTAATTACTGGTTATTTCAATAGTGAAAAAACCCACCTGTAACTTAATAAATGCCTGTTAGTGAAATATATGTTTTAAAACTGGTATTCGGGCTAGTAATTCACATGCACTTTATCTTTATTAATTCCAATCATTAGGAAAAATATTTTTTCATGAAATTAAAATATCAGTTTTGCCTTAACAGTAAGGCCAGACTCTACTCCTCACATCTCAAGTATCTTCATTTTTCTGTATAATTTTGCACTGGATAAAAATTCAGTGTTAAATCTATTTGTGCTGTGTTTCTAGATTCTAGGAGCTCACTCTCGAATATTTTTTTTTAAGAAAAATTGGGAGAATTCATTTTTACAGTCACAAACCCTACCAACCAAGCTCTGCCCTTCTAGGTTGATACAATGCTGCCACCAAATGGTAGACATCTGGTACAGCATCTGGGAAAGAAGCATTGCCCAATCCAACAGAGCTGCACACTAACCAAATACTCCAGTCTACAGACACTAACTAAACACATAAATACTTAATAGCTAGGTGGTAATGGTGCCTATAATAAATCTAATAAGATTTAATGCTTTCTTATGGCTTTCTCTGGATATATGGAACAATACGAGAAGCTGAGCTTCCGGAGTTTCAAAATTTAGAACAACTCCTGCATGTCATGATTGGCAAGAAAAGCCTGATACAGTGAGAAAGCACACACCCCAGCTGCAGAAACCGAAAAGCAGGTAAAATAATTATAAGCTTGGGGGAGGAGGAGAGAGTGCAGAGGTTACAACCTAAATATAAATTCATGACATTTTTTAGTCTAACTTAGGTTCATTTATTTGATTCCAGCAATAATAAGAGATTAGTAAAGTCAGAGAGCTATACACAAGGTAATAGGTATGTCCCCTCAGTATCAGCCACCTGAAGGACCACACCTTAAGTGAATCCTATCAAACATATCTTAACCATTTTAACAGACCATTTCCTGTTAGTTTAGTCTCAGCATAACCACCCATGCTTTATCTTAAGTACTGTGTCATGTTTTCTTTATTCATCACACAGATCAAACTAATCAAACCTTTGCAAAGCATTAAGAACTTTAATGTTACTAATCCTGAATTCACAGGGTGAACTCAACCTTAGGAAAAAGAAGGGTATATCTATTTGAAACAATCAAATAGATTGTTTCAAATAAAACAATCTAAAAAAACCCTCTAAAAATCATTGGAAAGACTGCAGGCAACTACATGAGGATGAGACAAATCATGCAATAGACCATTTCTCTAGAAGGAAAAAGGAAGTCTAAAGAGAGTCTAGAGAATCAGCTCACATATCGTAAATAAATATTTCATTATATGGATCCCATATCTCATCTTTGGAAAAACTAATTACAAAGCTTAGAAAGGGATGGGGAAATGTTCTCATTTTGTAGCTTTGTGTTGGATACTTTACTTGTTAAAGATGCAGTTACCACAAAGGTCTGCTTCTGCACTTCAAACGTAAGTAAGGAAACAGTCATGCAAAGAAGAAAACTTAAAAGTTATGTTCGTTGAGGGGGATGCAAGTTTGCTACGTATGGAGCCTTGTTACTCTGAGTATTGATCTCAGATAGTTATCATTCCTATTCACAAGATGCATTTGAAATGAAAGGCTAAGTTTGTTTACTAAGCTTACACAGAAAATTCTGCATTCATTTTATTCAGAAATATCAGCTGCTCAATACCTTCAAATTTTGACATATGCAAATCATTTATTCACAAATATTTTTTGTAAAGTATATGCTGCCCACCTACATACTGGCTACAGTCACAGTAATTGCAAAGCAAACAGAACTCACTCTTCAGTATTAATAATGTAAATTTGTTTGTATGAGTTACATTTCCAGATGGATCATGACTATCAAAGTAACTATACTGTAACAGTCTGCCTGTTTAATCAAGCTACTAAAAAGGAAACTAACTTTCTGGGATGAATGGAGAAATTTTGTATGAATAGTGAAAACAGCAATAACTAACACAAGATTCGATGCATTTTAGACAGTATGATTTTTTTACTCAGGGAAGATTGTCTGATATATGACAGCATGTAAATGGAACAGGTAATAAAATATTTCTATTATAGCTTCTATAAGCAATATTCTTGAAACACTCTTATTTCTTTTGTTTTCTTGCCACAAGAAAGAGGCAGCCACAGAAGGAACTGTAGTATCGTCACCATAATATGGTGATCGTTCGACTATTACAGCAAGTTACATGACTATTTTCAAACATTCACCAACAATTAACGTTTTTGGGGTGTTTTTTTTCTTTCTAGGATATGTAGCCCTCTTTCAATTGAAAGGACAGTTAAACGCTTGATTGAAAGAGATATTTTCCCCCGTGATCATTTTTGCTGCAGAGCATGAAATTGTCACAATGTTTCAAACAGTTGTTTGTTATTATGAAGTCGAAAGGAAAAATAATCCATTGGCTACTTGATTATTTTCAAGACAATTAAGCTGCATTGGGAATATCTGGAAAAAAGGAAGTCTGTACTGAAATCAAATGTTTTGTACTTCAACGATGCACCATCATTTGCTTGTGGTATCAATAACGTTAACTTTCAGACACATCACTGTCTACAAGTTAATGGAAAATGAGAATTGCCTAGCACGCCTATTGGAAACTGCAGCAAAGCACGTTATAATTGAAGACGAAATCACGATTCTAACAAAAAATTTCACTCTCTTTCTCACCTATCAAAGGAATTTCATCAGCCTCAGAAACATGAGAACGTTGAAGCATATTCCCCACCTACAACCAGCAGCAGAAAGAATAAGAAGCTATTTTCAGATATCAGGAGTTGCTTTGTACATTAGGTGAAATCGCCCAGCTGCACTTTTAAAGTTTTCCACAGGCCATTGTGAGGATGGAGGAAAAACGCTTCCAGTGCTTGACTACTGCTTCTACTTTCTTCACAAAATGCTTTAAGTTTTCACGGGTACAGTCTTAACTTTGGTATAATCTATGCTTGCATGAGCTGCAATTTATGCTATAATGCATTCATAAAGCGTGAGTTGAAAGAAAGAATAATATAATCTTCTATAAAAAGATATCATGGTAAAGCAGAACAAATCAGCATGAACTTCATTCAGTTATATACGTAAACTTGAAAAGTACCATAACACTGTCTTTGCAGAAAACAAGTTTATTGAGGAGCTGAAATGAGATGAGTTTGGGTAGTCTGGAGGAATGCAGTGAACTGCAAGGTTCAGTAGAGGACATGGGTGTGCTTCAGCATTTTTGAATACAGAAATGGCCTGGTATTCTCACTTCTTTCCTTCCATTTTTTTCAAAGCTGGATAACTTATTATGCCTATTCCTACCTGAGATGGAGCAGTGAAAATAACATTTTCTTACGTAAATAGCCTGGACAGATTACAGGAATCTTGCTAAATATTGATTCTGTGAAGGCTAAAGTTCAGTTGGAGTTGTCTTGAGTTGTATTAAGTAGTGACTTATACATTAATTTCAGGAAGTGAAGGTGTGCTGAAATATATTTAATATGGTGCTTATTATTTTAATATGTATTAGAAGCATAAGAGAGCTGGACTATGTTTCTAAGGGTAGAAAAAACATACCTTTGAGAGGAAAAAACGGATGATCTGCTAGCGCAAATAATGTTTCCTAAAATATCTCTTATGTAAGTCTTGCCCTGTATTTCTGTTTTGTTCTTGTTGGTTTTTTAACTATTACCTATGCCAAAGATCAGCAAATCCAAGAAGTATCATTTAAAGCAAGAACACTTTCAGGCCAAGGCCTCTAGCCTCACCTATCCCTGCGCATTACGTGGCCCCAGGAATCCAGCCACATTCACACCGTCCATTACCTCAGCGCTGCAGCTTGAGGTACAGCTTGAGATAGCTTTGGACCTATATACCAAACATCCTATACTAGGTCTCTGCCCTGGCGTGGAGGAAAAAGGGATAAATAATTTGCTTCAGTGTTTCGCTGCCTTCCCCCCCCCCCCTTTTTTTAAAATCAGATAAGCCTGACCAGCAGGTGCATTGATAAGTGGCCTGGGCCAGGCTTCATTCCTTTCTTCTTACTGTGAGGAGAGATAATAGATCCATTTTATTGTATTTACCCTGCACAGCCTAGCCTTTAATTGCCCAGAAGTATAGTGGTTCTCATTCTTTCTCTCTTTCTTTTCTCTCACACAGTTTGATCCAAGCCCATCTTTTCTTGAAACATCCACGTAAGTTGGCAGCTTCCTTCAATAATGCCTATTGTCTTAAATACAGTGTTTTAATCCGCAAGATTTTTGTTTATGATCCCTGTGATTTTAGTACATTCTGAGCTATGTAATTTTGCCGTGTGAGATAGTACCTTAATTTTCTCTCCACCTCTAAATGAATATTGGAAAACTCTACTTACATGGATACACCCTTTCTGGAAAAGATGTGAAAAACATCTTTGGGATTTTTTTCATTGCTATGATGGAAAGCAGATTACCCAGATAAGTGATCTGTGATAATTTGCAAAACTATTTTAACTACCTATATTTATACATGTTACAGCTCATAGAGCTCTGATAAAAGCCATTGTACCTGGGTACCACAGCGTTACTTAGAAGTTTATTCTCATCTTTATTCTGCTTTTTTTTTTTCGCTCTCTCCTTTTCTTTTTGTAGGTTTAGGTCAAGTATTGATGTTGGGGGAGGGGGATTCTTGTATTCAATACAAGTTACCATCAGGTAAAGGCACTTCTCATGATTAAATACAGTCGTTTAGAATGACTATCTTATACACAAGCCAGAATATTTTCTAATAGAAAGTCTTCATCAGTCTTTAATGACAACATTATCCCTGCTGAGCGTGTCTCCCACTTCCATTTTCCCCTCAAAGAGCCGTTTTAGAAGACTCAGGATATTTCTACTTGAAGACTAAGGAAACATCAATATTTAAACTCCAACAGGTTATTGCTGCTAAGTGGTAGTGGTTCCTGGTGGTAAGGAAGGCAGCCCTATTTCCACTTTGGTATACCACGACACATCCATCCTCAAAAGACTGCTTTAAATGAATCTCCAAGAAAAGCCCATCAGTTGTCCTTCGCTAAAGGAGCTTGTAAGTCACTGCGCTGTCCCCTGTGCAGGACAGCGCACTACAGGGAGCACAAAGACTCCCCACCTCCAGCACCTTGACAATTTTTCAGCAGCCTCGGTAATAAGAGGTTATGGAAACCAGCAAAGCCACGAGTTGTACAGTTGATTAGGAAGTTATGCATGCTGCTGAGGAGCTCTGCAGAAAGCCACTGTCACCTGGGCAGAACTAAGGCAAAATGACACACGTAGCTTCTGTTCCTGAAAATATTCTGAACTAGAGCCATGTAGTAAATACAAAAATTAATAAATTCTTAACAGAAGCCTTGCCATTGGCATAAACTTAGAGAAGATTTAAATCCAGGAAGTCTTCTTTATGCCTAAGGATTCGCAGGAGCATAATGATCTTGGCTGAATATTGTGTTACTCTCTCACAATAATGTGGAACAAATACTTTTGTTCTAAGTAGTAATCTAGTAGTAATGTAAGAAAGCCTCAAGGGAATATTGTGTGCTTCCAGTCCTCCATGCCTTCAAAGCAAGTTTTAAATATTGCTTTTTTTGTTCTTTCATTTCAGAAGCTGTTTTATAATTATCAGATGTTAATACACTGGTAATGCAGTCTAGCCAAGTTTCACGGAGTGTTTAGGAAAAAATTTGTACTAGTTTAAAAGCCTTGGCTATTACTATAAGCACCTCTAAGACTAAAGTTGGTAACACTTTCAAAATAAATATTTCTAGCAGGCTCTGCTGTGGAGTGCATCATCTAGATTAATTTGTGCAACAATGAGGCAGCGTTTTTAATTGGTAGTGATTACTAAACTTTCTAAATCTGTAAAACTTCAGTAGGCTTAAGCTTCCAATAAACGCCAGCATCTATTTTTATAACACAACATCCATTTAACAGATAAGTAAATACATCAGCCTGCAGCTGCTGATGCTGCAAACACCGACAAAAAAGGACTTCTATTCTACCTTCGGTGCAGTAGGAGTATCTCCCTACATCATTGTTCAAGGACTAAGTTTTATGCTTTGCTATCTTGCCTGCTCAAATCAGAAAGAGAAGTAAAATTTGTTAATCAGAGCACTGTCAACATTTCATCTCTTGCTAAAATCTTGACTCAGCTTATCCTAAGGTAACAGTCTAATCAGACAAAAGCAAGGTAGAAAGGGGATGGATAATATACTAAATAATCATAGTAGTTACAATATTACCCTTCACTCGATCGTGATGACCGCTTATTTTCTTTTTAAATTTCATTAAGGGCTACTTGTGTAAGGACCAGCAATTTACCCATTTCATAGCATGGTTCTGGAAGTTTGAAAACTCAGTACCTACAGCTGATGTGACACCGTTATGATCTCAACTGGAGCTGCTCTTTGCTAGGCTAAATGCACAGGAATAGACAGTAAAAGTATAAATGCCCAGCTCCAGGGGGTCACCCACTACAATCACTCACCACTTCCTCCAAGTGTTCCTGCCTGACACAGGGTCCATCAGCCCTCTTGCTTTGCTTGAAGCCATGCCCAGCTCCTCCTCACCTTGGAAGGCATTGGAACTGTTCATCAGCTGCAAGCCTTCAGGAGGAGCAGGAGCCTTTCTCCTTACACAGGGAGCAAGGAGTTTCCAGCCTTCACCCTCACTAGAGCTATGATTTAGTGTTCCACAAGGCACAGAGCCCACCAGCACCTCCACGGCCCTCAAGGGTTGAAACTCTTGAAGCTGTAGGGTCTCTCAGAACACCCTATCTATTCCTCACTCATCCTCTCAGATGCTACACAGCCTGCTGACTTCTTCCTGTAACTCCGTTGCCTCATGACACAACTCATCAACCACAGCACATCTTCTACAGAAAAGCTGACTGCCAGCCCCCGCCTCACAGAGAGGCCCCAGGCACTCGCTGCAGCCCAAGACTTGCCCAGCTGCCTCCTCCATCAGGAGGGCTGTCTGGGCAGAAGCCTCCCATGTGGCACACACAGTGATTCCAGCAGCTACTGGGAAATGCACCCTGTGGCATGCCACAGCCATAGCTGAGGAAGCAAATGCTACTATGAATAGAGACAAGGATTTCTTTTTTGTGCTCTGCGGCATCTGTTGGCTGCCTCTGCCTCTGCTGCCTCTGCAGGCTGCCTCCTGCTAGGGAGAGATAGGCCTCTCCCTAGCACTGGCTAAAAGTGTGTTTGACCCTCCCTAACCAAGGGCCAGCTGGAACAGAGGTCCCCAACTGCCACTGGTCAGGGGCAAGCAACACGGCTCGTTAGCAGCAGCTACACCTTGCTAGAGCTTCCCAGGAGAAGTTAAGGCCTCCTGTACTTGTCCTTTCCTAGCTCTCCTTGCCCATCTGCAGCAAGTACCCTCTAGTCCCTCAGAGGGTCCCCAGAGGGTTCTCCACAACCTCCAACAAGGTGCTCAGAAGTTCTAAGCAGAGCTCAAACACTGCTGCGCAAACTGCTATATCTGTTGGATGAGCTCAATTGTTCTTCCCCCTACGTAAATAGACCTGATGGTCAGAAGAAGGTTTCTGTACCCAGATAATAACACCTCCAGCTAAACGGATGGATGCCTATGTATTTCATATTTAATATGAATATTAAAATCAAATTCCCAAGTAGGGATCCCCAAGTATCCTATAAACATAACAGCAATGAGTAACAAAATGGGTTACAATAGAGGCATCACACCACAGTACCATTTTACCATGTAGTGACCACTGAGTGGATGAGTTCCTTGTTGCCTGACTGAGATCCACCTTTCAAATTTTGAAGAGTTAGTCTCTTTAGAATAGCAGCTACTCATAAGAGGGACAGCTGACTCCTCAGAAATAGTTGCAAGACTTTTAAAGCAGTATATACAAGTGTTTAACAAATTTCTGAGGCAATCTCTTCTTACAAAGCAACAGAACTGAGAAGAAAGCCTTAAAATTGGCAGAAAGACTATCCTGTTTCTCATTTTCACATGAGAAACAGAAGACTGTATGGCTACATTCAGGCAGTGTGAATAGACTACATACATTCACAGAGCTGGGTCACAGGAGGTTGTCTACAGAAGTGGGAGTGAGAGGGAAACTGCAGCAAAAAGGGAAAAAAGGTTGGGGAAGTTTAGAGAAGGAATGGGTGAGTGTCCCAGTTTAAGTCAACTAAGACCGTTAAAAGACACTTTTCTCAGAATAAAATTGGAATGAACAAGTACGTTAAAAGTTCGAGCCAGTCTAAGCTTGAAAAGTTATCAGGACCTGCTACCGAGAGCCAACAAACTGACCAGGGAGGGGTAAATGATATGGAGAAAGTGCTGTGGGATCCCTAATGAAAGCCTGCAAGGAAAGACGGAGCGTTAAGAAAGGAAAATGTGTGTGTAAACGTTTACTGCTTTTACCTTTTCCTTTGCATGCTATGTACCTTTGGGTGAATGAATAAGTAAGGCTTTGTTTTGAAGAAGCTGGTTTTGACTGACTTTAATCAGCCACTGTCACAAGTGCCCGGTGCAAAAGGGCTTACTGGTGCCAAAGCCGGCTGAGCCTGTCCCGTTCACATGACTTGGAAGCAGGAGAGCTGCCGGCCCCAAATCCAACCCGGAAGACCTGGCCAGATGCTTCTGGTCAGGCTGGGGAGGTGAGGGGGGGGCGTCAGGAGGGCAGCTCACCACGACAGGTGCTCAAACTGGAATAAAAGGAGCCCAAAGCACCACTCAGCCCAAGGCTCCCCAGTCCGCTGGACTGCGCGGAGCCATAGCCAGGCTTACACACAAGCGCTCACCCTCAGGAAGGATACTTCTTGCCCCAAAGCCTTCATGAAGAGTCTTCTAGATACGGGTTCAGTAATCTGTGAAGAAGCCACCTTTTTCTAACGGTTAAAGGCACGCTGCACTAAGTTTTGCATTTAGAAATAAAGATAGATGTATAGTGTGTGAAGTTTCCACTTGTTATTCTGAGCCACAGCATTATCTGTCCAAGTTATCTAAGGAGCAAGAGAGAAGTGCGATGACCCAATATCCTGTCTCGCCAGGAAAATTCTGCTAGCCAGTGGCATCAGCTTATCATTGTTATAGAAAATGCAACATTCAAGTGCAAAAGTAATCTGAGTTTATATTGTGGGATGTATGACTCACGTTCCATATGCCCCATATATAAAATTATTTGCTTACCTAGCACTACACGAGGAACAGCCACAGGAGGCTGTTTCTGGCAAAAGATCCAGCTGTTGGGTTAAAAATAATCTCAATAAAATATAAAGAAAGAGTAGCAGGTTCCAGAGGAAGAAATCTGATAAAATTAAAGTGTAATAGACACTTCAAACTGTGTGATCTGACCTAATAAGTTATTAATAGGGAACCATTACTCCTCATACATTTTTTATTAGGAAGGCATTGCCTTTTTGTCAAGATTAGTGGATTATAAAATATTTGTGCTACACAATATAAATGACCCTACCTATTAATAAGTCTCTAGAAAGATATGTTTAAATTGAATTACATTAAGAAGAAAAGTGCCAACAGAAAATTAGGCATAATTAATGGGAACACATAAATAAACCAGAGATGGAGGGAAAAGGACATTCTCTCCATTGATCATTTTGAGGATTAATTGGTGATATGCTCTAATGACATACCAACTATTACTGTTTTCATAAGGACCATTTCACAGAAGATGAAACCTGTGTTACTATGAATATGTATTGCAATTTATTGCCAGAAGATAATTACACTGATCACATACCTCTAATTAGTCAGTATAATTTTGAAGGCTAAAAGATACAGCTTAGAATATAATATACAACAAAGGCTCATTAAAGTCTTTCAGTAAATAAATTTTTTGTTCATATAACATTTAAAATACTCAGCCTTCCCTGTGAGTTTGCAATACAATGTCCCAGGAAAAGCCACACTGAAAGTAAGGACATGGGCAATATCACTTTATTATTTTCCATGGGTTAGAGCCAGAGATCGACTCAGAACAGTGATACCTTGGAGATAGAGGAAATTATTTTTCACATCTCATTTACATGATGGACAATGTGAGTTGAGTTACACAGTGAACAAGCACCCTGGTCTTCTCTGTTTGCCAGCATATATAAGGTTTCCTCGCACATAACAGCACTACATCCAATGTGTGTAGTCACATTGTGTTCCACAGACTTACAGAAACTTTCAAAGACATTCAGTAATAATTGGCAATAATTGGCAACTCTGAAGCTTTACTGCTGAATCTTTTAAACCGCATATTCAAAATAGTAAATAAAAATGATTTTGTTCACAAAGTAAATAAATTCCTATAAATAAAAATAAAAACAAGTAAAATAAGCCCTTGTGCCCTCTTTGCTAGGCAGAAGAAAAGAAAGAGGATCTATTCATTAGAAATAGTCCACCTGAAACAAAACACCTTACACTAATCCCCTAAAAACCTTATCTACTCTTTGACACTGTTGTAACAAACACTTCCCAAGTACTGTGCCAACATCGCTCATGTGTTCAGTAGATTTTAATTAGAGCTCTGAAAGCTTGGGAAAACTGGCCGAGTGAGTAAGCTTGCTCTTTTCAAATGGCAAAAGGACTGTCCTTTTACCCACCTTCCAATCATAGGATATGTTTAATTAAAGCCAGCGCAAATAACGGAGACAGAAGAGAAAAATCTCCTTCTCACAAATTAGTGAGAAAAACGTAATTAAAGAGGTATTCAGCAAGATGAAGAAAACAATACACGTTGCTTATTAGTGGCACTCTGAGCTTGCCAATGCATAGGTCTTGGGGAACCGTTCCCCACAAATTCCATATCAACATTGTATTAGCTGCCTTAAATGCTTTAGAGGGAACAGAGATACTGAAGGAAGATTAACAGAACAATAACTACCGCAGATCATACGGGTACAGGGAAAGACAGGGAGAAAGAGTTTTCTGACTTGTTTTGCTGTTGGATTAGCAATTGCCCAAAATATTTGTCAGCTAAGTTTTACTCTTCTAATTCACTATCACAGAGTGCCTACCTATCAATCACCTTTACTACAGCAAAGCAGTTCTCCAGTCCACCTCACCAACTCACCAAGTGGACGAGGACCACAGCTCAGAAGCAGAGCAGATCCTCCAGGGAAACAGAAGAGTTTTGTTACCGCCCTTGTGACACCGACTGTTTCTGCTATATTATCAGCCTCCCCACCTAGCAAAAGCTCCGTCGTTCCTCTGCTCTTGGGTCTACTCAACATGTGAGAACAAAACCCATAACAATTAAGGGAGGCAAGAGAGGGTCCATCTGTAAGAAAATGCTGTAAGGGCCAAGGAAGGAAAGTCTTGGGACTGCAGTGATGGCTCCAGACAGCAAATTCAAGATCATTATAGAGAAGAATAAGAAAAGAAGATGGACTGGAGCATGGCACAGAAGACACACCAGTGAATAGAAGGAACATAGAGAAGAATGAAGATCAAAAGCAAAGGAAAAAATGGTGCATGTGTGAAAGAAGGAATGATGAAACACAAAAAGGGATGAAGAGAAGGATGACCATCACTAGCGCAATAACAAATCAGCCACATCCTATAGTTCATTCTGATGCCTAGCTGTCACAGCAATTTTGAAGACGGAAAATATCAGTTAAAAAAAAAAATGATCTCTTGCCACAGAATTCCTTGTATGACTTAAAAATTAAGGACAAGTTCATGTTTCAGGGATATGGTCCATGTTCCTTTTTGATAGGTGTAATGATTTTTATAATTACAAAATAAGTGTTATCGAGAAAAAAGGATACCTATCAAAATAAATTTTAAAAGACCTAGATAGTACATGAAACATTTCTAGGGGGTCTTTAACTAGCATTTCCAGATGGTTCCTCTTACCAACTCAGACGACAAACAATATGTACCTGTAAACAGCTTGGGGTCAGGAGGGTCATTGAACATTGTGAACGGTGAAAGAGCTCAGCAGATGCTGAAAAGCAGTGGTAAATATTAAATAACTGTGATAAATTACTGTTCAAATGAACAGAAAATTCAACAGTGATCGTAATTTCTTTTTCTACTTGCTGAAAAGGGGTGGTGAGGTCTCTCATTGAGCTGTAGAATAAAATAATAAGGAGAGAGGTCCAGGAGTTCTTACAGTGCTATTTTTAAACCGATTGCAAGGTACATCTGGACTTGTCTATTTACATAGTTGTGATTCTTTACTCTCTGAATTATATTTAGCAGATAGAAAAGAGAGCAAAATAGGAAAGAGAGATGATGTTGCTACACAGTAGCAATTATTAAAATGCACAGCTCTTTTGTGGGGGAAAAAAAAATGTCTGAAGTCTCCTCTCCTGATCTTAGGAAGCAGTGTATTGTAATGCAGATTTTCTGCAGAATCTCAAGGTTTCTCTTTTCCACAGGCTCCACTGTGATTATAAAAAACAAAGGGGAGTGTTTTAAAGCTTGAGAAAAAAGCTGTCACCTGCAGTTTGCCTGCCTACAAGAGAATGAAGTAGACACCTGTGTAGAGAGCAAAGTTTTTATCATCAAGCCATCGGTTATATTAGCTGGTGAAAGATTCTTCTGAAGTGTTTGAAGTGTTCAAAGTCACGTTTTCAAGTGTTGCGTTTAGTGAGCTGCAGAATCCTTACACGTAATCACTGGGTAAGCAGAACCCAAAAACTACTTGTTCATCAATTGCTGAAGATCAGTTGCAGTTTTTGCACTTATTTTGCAGGTTTCTCATGGAAGCAGGGCTGCCATGTGGAGCTGGTCGGCATCACGCACACCTCACAGTCCAAGCAAGGATTCTGAAAACCTATTCAATGTCCCTAAGAGCAATTAGTCCTGAGTTAGTGACAACTTCACTTTCACCCACAAAGGTGAACTCAGTCACCTGTAAGTGTAGCTCAGTGTGTATCCAAAACACATTACCTCATTCTCCTTTCAGTTTGTGAGAAGATGGCAAACTTATGTTCCATACAAGACATCTGAAGTTCATCAAGAAAAAAGCTTTATATATATTACCCCAGCTCTGCCTTACTGCTTTAGTCTGCAATGCACACATCAGAAAACCATACAAAAGGGTTGTATTTTTTCCCGAAAAATACCATTCCCGAAGTGGTATTTCTTATGCCTTTTGCCCTCTAGTGGCTAGGACAAGCAAAAAATCATGAAGCTGTGTGATGCTTCACAAAGTGATTGCTTGTATTTGAAGCATTACTGCCCCTACGTTAAGAAATTATCTTTCCGAATTGTGATCTGCACATGAATATGGCTACAATGAGTTGGAGAAGCTATTAACTGAAAGAGAAAAATAAACAGGCGGATATAGTGATATGTCTAGTAATCATAGTAATCAAATACGGACGATGCTTCCACTTAACTTTTCTTAGTACAAAAGTCACAATGATGTGATGGCAAAATTCACATTCCAGGTTAGTACATTACACAGCCCTGAGTAGTTTGTCTCTCTCAGGGTAACTGCTTTAGTCAGTTTCCACCTGGATCAGGACTTTGGATCAGAGGATAGTAAAAGAGTTTCCAAAAGTCAGTAGTTCCAAGTGTGAATCATGAGGTGTCCCTAGTTTCATGAGGGACTGACTGTCGACTGTCTTTCAGATCCATTTGTGTTTAAAGTTGTGCACTTCAAACACAAATGAGTTCAATTTTTAAAATCTCCACAAGAACATGCAGTTGCAGAAGAAAACACATTTTAAAAGAAACATTATAAAATACCCGCTTTGGGTATCTTATAATTCTATTTACTCTCTGCTTCTGCTTCCTTGATTTATAAAAGATACTCTCCCTTACAACTCCTGCTCCAAACTCCTAACAAATCTTGATATACATATACCTACTCTAAATAATTTTCTTTCCTTTTTCTACCTATTCAGAAATAATTATCAGTGCTAAGAGACTGGATTGTTTATCATCAGGCTTCATAAACCCATCTCATTATCCTCCCATATTGCTCTACAGCTCCCAAGTCCTAAACTGCATTAGTACTAGGTGATTATAAATCCTACTGTCTGTCACAAGCAGCTCTGTCGAAGAAGAGGAAACAAAAAAAAGATTCAGAAAGACTTAGAAGGGAAATAAAGATAGACAACCTAATGTGGTTGATAATGACCAGAAAATTATCATCTGATTTATAATTGGCACCAACCACACACCTAGCAGGAAAGCGGAATATCAGGAAATTTGTCATTTCCATTACCAGTAATGAACAATACTATCAACACTTTTAAACTCAGTAAGCACTCACGGGATATTAATTCCAGCTACTTTCCAAACCCCAGGTCCTTTGCCTGGGTTAAACCTGAGCTACTACTCCATGCTACAAAATCTGCTATGCTGACTCCTAACTTTTCACAAGTGTCAGTGTAGCTACTTACGAAAGTATATGATTTATGTAGCTGGAGCAGGGGGGATTTGATTTGGTTTGATCTGGTTTTGTCGTGTTTATTTAAATAGACCCACAGCCACAGTATGTGTGCTTTGTATGACAATTTTGCAGAAACATTAATTTGGATTTCTGATGTAATATTAATATGCCTACATACTTTCTACATGTAAGTTCACATCATTTGTGCACTTAGCTATAAGCCAGTTTTTTTTTCTTATCATTACTAGTTTAAAGTACCTGCCAATCACTCTGCAATTTCCATACGTCTTACTCCTGTCAAGGGCTCTTGTCCTTATAATGCTATTGGCTTCCAGCCTCTATAACTTCAGACTCAATAGCATTCAGAACAAATAAAGCCCCAGAGCCTTAAGTGCTGTCTTCTAGAAGAAATGAAATAAAGGAGGGAGATTGCTCTAGAATATGTTGTCCTCCTAAACCACATGATGCATTCAGAGAATTAAATTTTCAACAAGTCATTTACTGATAGCCACTCTGTGAGTGCTGCTCCACCAGCTTAAGTTTCTTGTGGTTCCACAGACATTTCTAGGACAGGGCTTTGTTATGGAAAGATGGCACATGGAAGCAATTCTGTTTGTCTTTCTCTGCCAACATTTGTTCTTACTGAACAAGGTCGGAGTTAACAACAAAAAAAGTTTAATAACTGTGCCCCCTCCCTTTTTTTTTTTTTTTTTGACTGTGGCAACTATGGAATAGCTACAGTCCTTATCAAAGGGGATGATTAGCTGAAGTGCATTCACTATTGATGGGCAGCCAGTGTAAATGAAACTGCAGCAGCTCAGTGCTGCAGGATTGCAGAACACTGTTGTCCCTCACCAGGTTTGCTGAGATCGTTATCATTTCTCCGAAGCGAATACTCTTCGGTGGAACATTTCTCAGGATGGAATATGTTTACCATGCAAGTATAACAAGGCAGTATAAGTTCCACCAGGAGGTAATATCATTATCATTTTCCTTTCCGGATATATCAAGTTTTCCTTTCTTCTTTCTTTTTTTTGGGGAGGGGGGAAAGGGTGAAGGGAGAAGAGAGTAGTAAATAGTCACAGGAAGAACACAGATCCCAGTTAAATGAAGCTTTTAGATCACTACAATTTTAGTTCTATGTGCTCACCCAGATATAGCTAAAATATTTATTTCAGTATAATTCTCTATATCCAGTATTTAATGCAGCTAAATTTTCCTCTATCTTTATTCAAGCATAGATCAGATATTTTCACCTGTCCCCTCTTTTCAATTATAACCATTCGTTTAATATATAAAATATAATTAATATACATATGCATGTATACAGTTTTTGTTTTTAATCTTCTCAATTCTTCAGGCTTTTTCTTAAAGTGGATTAATTACTACTTTGTGAAACTCGGTACTGAGTCTCAGAGTCCTAGTAATATGAACCAAGGTAATCACCTTTCTTGTTTACAACTAATCATTCTAAATTTTCTTTCCGTTCCCGAGATCCCAGGCAAAAGCAACATAGATCCAGTAGTACAGGCTCTGTGAGAGGAGGCCATTTACCTAGGTCTAGATGAAGATTTTTGAGGAGGTTTTTGTCTACCTCATTAAACATACTAAAGATCATCCTCTCGTTCTTGTCTTTCTTTTTTATTCTTTCCATGTCTTTTTCCTACTTCATTCTGCAGCTATAGATTAACACAGGACTTGTGTGCCTTAGAAAAGCCCTTGATGTTACATCCAAAACTGCTGGGGGAGTTTGAATAGCTTCTTTTGCAGAAGCCTGCTCCACACAACATCAGACAACATCTTTTTCTTTTATTGGTTTGGAACCCTCAATAACCAGAAGAACTAGATAAGTTAGCAGGGGTTAAGAGAAATTTGTGGAAACTACCAGGTAAACTGGGATTGACATGTTGTATAAGGAGACTTTTGGGAAGGGAAAAAGAAATCAAAGGAAGACTTTATTTGGAATACAGGCTGCAATTAAAAGCAAGAAGGTTAAATCACTGCATAACACCTGCTGAGTATAAGAATCTCTTAAGTATCAGTAAAAAAAGAAGCTACTTGGCACAGAGATCTATGGTAATAAACCACAAGTAAGGCTTGACCAAGTGCTACAAAGAATTGCTGTACAGAATCATCCTGAAATGGGACAGCAATTTGCACTGCTAATTTCCATAATTCCTAAATGGAAAGGAGACAGAATTCTGTTCTCTTTTCAGTGGAGAGGGGTGACGGAAAATATAGCCTTTATTTCTTGTCATATAAATATCCGTTGCTTCATATAGCATAAACTGGCACAGCACCATTCATATCAGTGGAACTTATATCAAATAAAGGTTTGGTTGACTGAACTATTCTCATCCTGTCTCAGCCTGTGAGTAAATGGATGAACTAGGTGATGAATATTAGCCACATTACCTCAGACATCATCAGAATGAGCTCAGATGACAATATAAGAAACTGAACAGAGTAGAAAAGAATAGACTAACTCTTTTTACACTGGAAGGAGAGGGTGAGTAGCATACAAAGTACAGGAAACTAATGCTTGCAAAAAGTACACTAACAGGATATACAAGACTTGGTGTCACCGAGTTTCTTCAACCCTTTCCTATTATCTCAAATGGTTCTTCTTTATGGCTGAATACCATGCCAAGTGACAATTACATCCTGAATTGCTCCCTTCTGAAGTGAAAACCGAATAGGCTTTATGCCGTCTATAAAATATCCTATGCAGTACACTTTGTGAAATGGCTCCTGCTTACACAAGGTCAGGCACAAGAGGTGCTGTTTGATTGAACTGGTCCTGCTGTGTAGGATATCTGCCAAGGGATGGAGAAAATACTGGATTGCAATTTTACCAATTATTAAGCATTAATAGAAAATCCACTTGATTAGAAATGAAACTCTTTCATTATACATGACCATTACAGTTTATGGAGGGTCTTTTAGTTCGTTCAACTTGATTTCTCTGATGGTATAATATAAATGAGTACTCTGACTGCTCCATGACAGCTACCTTCTTCCTCAGTCATCTCCCTGGCCTGACCTTGACCTATAGATAGACTTTGGCATCCAGTGATACTGTGGTTTGTGGCAGCAGTAACCGCAAAACAGGATCTTCCCAGTGGCTTCAAGCCAGAGCGTTACTCACTAGCTAATGGTTAGAATGGAATGATAATAGATATAGCTGGAAAAATCTGAGATTTTGCACTGTGTTAGTTTTTCTACACCAGAAGTATCTTTGATTTTGCAAAGTGTCTTTGGTTCTGCAAAGCATACTTTAGCAAAATAATAGTGAAAACATATTCAACTGTTTTTGTCCACATATCTAACATCCCTTAATGTCTCAGTGGTATAAAAATGGAAAACATTATATCTAGAAAGAAAAAAAATCAAAGTTTTTTTTCTTTTTCCCAACATCATATTGCTAAAAGAAACTCTTAATGCAAAATGAGGAGTCAAATTTTGCCGTAGGTACAATCTATTACAGTAAATATATAAAAGCAAAATCCAGGACAGACTTTGAGCTGTCTGTATGATAGCTTTTCTTCTAGCGAGCCAACAAGGCAAAATATATAGTCAGTTATGGTCAAAAAACACCCTTCACTCTGTGTGATATCTTGCATAATTTCCCAGGTAGGAAAATTCACAGGGCTCTGCTACGCTTGATCATTTTGACCATGAAAGTTTCCATTGATTGTTGATATGCTGGAGCAACATGATACCTTTGGTAAGCTTGTGGTATACGAATGTAATAATCTCACTTTCCACACTGAAATTTATGATCTGCTCATTGTTACCTAAAAAAAAGGTTCTCATCAACACATAGAGTCAGATTATTCCAGACCTCGGCCTCAATCAGTCAAATTACATTCATCATTGTTTCAATACCCTGAAATTATTGACAGCAAAACTGGCATGAAACAATATGAGTCTGCCCCGAAGAGTGGGAGAAGACCATTTGCCTGCTCTCAGCCATTACATTGCTACTGCACGGCTATCCTAGGAGACTTAAATCCAGTGATCAGTCTCTGTCATTAACATTTGAGATGAAAAAAAATCTGACATTGAAATAAAACTTAGAAATCAGAAGCTTGCAGTTATTTAGGAAAGGACTTTACTTACCCATCAGAATGTCATGCTTTCCATTCAAACATTCACATGAAATGTAAAGTACATTGTGGATTCCCACTTCATCAATATCATTTTGATTTATTATCTTTTATGCTTGCAAATCACTACCTACTGGATCTTCCCTTTGTTAAAAGGATTTAAAATGCTGGTAGTTCTGCACTCACTTTTCAGAAATACAGCTTAGTTGCTATATGTCTCTGTTTGCCTTCATCTTTCCCTGCTCTTTGCAAGAGGCAGATACAACAACCTCAAAATTCATACAACTTACTTAGGCAATTTTCATTCACTAAATACAATATTAGACTACTGCTTATCATAATTCTTTCTATCCTTATAGACCTGCAAAGTCGACTACTCTTAAACTACTGTTGTGCTTTGAAATAAAAAATGAAATGCTCAGTCCAGCACTAGATGATATCTTTCTTTCACGGACGATGTGCCCAGTCTGAAGCTGCCCAACTTTATGACTGGTATACTAGCTCAAAACAAGATTGATTCCCCGAAGTGATATATAACTACACTAATTTTTAACTGTAAAATATTTTGAATTGATTCTCTAAGTATTGACATAATGATAAAAAGTTAAATTACCTCCAAGACAGGAAAAAGACTTTGATTAAATATTTTTGAAGGATTTTCATATGCTATAAAAGTTGTTCTTAGGCATTTTCTTTACCCATTATGCAAATATGTCAACTCATTAATAATTCAAAATAGGCAATACATTAATAATTAGGATCCCCCATTACAAATCTGACCTTTAATTGAATTCTATAGAAAGAGACTGTGAAAAATGAGCCTCTTGATTTATGCTAAGAATAAAGGTTAAAAAGCGTTTTCCTAGTAGATCTAATTTTTATCATTATTGCCTGAGCAGAAACATTGAGATAAGAAACTTTTTTCCCCAGTTCTAACTGTTTTTTGGAAAGGCTGTTTCTAAGGGAAAAAAGAGAGTTCACTTACGCATAGTTTAGTTGTACAACAAAAGAAATATGCCACTGAGCAAATGATACAGCAACTGTAGATGTTTCAGAAGTTTGAAAAAAGTCAACTTGTCCTCATTTCTATTTGCCAAATGACCAGTGGGCTTCACGTTGACGTAATTCTTCGCATTTACTTAATTCTGCTTCTTAATTCTTCTTAACTTTGTCATAATGTTTAAGGTAAAACCATTATCTGATTATATAAAAGAACGATTGCTTTATTCTAGTTGTAGAAAAACCTGACAATTAAACTGCTGGAGAATGTACCACTGCTGAAAGGACTCTACTGCAGCAGTTATTTGGCCTTGCATTCTTAGCCCTTCCTAAAAAAGTTGCATTTGTGATGCAATTATAACTCAGCAGACACGTTTGTTTCTTGTAAATCTCGAGTTAAAAGATAAAGAGCTAGATAGATTAGACTGCTCATAAGGAAATGGAAGAGGAAGGAAGAAAATGTCTAGGAACAGAGTGGAGAATGAGTGCATTAGTTTTCCCCCAAAGGGTTAGAAGAGTGTTTTCTTGATTTAAAACAGTTCTGCTAAGTTTGGAAAAAAATCTGTTATATGTTCTTGTTGCAGATAAAGTATAGCAAACCTAAATGCACGCAGAGGGCTGTTACCTAAAAGACCGTATACCATAATACTAGTTTGGTGTTATTTTAATTTGATTTCATACTGATCTGAACCCAACAAACCATTGGTGTCCAGGTAGCAAAGGTTACACTTTGGCTGGTGAATCAAAAGCACTACTTGGCACTGTAGTGTGCAGCAGAATCAATTATTGCTATAAGTGTGGCACAGCAGTGCAATGCCCTTTAAAAAGTACGAACATTGAGAAACTCTAAATGTATAAAGTGAATAGACACCATCCATTTGAACAATTAAAGTAACTTTGTCCCAGGTGTGCATTTTGAATATGATTAAAAGATCACATCCCCTAAATTCCTGAAAAAGGATACGACTAACCCCATTCCATTCAACTCCCGCTTAGGGTACACACATCCACAGTTTGAAACTTTACTATTCACAGTCAGCTTTTAGCTAAGTGTGAACACCTGTCAACACTAATATTCTTAGTAATTTTTCCAAGTCATAATTCTGGGTATGCTTCAAACTACCCCAGCCCTGATCGTGCTGAATAACAACTGAACAGACTCTTTTGTCCTTCCACTACATAAAGCGTGAAGGGAGTCCCACACAAACATCTAAGGGTTTTCATAATACACATTCAAATTCAACTTGAGTAACAGTCATTGATTTATCCCAGAAGTATTTACATGCCACAATGACATTAATACCAGTATAATTTATCAGGTCCTAGAAAGCACATAGAAAGAAAGAGGCTTTGCATCAAAACGAGTTGGCACCTCTGAGGTCTGTTGGAGCAAAACACTGTTGCAAGGGCTAACGTTCTGCTTGCCTGAAGGTCTGCCGATTTTATTCATGCAATTAAATACACATTATACCGACTCAAATTGTCCACTATCTGAGAGGCGCTACGGCCAGGAGAGTTTCAATTATGGTGAAACTGAACTACAGCTAATGTTATGAAAGGGACCAACAGCTCCCTCATTAACGGGCACAGCATGAAACTTGCTGCGGAGGATTTGACAGTATCAAGCCCCAACTGTACCAAAAGAACTGATAAGCGACTAGAGAACACAATGGTCAAGCTGCTCACAGGCCTAGCACATACCATCCCTTGGTCCTGTTTTCAGTGTATTGCAGTCTTTGTGTGATTGTGGAATGATAATGACTAATCACTCTTAAAATCAATTGCACTTTTGCAACCTTCTTAATAATACATATTTTTTTTAATTTCCAGCGGAATAACAACAATTAAAGGGTGTTTTCCACCTTTACTTTCTTTCTTTTATTAACAAAATCTACCTGCATTGGCTTAGGATAAAGTTTAGAGAGTAGGCTAGCCTGGAATTCAGCCTGAAGCTTTCCAGGGGAAATGAAAGTTGGAACTCCTGAACACAAACATTCGCAGTCCTCTTCCCTCCTAAAGCAAAGTTCTTCCGCAACTCAAATCATTAACAAAGAAGAGCACTTCAGCACACATTCGGGCATTGCCTTAGTGCTATGTGTTATTTTTCACCATCACTAACATTAAAAACATAGTTTTACATATTTTTTCAAATAAATTGAAATCACATGTTGTTCCACCCATGAAAGGGTCTGTGAGTGGACAAAAGTATATTACCGCTTAACAGAAGTGCAGTGTTATCTCTGTTACCAGAGGCGCATACAGTTAAATGTACATAACATTTTGTAGTATAAACTCTTCCAGTTATAGCCTAACTTGGAACATAACTGCATTCTGAGACAACTGCCAAAGATCTTCTCTCCTGTAACTAAAAATTGTCCAAACTCTTTTACATTTCTGTCACTTGTCAAGTTACAGTAAAACTACAATGAAGACTGCTCCCTATAAGTGCCACAAAATTCTTCATGTTCTTCATGATTTCAAGGGAAAGACAGCATTAGAGTAATCGATTTTTTGGAACTGGAATACTGTTTCAATATATTTTGATTTTTCTCAACCATTTGATTGTGCCTGTACTAGACACAAGTGGCAGACGTCATTTAAAAGGAAGCAAAAAGCGAGGGAAAGCTATAATTGTCATTATTCTGCTGTATTGCCATCTGTTCCACTTATGGAAGAAAAGAGAAAATTTCATTATGAAAAAGGTTGCAGAAGTGCAATTGATTTTGTTAAGAAGCAAAGATTCATTACCACTCCTAAGGCTGGAATTGTGCTCATTCCCTGGACTCCCTAAATAACAAAGAAATAAAATTTAACCCAACAATTCCTCTATCAGCAAAATTACTTGTAACTAAAGAAGATCATCCTTTAGAAAGACTTTCCTTTAGAAATCCCAAGTATGCACCAAGTAAAGTCCTTAACCGATGAAAAATTTACTACGATCCCTTGGAACTCACCCCAGTAGTTAATTGCCACTATTTAAAATAACCATTTTATTATTGGATTCAGAAACATTTGCCCATGCAGCTCGTCATAGAGATAGATGCAAGTATTACATACCCTCAGTATTTGTCCTTATCGTTCAGTTAAGAACCGGGAAATGAAACATACCGTCAGACTTACCTTAAAAAGGTGAAAAAATGAAGTAACAAAGAAAGACCTCAGACTAAGTGTATCTATTCTGAATGCTACAATAAAAAACATGAGCATAGTAGGATTATCTGTTCAGTTAGTCACACATTAATGCCCCCTTAGGGAAAAGTGATCTTGTGCAAATACTTGCACTTAAAAGTACAGGAATATTTAAATATTTTGTATTAAAATGATGATGGGTTGATGGCAGGTCTATGGTGTCTCAGCTCCCCCAAGATACTTGAGCAAGTAAGACAGTAAGTGTTTGGCCCACAGAGAAGATGAAAGTCAAATCTGGGAAGAAATACTAATAATATCTACCATAAGACATAAATATATATTCTTCCATTTCTTATCCTTCACGAGCTACAGGGCAGAAGCAAGAGTATACACTAAGATGGAGAAGATTTTCCTGAAGTTTTTGCATAAAGTTGCTCTCCCTAGTCCACATCCGGGGAACTGCAGAACTCATCCAGGTCCACCACTGAGTAAAGGAAAACGACAGTGCATCCTTTAAAATGAGATGGTGTATTTACATGTCTAAAATCCAAGGCAATATTACTCCGGCAAACACAGCTTTACCTTCTATACTAGTTTTACAACAGAATGGTTCAATGCCAGAATCTGCTTCTCTGTCCTGAACTGAATAGCACTTGCTAACAAAAGTAGTTTGAAGTCATTTAGCAATGTTGAACAAGCAACTAAACTTCACAAAAATGTCGTGTTTATTTTTTTTATTAAAAAGTACAAATCCCAGGCATGCACCAAGTAAAGCAAAACAGCAGACATGTCAAAGAATTTACACCTGAGAGTGAAGTAGTTCACTGCAGTTCTTAAGACACTTATATGGGTATGAAAATGTCCAAATAGTGAGAACATGATTATAAACTAATTAATATTCCAATAATTCAGTATCAGTCTATTCAGGCAAGTTGCTTTTACTTTGCACAAACATGATCTGACGAAACAGACATATGGGCAGCACCATAGCCGGCTCTTAGCATTCTCTTCAGTTTGTATCTATAGCAAATATGAAGTTCATCCACTCCAGAAAGCTGATGAAACAACTAAAGATCTTACATTCGCATAGCTCATCTATATGGCTCCCACATTACATACCGGGGAATGGGTTTTATCCCTTAAAAGGGGAGTTTTTATTCTGAAATAAGCAAGCAAACCCCTTCATGCTTATTCGCAAAACAATGTTTACCAGCAGGAGTTACCCCAGCACCTTTATTCCACCACATGCAATTTGCTACAACTCTGCTGGTCACTCACCCGAATAGCAAAGCTTTAGGTCTCTTCTAATAGACTGGTATCCATCTCACATCCTTTACTATGAGAAATATTTCTTTGGATTTCAGAAAGAATTCTCCGCTGAATAAAGTCATGAAGATTAGACCAATAAAGTCTAGGAGATATAAAACAGCACTCAGAGGCCCCTATGAAGTTCCAGGATAGCACAGAATCTAGCATTAACTAGTAGACTTGTGTAAAGTCTAGCCAAACCAAAAATCAAAATGAAGTGGGGAGTTAATTTCAATGAATTCTCAGTTTTCTTCTCCTTTTGGAGCAAGGAAAGTAGGCCAGCTAGTGTATGCTATCCAATCCAATATGAAAAGTTTTGTTTGGTTTTGGCTTACTCACTTTTTCTGTTTTAGTAACAAAGATATACAGTGTACTGTAAAAAAGCTACATTTAGAAGTCAAAATATTTGGACTTTGTTTTCTATTTTAGCCTAAAATATTTCCAGTTTAGTAGAAATTTGTCGACAGTTTTCCATTTCCTCAAAAATCTTTTTTTCCAGTACATAAATTGCTTGTCCAAAACCTTCTACCAAATCTAAGTTTTACCATCAACCCAAGTAACAAATATGCAGAAAATCATATTCTTAGAATATTAATGAATCAAAAATGTAAGAAACATGATCAGAAAATAAAAGTGGTATTTGACATAAAAAAATTACACTGAATGCAGTGTTTTATTTAAAGGATTTTAAAGCCAGAATGTTCTCCAGCTTTTCCAAGATTACTTGGTAAATGTACTGTCATATTTCGATAGGATAACCTGACGAAAGAAATCATGCCACAACGTAAGTGTGATTTTTGTGATGCATTTTGTAGTGCTACTATCTGTTGCTTATTTTCAGTAACTTGGTTGTTCAGAACTATTACACCGCAGACTTGACATTCAGCAAAACTGTTTCAGGAGCAAGCAGAAGCCAAGAAAATTAACTGCCCAGTTTACAACTGGTGGCTGATATGACAAAAATGGAGCAAAAATGAAAATGAAAAGTAACTAAAGCAATTGTCAGTACTTCACCAAAACAGAGACAGAGAGAAAACTTCTATTACCACATCGCAAATAGATTACAGGAACAGCTTCATTTTAAGCCAGCAAGTGTAATTAACCTCAAAAACACATATTAACAGAATTTCATCTAGGCATAAAGCAGTCTGCTTCAAGAACCAAACCCAGAAAACTGGTATGTGATGCAACAGAAAAGAGTCCTTCAGAAAATAGTTTAAAATGTTCTCATTTTTCTGAATCTGTGCTGCAGTCCTAGAGGGAGGAAAACACAACATAGACAGTCATTAGCAGCAGCTGTGACATGTCCAAAAGCAGCTCTGAGCCACAAGCCCCCACCTCAAAAGATTCCCAACAGATACCCTCCAACTTCTCCAAAGCCTTTCAGAAAAGGAGCCAGACGTCACTGAAGAAACAAAGTGATTACCACCAATTTTTCCCTGGACCTTCTGAGAGACATGCTGTCGGTACAAAAATTACAGAGTAGGATGAAGTTGATAGAATTATTCCATCTCTAAAAAAAGTTACGGGCAGATAACTGAAAACATATTTATACCACTCCAACTATGGTAAATATTCTTCCATAAAAACAGGTTGAGCCTAGGGTTAGTACAAAACACAAACAAAACACTTAATTCTTCACAACCATCCCAAAACAGGATATCATTCTCACTACTTCTCCTCCCCAGCTAGGGTTTTATGGTAACTTGGAAACATCTGAAACGCACATGAAAGATTTTGGTACTAGAAACAATTTCATTTTGATAATGCAAACTTTGTTCTAAAAGGTAAAGAACAGGCAGAGGTTCTTATTAAGAAACATCGAAGAACCTGGAGGACATGAGGAAAAAACGAGGATATTAGGGACCACACTACGGTCATGGCTGGTGTGTCATGGCTGGTGTGTGATTAATTACTAGTAGAGGCTGAAAAGACAGTAGTGGATGAAGACTGCAGCAGAGACAGAAGCTAAAATACTCAAACCTGGTAGATAACCTAATAACCCAATTCTATATGAAGTTCGCCATGTCTCACTGTTCTCAGTGCTTAATTCCAGCACTTCTGGGTCTTTTTTTATTGCTGTTGTTTTTTCCTCATTCTAATTATAGCAAATAAGGGCATTCTAATTCTAACAGATAAACTAATAATTAATGCTTCAAAGCAATGATTGAGTTTCATTGTTAACAGAACACCAGCATGTGACTCTAAATCTATAAATGAAGGACATGGTGAGATATAAGTGATTGAACAGACTGAAATAATAAGAATATACTAAAAATGTGATTCAAAACCAAAATCTGTGATTACACACAGATTCATCATACTGTGCGGGTGACATGACCTTCTCGTGGCTCATCTTTATTCCACAGTAGGTTCTTAGAATTGGTTGGGGAGATTTTCACATATGCTACAGGATCTCGATCTCATAGGATGTTGGTAAGTAAGAATTTAGGAATTATTACTATGTTTGGGGTAAGACCACCCATATGTTTACCAAGTTTATTTAAGGTCAGAATTTTTAAACCATCTTTGGTGCCTGTTCCACAAAGGATGAATGCCCCACCACCAAAATTCTTACTTATTTTACTAAAATCTTTGTGATTCTTCCAAATTTTTTTATCCTTCATCCCAAAGTTTACACAGATGTTTTTCCATTTCTTCCAGGATCAATCCCTGTTGCTCACCCACCTAGCCTTTCTACTGCTTTTTCTTTTTGAGATCATTAGGAGGCATTTTCCTGGAGGCTAATTAGTGTCTGTTCTCTTTTATTCTTAGCTCAGTAGAGCCGATCCTTGAATAAAAGCTACTTCCAGGATGCACAATTCTATTAGAATTTTATACTCACTTAATACTGTTTTTTTCTTGAAATTCCTGAATCACAGCGATGCTTTTACTTTGTTTCATTCAGATCTAGACTCAAGGCTGTTTAATCTGTTTAGAAGAAGTCTCACCGTAAAACAGCCTTAATATTGTCTAAATACCTGTTGCAGATAGTTATGAACTGTAAAGGTATATGTTAGGAAAGTTAATGAAACTATACAGAATGATCTGAAAATCCAATTCCAGCAAATCCCTGTAAAACCTTGCATTTTTGTTGGAATCTCAGTAAAATTCAACAGCTCACTGAAATCTTAAAAAGAACCCCTATAGCTAGATAATTATATGGCTCTTCACTACCTTAGAAAAAAAAATCTCTGTACCATGCCTATTGAAAAAGACTGAAGTTCTTCTTTTGTCTCTAAATGACACTAGACTGGGCACAAACTGGAAAAAATCGTAGAGTTCAGTATTACACATCTTTTCATTCTTCCTCATGAGAAAGGCTCATTAGAGGGCTCTCGTCACAACAGTAGTTAAAGCAGTATCTGCCGACCTTCCCTTTCCCCAGCTACTATTATCTCAGTTTACCCACAAAAGGCCTTTCATAGAAGATGACCACTTCTTCAGGCTAACGCATCAATGAATCCTCAGCAAAAAACAACAACTGGGGTATAAGCTCAGCTAGGAATTCAGGTCAAAGTATTTGAGATGGGCTTTGCAACTATGTCATACGCTGAAAGAAATCCCTCAGACACAAGACCGAAATAAGTGGTGACTCTTTCTTAAAGATCAGGAAGCGTTCTGGAACTGTTTCTCCAGCACAGTCACTTTGTTCTATTAGTCACCTATCCCATTTATTTTAGTGCCTTTAATCATGCCGTGAAATGCTCTCCCTCGCATGTCACATGAGCCCTCAGAAAATCTAACAGCACTAAAAGTAACACTAAAAAAGCCTGTAGCCTATTTTAAACTGTAACTCTTTCTTCCATCTTGGCTTTCCTTGCTCTTCAAATCAGGCTCTTTGAACATCCTGTAGGGTCCCTGGGTAGGGTCCCAGCCCTTAGTAACAGCATTGCAGAAATAACAATAACCCATTTTAAAATACCGTTCTGCCTCTGACGCCATGGTAAACTTCAATTTCTCAAGTTATACCTTTCAAGTACTAGCAAATATCATAGCTACTACTTTGGTATTCTTAACATCATCAACATTTCAAAGCATACTTTCAGTAAGAAAGCAGCATGCAAGAAGCATGCATAACTTCAGTGACTTCTGACCAGTGAGTCAGGAACTGTTTTCAGCCCTAGGAAAAACAAAATGAATATTCATCCTCCCTTCCACCCTACTGTCTTCCATCACGCATCCCTCCTTTTCCCATCCTACCCCCTACCCCTTCCAGTTACCCTTTCCAGAAGCGACTCCCACGACAAGACACCTGCGCCAAGCAGACTCCCTGGATCACCGACTTTTGCTGAGCTCCAGGAAAATTGTCCCAGCTGCTGTGCCTGTAGCAGGCCCTACAGATGACCATCTTTCGCTGACTACAAATATTTATCCATCTCTAGTGGCTGGGATAGCCGCATTCATATAGGATATTCTGGGAAATTTTAATAAAACAAAAGGCATGTTAACACAGCACCAAACACGAGCTAACACTGTCTGCATTTCCTCAGCAAGAACAAATAGGAGGAAAAGTGGCCATGTAACGTACAAGTAAGGCATTATCTTGGGAGTTCGTGGATCTGTGTACAGAGAGAACCATATAACCACTGCACAGATATAACCAAAACGTTGCTTACAAAACCCTGAGTTTGGTCTCTACGCACTCTGGATTTTTACAAGTCACCAACAAGGGGACAGCTTCACAGAGCCCTGCTTCTGCAGCACTTATTGGGACAGAAAATTCCTCCGCAGTCCTTAAGGGCCTAATAAGTGCATAATAAAACATACTTCATAATTGCAGAGTTCTGACCTACCTTGTGGCTGTTTTTCAGGAGCAGGTCGTTTGTGATTACATGAACTTGCACTGGCAATCTTTTAGCACTGCATGATTCTAGGTCTTTTTAAAGAAAATATTATCAGTTTGTTAGCTGAGAACAAGAAGAAATTTTGTGGAAGGAGGACATCTAGTGATCCGATATATATTTACATGCCTTAGCTGTCTATTCTTGTACAGCTGAGCTAGACTGTTACTAAGTTAAAGAATTTTTTGAAGAGGAGCAAAGGGGAAGAGGTATGCAGCTTACTTTGTTATAAAGTACTCAGAGTTTTGATAAGTCAACATTCAAAGTAACAGCAGCGATGTAATCACTTACTTCTCAAAGCAACCTCTTGCAGTTAAATGTTGCAAAGATTTGGTGACTGTTTCAACCCTTTTCATCTTCAGCTATGGTATCTGCAATCTGTATTATACTGGCATTAATCACCACCTATACAATTCATGCACAATAGCCACTAAAATCATGATACATTAAGTGTCAAAAGCTTCCCATTGAACTACATAGATGTTCAGCATAGCAGCAACTCTGAAATAAGTGATGGCTCTTTTTTTAAATTCTCCTGAAAGCAAGATTTATTGCATCTCAGATTGATGAAAATTAGAGCAGTTATTCTGCATTGTAACTCCCCAGAACAAAGGTTTACAAGTGAAACATTGGAAATTTGCAGCTATAAACACTCAGATAAATACAGTAACAATCACTGATGCATAATAGTCATTGTTAGTATGTGCTCTTGAGGTGCACATTATCTGGCCAAAAATTGCCGGATTTATTTTGTCTTATCACTAAGATAAAATAAATATCTGCAACAGAAAGCCATGTGAAACCATTATCATCTCCATTTATACAATTTTCAAAATAATATAAAAATATTCTTTTCATATTTTTAAAAGTAAAACAAAGTTATACAAAACAGACTGTGAAACATTAAAACAAGAAAAAAAAAGACAGGAAAAAACATATTATCAAAGATGTTTGTTAAATAAATTCACAGCCATAGAGAAAATCTACAAAGACACACATCTGCTTGTGTACACTTTTTCATTGTTTTGTAATTCAGGGGCTAAAATCAGCTGAACTGGTAAATCTATAGGTCTTAAATACACTTTTTTTTTTTAATCTACCGTACTAGTAGTATGAATAGCACATCTCATAAAATCTCCCTGCTTGACTGGTACAGAGAGATTAACTGGGCGCTAGATTAGATCTTTCTGGACTATCTCTTCAGCCAAAGTCTGCTGCTGATGTAAAACACAGGGTCTATTGAAAAGCATCTGCCATGGTTTACTGCTATTCAAGAAATTGTGTTGTCTACTACTAAAAAAAGTCGTACTTTCAGTCTTCGGTTTCAAACCTCTAATTAACTTCTCATAGTTGTATACACTTACATCTAATTAAAATTCCACATCTGAACTTAACCAAACTTGAGGATCAAGTTTGAATCCATACCAAAAATTTCTCTGATGAAATTCATCTTCAAATCCAAGGCAGAGCTCAAAAAGTGCTATGTGAATAACTGCATGTAGCAGCTTCGAGTTTACGCAGGCAACCTAAAACAGCAACAGCAAAAGCAAATGCCGTAACAGTTCTGTGTTTGGGGGTTTGGCTTTTAAGTATATTGCCTATATGACTAATGATAGATGGCACAGTGGTTAAGTTGTTGACTAGACATAGAGGAAAAAAAGACAAGGAACAGTGAAGGCAGTAGGGGAAGAAGAAATCAGAAGTCAGAGAAAAAGGTGGCAGTAAAAAGCTACTCGGGCACCCAGAGATCCAGCCGGTCTCTGAACAAGTAGTTTTGACTGACAGTGACAGTTAAAGCTGTAAAAAAGGAAAGTTTACTTGCCATTTTGAGACCTAGTCCTGAAATGAGCTTTTGCAACATTGCTGCAAGTCCTCTGATCCTATGTTATGCCCGATTTGGGCACAACTGGTAGCTTCGCGCCTAAATTCACAACGCGCAAAGTCAGCTCTGACAATATATGATTGGCATATGTCCTATTGCAAGATCTGCAATATTATAAAATCCAAACTTCTCACAGTGGGGGATTCTGTTGCTAGCTGCTTATACCTTACCAGGAGAGCCACTTGTGACATACCAGTACAGTATCACCAGAAACACACTTGCAGCATGGAGGAGATAAAAGCTGAGCAATGAGGCATTTCTCTTCAATGAGTATAACAAAGAGCACAGCCACAGTACAGGCAGCTTTTGATTTTAGTATATCTATGCAGTGTGCATGGGAGAATACCACAGGTCATTTTGTTAGTATTACAAAAAATTGCAAGAAAAAATAGCCAAAATAACACGGTATTTAGGAAGCAACTTCTGGAAAAGTCAGAGCATAGCAGAAATACCAGAACATCGGGGCAGCCATGCTGCACTGCATGGTGTTACTAGCAAACATTTCTGCTAGCCTGAGGTTTGCTGTCCCATACTTTGTTTTGTAGATACAGCCTCAAGGTCTTGCCCAAATTCACTCAGGAAGCTCATGATTGAGTAGGAAATAATATCTGGCAACCAGTGAGGACAGTCAGCCCCTTTACAATACACTGGATTCTTCCTACACAACTTCAGTTTGAAAAAATTCTGCTAACAAAGTAGGTTTTTGTGAATGTGTTTGCACTGAACTGAGAACTGCCTGGGTTGAAGTTATGTATGCATTTTGCAGGCAAATAATGAATATAAGCAGCTCTCAAAGTGACAAGACACATCCAGGGACTGACCAATCCAACATAGTATGGAAATTATAAATCTAGATATTTCTGGATATATCAGAAGTAATATAACTCATATCAAGCCAAGAAATCACCTATTGTAATTTATTTTACAGTTAACTAATGATAGATATAACCACAAACACACATTTTGGCAGACAGTTCTTGGTATTTCATTGCCAACATATCACTTCTGGTTTGCAGGACATATCAGTGTCTTTCCTATCGTTTACCATGATTGTAAGGCAAACTAGTTTTTCAATGAGAAGATATGGAAAAGTGAATAATCTTTGGAGGTTCAGGTAGTGAAGCGAATAAATACAAATTAGTGTGCTTTTCAACATGTTATTTATCTAAAGTTTTCATTCCTTTTAACTACTCTCTTCATATTCAGACTAGCTTCTTCCACTAACGGCAAAAATTTAACTGGAACAGAAATAATTGCTTTTTATTTTTTTCAAGTTACACACTAATAAAGAATTAAGGAAAGGCCATCTTTGAAGGTAATGTTATCTTCGGCGGAAATAAAGTGAGATAAAAAGGAAACCCTTATTTTATCTCATTGCAAAGCCCAAAGCAAATGATTTTTTCAATTTGTGCTGCTGGAATTCATTAGCCTTGAGCCTGTCTGAAGACATTCTTGAGAAAATCAATTGAAGTCTGTATTATTGCCTGTCGTAGCACTTCCTCAATAATTAATACTAGTGTACAAAGCGTATGACCATTTTATATAGAGAGAAAATGTTTTAATCTTCTTTCTTTTTAGCCAATATAGTCCACTGAGGTTGGCAGCAGCAAGAATGGTGAATAACTTTTTAAGGAAAAGTAATACTTGGTGCCTTTCAGCCTTATTACCATAAATTACCCTTAAACTCCATTGATTATTGAAATAAAAATTCCATTTCCCTTACACTGACAATTTCTTTGAGGGAGAGGGGAAGTTTCTTTGTCATGCAGAAAATTTTCATTCCAAAGTTTGCTAAACAAAATTGGCATTGACGTTGCTGTGATTATTACAGTCAAGCTTCTGATTTTTAATATTTTCAACCTGACAGATTTATTTCTTCTCAAATCAAAAAAATTCCTTCTCAGAATAAAAATATATAGCTTCCTTGTATTTCCTGATTCTGAAAATTACCAGGTGCCAAGCTGTGAACATAAGGAAATTGAAGACCCTTGAGGGTGACCTTAAGAACCACAAAGGTGGCGAATTGTGATATAGTGGTTTAGGCAATTTCATTGCAGCTGCTTGGCACTAGAAAAATGAGAAATGGGTTTTCTATTACTAAATATAATGAATTCCCTTTCTATTCTGTCACAAATTGTCAAACTTCATTAATGAGAAGAAAGATGTGGGGCGTACATATATAAAGGGTATTATGAATATACATATTTAAAGTAGAGAAATGCTGCACATTGCTACACAAGCATTCTTTCTCTGCATCAGTTATTACATAATTCTTTCTAAAAAGGATATTCTGAAATTAGCAGACATGCTGATGTAATGGAACTTCTATCACTCCAAAGCAATTTGATTTTATTTGCGAAAATGGCTACGTGCTTTTCAGGTGTGTAGACACAGCTCAGTGGCTTCCTTTCAGAATATTTAAAACCCGTTTAACTTTAAATCTGTGAGTATCCAATGTAACTAGATAACTACTTTTAGCTAGGATTAGTTTTAAATGCCTTGCTGAATCAGGGCGTAAAATACTGCATCATTTAGTAATACACTTTAATTGTCTTGGCAGTTTTATTAAATTCAGTGTGGCTCAGTTTGATTTTGAGAACAGTAATGCCTTCCATTTACTGTACTGAACTTCCATTTACATGTACATATACGAGCGCTGTCAGTAAGAAATGCATAAATTTCTTTTTAGACTCGTTTTATAAAGTACTCAGGTATAATTTATTTTGGAGCTATGCCAGTAACAAAGCTGAAGGAATCTACCACATACAAATTTAGATTTATCCCCAGCTTTTAGCCTAGAGTTTTGCTAGCTAGACTAATCTGGGGATAAAGTAGAGATTACTGGAGTCATCCAGAAGCCGAAATGTGGATATTCCATAGAGCTCTTTTAACCCAGCATATATCCTGAGGGGCAAGATGAGCTTATGTGTATCTAACTCTTGGGATGGTTTCCCCTGAGGCCCAAAGCCTTTCTGGCACAAGACCCAATTTACATTTCCTAACTCTATTGACAAGAAATTACACCTAACCTTTGCAGAACATAGAAGCAGTATTTACACATTTAGTGATGGAAAGACTTTTGCAACTATAAAAATGAAGCATATGTTAAACCTTCTTATAGATCTTTTTGGCAACTGTAACATGACGGATGTACAAAACTGAAGGGATGCTGGAAGTCATTTTGAGTAACTTGAATACATCCGTTATCACCGGTAGAAAAAGTGCTGTGCAACCAAGATTTCAAACATGCTCAATTCAAACTACCTTACTGATATGAAACCTGAACCTGCAAGCTTTGAAACAGAGGTAGCAGAGAAGTTTGGCCATTTGGAAACGTTTCCCTTTATTCTTCACTGGGGTAGAACAACACAGCTTATTTACAGTATGTGCTCGGAAATCCTTCAGCCCCAGGACTTGTATCACTATGTTTGGGTCAGGTTCTCCACTCCCATAGACCTTCTCACAAAGTACCTGCTCTTGAGGTTCACTGAAAGCACTTGCATGAGGACTTGTTTCTCTGGAGCTGTTCCATAATCCAGACTCCACAGAAGGTTGTGTCTCTGTACCTAACCTCTTTACTCACTACCCAAATCCTCTACATCATTAATCAGAGTGATGCTGTACTAGAAAGGTTTTTCTTTTTCTTCTCTTCTCTGCAGTTGGCCTTGGGCCTCCGAAGCGGCAAAAGCTACATTGAACCTGATCACTGAATGTGCTTCACGGTATCCCTTGAGGCTCCAAGGGTCCCTCCTCCTCAGCCTACATATCCAGCCTTCCTTCCAGTGGAAACCCAGGCAGCAGAGAGATGGTAGGGAGTAGTTCATAGGCACCCAGGTCTTAGCCATGCGCAAAATAAGCACAGCAGTCTTTTGGTTTAAACATAGCCAAATGGTTTATGCAAATGACCTATCTCTCAGAAAATTTGCCTAAGTACTTTTTCCTCTGTAATACGTTCAGAGCATTACTCTGTCCCACTTACGTAGGACACGCTCATCTCTGTTGCTTACTTGACAATGCTGGATTTGAGAGACAGGCTAGAGCAATTGGTAAAGTACCATCTAAGTTCTGGAACTTAAAACAGGAACAGAATATTTGCATACAATAATAAATTGGAAATCTAAATTTCGGTTTTGCACAGAAAGATCATTCCGTCTTCCTGAAGCATGCATGCAGCTGCACATTGCAGCTCAGGCCCACAGTCCGCATTATAAAAATGCTCTTTTAAGCAGAGCAGGCTGAGCATGCGAATAAATGTGCATGAAGTCAGAGAGCGTATGTATGTCAGGTATTTGTAACACACAGCTAACCATTTTGGAGATATCATGCAAACAAATGCAGCTGTGCAGGTCTGACAAAGGGAGGACCTCCAGTAGGTCCAGTTCAGCACACCAGTAACTCCATAAAAATTAATAGAATTAAAAAGTAGTGAAATTAGGTTCTACTGAAGATAAAGGATTTGGTCTTAGAGTGGGATGTTCTTAGGAAAATAAAGATATCTCACTACTAATTTTTTAAGACTGGCTGTTGTTCGGTCCTTATGGCTTTCAGGCCTATAGCCTGACTTATGGAATTGGAATTAGTCCTTTTACCTGCAGATATCAGGTACCTTGGTATACCAGGTATTCTTACCTTGTATAATATCACAAAAGCAATCAGTCAAACATTAACGTTTTCATCTGGAGTGCAATCGTTCTCGCTTAAAAATACTACCGAAGTTGGATCTACTTACGATACAACTATAAAGCCGTAGTACAGCCACTGTCTTGGACGCAGTCATGCATGTACAAACGGAACATCAACACCAACTGTCACTGGGAAAGCTGGTTCCTGAGGTTTCTGTGTTATCTGTAGAGACCTCTAGTGGAGAAGGAGCAGTAAAATTTGAATTTCTTAGGTTACCACAAAATTGGATACATGCAATTTTTTTAACTGATCTGGTAATCCATAGGAGCTTTGAACAGATCATCTCTTTTTAGCATATTGTGTTCAAAAGACTACCGTAGGAAAAACAGCAGGTAGTCAAGTGGCAGTTAGTAGTTTGCACTGAGGAATAAAAAGCAAAACACCTATAATGCCACATTAAGCACAGAACAAAGTTGCTGTTTCCTGGCGAACTGATAGTTGGCCATGTGCTTTCATTCTGCACATGAGTATTTTGAAATTAATTTTTTTTTCAGGGTCTGATTATAAATTCGTATTTTCATTCTATTCATAAGTCATTCATAGCATAATGTCTCATCAAAGATTTTTTAGAACTATCAAAACAGATAATGTCAGAATTGCCTTCATACTTTGTTCAGAAAGTACATCAAAAATTTCTATACTGAAGTGAAATAAAAGGTTGTATTGAGTTTGTTAAAAATAAAAATGAACTCGAGTTAAAATATACCACATTTTCTATGCAGACTCTTCTGCTTGTTTCAAAATACCTCATTCTAAAACTTATCTCATATGCAAGCCAGGAAAAACAAACTAAATCCATTTCCGCCACCATTTTGTTGTTTTCTTTCAAGAAAGTAAACCAACGGTAGGAACTGTTTCCAGAACACTGTCTGCGATATTTAGTGGGAGAAGACCTTGCAACGTTCCCTGAAGCTCATCTTCAGGGAACGTTGCAACGTCTTCTCCCACTAAATAGATTATAATGCAGCCCGCCTAGGCTGCACTGTAATCTGTAGTAACAAGGAGGCTTTCTATCGAGAAGCCAGGACTGAGACCCCACGTCCCACAGGAGCAGCTCAGGCTCCACCAGCCAGACTATCCCTGCTGAGTACAGCTGCTTCTGTGCGGCAAAGAAAGAGGGGAACTGAGCGCTAGCAGATGACTAAAGGGTGTGATTCCCAACAATTCACTGCTTCTGGGCTACTTCTGTCAGAGGATTAAGCCAGTAAATTTTAATATGAATTGGCTTTCCAGTTCCAGTATCTTTTACCAATTGCATAAAACTGAATACAAGAAAGACCATACACATCTCTGCACTATCCTTATATCAAAACACGCATCTCATATTTTTAGAGTGTAGAGAGCTTTCAAGGAATAGGTATATTTTTACACTTACTTGTCTTACACATTGTACTCCTAGGAAGAGCTCGGTGATCTCATGTAAATGATCTTATAGACTGTACTTCTTCCACCTGGAACCAAAAACACACTGAGAAATAACGTTACTTTTCTACAATGAAGAGAGAAGATGTTGGGAGAGCGTGAATCAATAAACTGCTCTCCCCCCATAAACAGCAAGGATGCCCGTGTAGATAATAACAGTTAAAAACATTAATAATAGAATGCAGTTTTGCATAAGATACAGAGGTAACAAATCAATACATAATTTACTCTGCTATACTTATTTAAAGAATATTTCATGTTTCCTAGGGACACAAAATAACTTAGATAACACTTACTGATAGATGAGAGAGTGTTTCCATAAAGTTGTGGAAAATATGTTTTGCAAAATACTACTGACTATTAGCAAAATTAGTGCTTAATGTAAAAACTTGATGGATAATTTTTTTAATCAAGGGTGTCATGTTAAACCAACCCAGTCTACCATAGTTAAAAATGCTGCAAGTTGTCTAGATGTGGTATTATTAAACAAAATTTCTATTGATTAATATATCACAAGGACAAGCACGAAGTATATGTTTTGTTTTCTGTAGATTATCATGGTAATAGACATTTAAGCTCTTTCAGGAAGTATGACATCACCTTGGGATATCACAGAAACCTTACTTAACACTACCAGGTTGTAGCTCATTTTGATTATTATGAAAAAGTGAAGAAACATACAAGGATTTTGAATGGGATGGTAAGTGTTGCACAGTTCCTGCCCCAGATTGTTTCATTGTTATTACATGGTGGCGTATTTCAGTGCTCAATTATCATAAACTCACCCCCAGATAATTTTAAGAATCTGTGACAGCTTTCCTCTGCTGTCTCACCAAGTGTGGGAGGCTTCTTAAGGATATGGGGTTGTTAGTGCTGGCCAACAGGTAGGTGCTCTTGGCTGTGCCAAGTATAGGAAATTATGTTTTATGAGTCAGAGGCAATGAGTGTGCAGAAGTAGAGTAGTCTCTTATAGGAACAGGCAACCTCAGGAGGAACGAGATTGATAGCTGGTATTAGCAGTAAAGATAAACCCAAGGTAGGGTGCCCAGTACTATACAGCTCACATGACATACATTTGGTGGCCCTGTCCCAAAGGCCACCTGAGAGCTCATATATCGTGTTCTGCTGTGGGTAGACAGCTGCAGTTTTTTTCCTGCCACAAACACCCAGTGGGTAGAGTTTGCAAACAGATATTTTGTCATTGTTTGCCTTCATTGTCCTGTAAAAAGCCCTGGAGGCAATCATAATTTCTGGTTGGGAGAGAGCCAACCTGAAGCGGACAAGGAGTGGGGGGAAACCAGTAAAACAAGTAAAAACATCCTGAGTTTATCTTGCCATAGGCGAATGTTTAAGAGAGCAGGCAGAAGTGTTGCATGCCTTCAAAAGCATGTACGAATACCAGCAACTGGATCTAGTGGATGCCCTAGGGAGCAGGGAGGAGTCACACAGTTTATTTTTAAAAGGAGTGATACACTACACAGGAAAAATTAAGATTCCTCACTGTATTTATTTTCTGTATCCCTAAAGTACAACCTGCCCTGGGAAGCTTGGTGGTCTACAATTTCTTTTTACTTGTCTCCTGGTAATAAATTGTGCTCATCTGATGAGCTAGCAAACAATTCTTTGCTGTCAGCCATAACAAAACCAGCCACAGCTTACATACTGAGTATGGAGCTCACATGGCAAACTTTTCTGTTCACAATTAATCTACAGGATAAACAAGTACACAGAACAAACTGTAAACTAAAAAAAAAAAAGGCAAACTCTCACTGCTTGAAGTCTTTTCCAAAGCAGAAAAAGGACGCAATATGCACTAAAGCCACTGCAAAATGCATCACACTCTCATACATTTACTTAATTATGTTTTACCGCATTTATGAAATGATACATTAGTCTAGTTTTTAGAAGTCAAATATGTAAATGGCGAGGAACTGGAATATGGTATGTACAAGAAACCATTGGAAAATGAGCCAGTCCTCAAGAATTTCTGCTTACTTGATATGTCAAAACCTAAACCTCATCTGCCGCTGCAGGTAAATGTATTTCATAAATGTAACATAGACATGTCATCGTTTCGTGTCCCAGAAGATGGCAGCAGTCCCACAGTATTTCATGGCTTTAGAGCAGCTGTTTCCTCTTAAGACAGGTTTTTTGTTTCTTTTTTTAAAGTTAACTTTCTATATTTTACCATTGCAGTAAATTTCATTACCACTACTTTGTTCTAATATATATGCAGTTCGTACCTGACACTCATTAATGCCTACTCACAGATTTTTTTATTATTTTAAATGAAATTAAAATGAAATGAAAAAAAAGTTATTAAAATTCCTTATTAGTGGCCTTCTAAAAGGACATAGCTGTTGCTATAGGTTTACTACCCGACACTAGTGATATATTAAAACCTGTTTTGTCTCAGATTGGAGACCAGAAATTTGTGCTGTCAGTTCAAGCTTGAGCTCAGACAGTTTTAAGACAATGATAGTTAAAGCTAGTTTAACTGCAGCCCAGAGCAATGAAGATACCAAAACATTTGAGCAAATGCATTTGTGTCTTCTGCCTCATAATATGGAAGAAAACTTTTCTATTTTCTTATTTGTGTTGCTAATTCTCCATTTTATTAGAAATCTTGCATTCAACATTTTCTTAGAAAATAAAATCAGAACTGAAAGATCATATCTGTAGGCAGCAGCATGATATTTTGGAGTGAGTTGATTTGGTTAGAGGTTTAGCATGATCATAAACCCCACACAAGAAATAAAAAGAGCACAGATGAATTCTTTCCCTCAGACCCTACCAGCTACATTTTATGGTCTTTTGTTTACTTTAGAAGTTCCTCATTTTCACATATATTACTAAGTTCAAAATATCATATTTGATCTATCAAAACCTCAGCTACAACTCTCTGGATGTGTTTTACTCAGAATGTGATTTGCCTTTTTGTGTCTTTTCTTCTCAGTACTTTACTCAAGAAGGGCCTGAATCGGATTAGGACTCCCACTTGATCAAAAGTAATGCATTATTTTAATAATATCCTAAGTATTTCGGAAGGTCAGATTCTCCTTGCATGTCTTTTAGAGTCTATAGTTTCTGCTTTTTCAATTTACGAGCCAGCAATTCATTGCATTGTGGTTAATACATTTTTTCCCCTACTTGCTACGTGAATTGCATAGTACGTTAGAGATATTCAGACGACAATAGATGAATTGTAAAGCAGCATTTGTTTACTTGCCGTGTTGAGAGCCTAACAAGTTCTTCCCTGACTAGTCTCTGAACTCAGTCTATTTTCTCTCGTGATGACTTGAGATTACTTCAAGGATGAGTAAAGAACAACTTAAAAAACAATAATCTCTCTTGACCTTACTTTTGACAAGCGAAAGAAAAACGTATTCTCAATAATTCCAAATCCTTCTTCTGTACTTCAGCTTCCAGGAGCTGAATACAGTTTCATTACCTTTGGAGAAACAACTGAAAGGCCCAGTTTCCACCCTCCCCCAGCTGGATCCCCTTGAATGTCTACGACAATACTGAACCACAACGAGGAGACTACTCAGCATTAGGGAGTTGTGCAAAATCATTAGAGGGCCGGTAGGCACCCCTTTTGAGAACCCAGTTTCATAGATTTAAACGCTTCATGCCCATTAACATTGGGGTGAGAACAGTCTAGTAGAAGGGGAGTTTGTGCCCTGTGCCTGTGACAATCTGCAAGTATCTTCACTGTTCACCAGTTTTAAAGTAAGCCCAAGCTTAAGCAATTCAGGATCTGAAGATGACTGATTTAACTGGGAGTGAAAACCACCTAAAATGCAATGAAATTTGGCCCTGTGTCTCTAGAATGAAAACAGCTGCTATACGTATAAAATAGCAGTTTAGATCACAGTAATGTCATTTCCTCCTATTTCAAAACTGCCTAAGAAATGAAGAGGCATAGCATGGTTGCAGCAAGGTAAAAGAAATAAAGTGTTCACCAGCACATGGAGAAGGATTAACAAGGGCTCTGTAGTAGTGCAACACGAATGACCTACTCATTTTCTTGCAGTGCTGCCCTACAGCAGAAGAGACTGCTGCAGTTTAGATTTACACCGATGAGGCCATGTTAAGGCAGAGTAAAGTTAAGCTCCAACAGATCTGACAGCAGGTAGGAACAAATGGAGTTGGCTGCAATCTCCACAAATACAGAGCTAGAATGTTAAGCCCTTGTTCTCACAGGTGAACACACATACACAGCCATAGTTCGTTCACAGTCTGGAACCAAATAAGTGAGCACCAACAAGTCTATACAGCATGCAATTGCTAGATTTGCTTTTCATACTTCTTATTAGTATAAGTAGAATTACTTCAACATGTAACTTGGAACCTTGTGTTCCTCTCTGTATCTACACAGCGCCTGCAGTAATGTCTGCCGCACACCAGGTTCAAAAAAAGCTTAAAAAAAAAAAGACACAGTGCCAGGATTGCAATACATGTCTCTTGTTCTGGAATAGTTAGTTATCCGTGACATACAACTATTCTTTCTGCTCAGAGCACTGTGCCTCACTAGAGAAGGGATGGAACAACTAGTAAAAGGACACTGTTTCTTATGTACTCCCTATTAGTGAAATAGGAAGCTGAAGTTTCCTTACAGTTCCTTATTGGTGGAAAAAGGCCAGTATCATGCCCATCTTCAAGAAGGAGAATCTAGGGAGCTACACAACTGTTTTGGTCTCCAGGAAGGTTATGGAGAAAATCCTCCTGGAAACCGTGTCCAAACACAAAAACGATAAGAAGATGACTGGGAACATTCATCACGCACTTACTAAAGGAAGGTTGGGCCTGACCAACCTCCTGGTGGTCTTCTGTGAAGAGGAGATTGGCTCCATTGACAAGAGGACAGCAGTGGATGTTTTCTCACTTCGAGTTTACCAAGGCTTTTGACAGTGTCCCACAATAATCTTATAACCCAATTGCTGAAATATGGTTTTGATAGTTGGATGGAAAATTAGCTGGGCTGCCAGGCTCAAAGGGTTGCAACTAGTGATATGAAGACCCACTGGCAGCCAGTTACTAGTGGCATCCCTTAGGGGTTGATACCACCACCAGTACTGTAAATGTCTTTATTAAGAACCTGGACAACAGGATGGAGTACACGCTCAGCATGCCAAATTACAGATGCCAAATTACAGGCAGCAGTTGATACACAGGAGAGCAAGGCTGCCATATAAAGGGACCTAGCCAGGCTGGAGGAATGGGCTGACAGAAGCTTCAGGAGAAACCTCAAAAACTAATGCAACATCCTGCACCTGGGATGGAATAATCCCATGCAGCAATGCAGGCTGGGGGCCACCGGCTGGAAAGCAATTTCACAGAAAAGGTCCTGGCTGACAGCAAGTTGAGTATGAGCCAGCAGTGTGTCCTTGCAGCAAAGGCCAGCTGCACCCTGGGCTGTATTGGCAAGAGTGCAGCCAGCAGTTTGAGCAAAGTGATTCATTCCCTCTGTTTGGCATTTGAGACCACATCTGGGGTATTGCATCCAGTTCAGGCTCTCCTGGCCAAGACAGATATTGACATACCGAAATGAGTCCAATGGGTAGGTGAATCTGGTTTAAGACTTTAAAAGACTTCAAAAAGACTTTAAGGCTTTAGAAAGGCTTCAGTTTTATCTGAAATAAATGGATTCTGTGGAAGTGTAGCTGAATACTGCAAGGGTCGCTCAGACCCTGCAGGGTTTAACAGGGTTTTAATACCTACCTTTAAATCAAGTTCTGTAACAAGGCAAGAATTCTGTTATAGCTATTTTTAACCATCCTGTAACACTGTAACACAAGCAGCTGCTTGCAACCCAGAGTCAAATACTGCATCACTGTTTGAAGAGTAATTCAGTGGCACAATTATAACTAAAAGCAAAGTGTTTACAATTCACACTTGGGAAGAAATTGAAGATATTTACACTGAGGGATATTTTGAAATGCTTTAGTACATATCAAATCAAATTCCTCAAGTCTGTCTACAAGCCAGTGTTGTGTTTTATAAATGCAGCAGTTCTGTCAAATGACTCCACTTGTACTGCCTTGACACATGAAGCTGATGGAGTGCTATAGACTTTCAGAAACTCCTGTGTGTGAAAAATTCTTTTCAGCTGCACAAGCTGATATCTAAATGCTATTTGCTCATCTTAAGCAATATGCTTAAGTCTTAAGCAATATGCTTAAGCATTCTTTTTCCCCAGCTCTTCCATGGAGGTTAACAAAAGCCTAAAAGAACTATGAAGACCTAGTAAAGAAAACATTTTCTCAGATCTGGACTGAAAGATCATGCACCTCGTTTAAACCAATTCTTTTTCTTGCAAGAGGAATACAGGAATAGCTTAGATTAACCCTCAATATATATTGAAGCAATGAAAATAAGAATAGAATTTTCATACCATGTATGACCTGTAACTAATTATGACAACCTTAGCACTAATATTTCATCAGTGTTTTCATCACGGAAAGTACCATCTCTGCCTATAAAATATGGTATGTCATGAAAAGCTTGGGTAATACGCTTATTTCACAGCATTTTAATATTCAGTCTGACTGACAACAGAAACTGATGAAGTCCAAGACTGTATATGGATTTAGTGTTAGACTGGAGCTACAACTCCTAATTTTATATTCCTATATTGATTCTAGGACCACGTCTAGGATCTCTTCTAAGAATCTATTCCTTGATTTCATAAGGAGCTTTGAACACATCTTGAAATGCTCTGGACACAAACTCTAGACTGAGAACTCCTAGTGCATTGTGAAATTTACCTGGAAGAAGTTAAAAAAAATTAAAAAGTAAAGATAAACGTGGAAACAGACAACATATGTACCCAAAAATTCAGTCCTTACTGATAACAAACTATGGAGAAGGCAGATAGCAATGGTTGCCATTCTTAGTGTGCAAAAACTAATTCTCACAGTGTTGCGTTCTTACAACCCAAATATTTTGGAGCAATGCACTTAAAATTTGACTTGTCAATGATTTTTTGTTTATTTAAGGAAGGTTTTGCCCGAGATGAGTGCAAAGAAAGGTTTGAAAAATGTGCGCCAAACAAAGGTTAAACCACCCCCCCCCACACACACACACACAAGGCAACCTCTGCTATCCTCTATCAGAAGACAGCAGAATTTTTCAGAATTTTTAGGCAACTTTTTATATTGGGGATCCGATTACAGAATCACACAGAATCGTTTAGATTGGATGGGACCTCTGGAGATCATCTCATCCAACCTCCCTGTTCAAGCAGGGTCACCTAGAGCATATTGCCCAGGATCACATCCAGACGGCTTTTGAATATCTCCAGCGAAGGAGACTCCACCACCTCTCTGGGCAACCTGTTCCAATGCTCTGTCACCCTCACAGTGAAGAAGTTTTTCCTCAGGTTCAGATGGAACTTCCTGTGGTTCAGTTTCTGCCCGTTGCCTCTTGTCCTGTTGCTGGGCACCACGGAGAAGAGGCTGGCCTCATCCTCTTGACACTCCCCCTTCAGATACTTGTACACGTTGATGAGATCCCCTCTCAATCTTCTCTTCTCCAGGCTGAACAGGCCCAGCTCTTGCAGTCTTTCTTCATAGGAGAGATGCTCCAGCCCTCTAATCATCTTGGTAGCCCTCCGCTGGACTCTCTCCAGCAGTGCCATGTCTCTCTTGTACTGGGGAGCCCAGAACTGGACACAGCACTCCAGGTGAGGCCTCACCAGGGCTGAGTAGAGGGCCAGGATCACCTCCCTCCACCTGCTGGCAACACTCTGCCTAATGCACCCCAGGAGACCATTGGCCTTCTTGGCCACAAGGGCACACTGCTGGCTCATGCTTAACTTGTTGTCCACCAGCACTCCCAGGTCCTTCTCGGCAGAGCTACTTTCCAGCAGGTCAACCCCCAGCCTGTACTGGTGCAGGGGATTATTCCTGCCTAGGTGCAGGACCTTGCACTTGCCTTTGTTGAACTTCATGAGGTTCCTCTCCGCCCACCTCTCCAGCCTGTCCAGGTCCCTCGGAATGGCAGCACAGTCTTCTGGTGTGTTAGCCTCTCCCCCCAGTTTAGTATCATCAGCAAACTTGCTGAGGGTGCACTCTGTCCCTTCCTCCAGGTCATTGATGAATATATTGAACAGGACTGGACCCAGGACTGACCCCTGGGGGACACCGCTAGCCACAGGCCTCCAACTTGACTCTGCGCCATTCACCACAACCCTCTGAGCTCGGCCATCCAGCCAGTTCTCAAGCCACCTCACTGTCCACTCGTCTAGCCCACACTTCCCGAGCTTACCTAGGAGGATGGGATGGGAGACAGTGTCAAAATCCTTGCTGAAGTCCAGAAAGACAACATCCACTACTCTCCCCTCATCTACCCAGCCAGTCATTCCGTCATAGAAGGCTATCAGATTGGTCAAGCATGATTTCCCTTTGGTGAATCCATGCTGACTACTCCTGATCACCTTCTTGTCCTCCAGATGCTTAGTGATGACCTTCAGGAGGAGCTGTTCCATCACCTTTCCAGGGATGGAGGTGAGGCTGACAGGCCTGTAGTTTCCTGGCTCCTCCTTCTTGCCCTTTTTGAAGACTGGCGTGACATTGGCTTTCTTCCAGTCCTCAGGCACCTCTCCTGATCTGATTAGCAGCTCTGAAACTCTGAACTTAGCAACACTGAATGAAGCAATCTGAATTCATGTCTTGGACTGAAACTAGAACTTTGGATTTCAATCTGATGACATTTATTTTAGTTTTATTTGAACCAGTTTCATTTACAGAACTTGGAATGAGTTAGAAACAACTGATTAAAATCTAACAGATGTTAATGTATTTGTTTTCAGCCTCTTCCTTCATTTCACAACTTTCCAAAATACCCCCTGTAGATCCTTTGAGAGCCTTGACTCTTATAATCTATACTAGATGTGAGCAACGCTAAAAATCAATGTTATTTCCTCCCTAGCACTCTGTTCTTTCCCTTAAAAAAGCTGGCATCAGTGATAAATGACATAACTTATTGCCCTTAAAATACATTCACAACAATGCTACAAACAGAAAATCTCCTTTCACCTTTCACTTTTAACAATCTGTATTTAATTTAGAGGTGAAAAAGCCCAATAAAAAAAAGGCTCCCATCTTGCCTTGAACATTTTCTTTGACCTTGCACAGCAGCCTTCATAAAGCAGTGAATTAACATAATGTGCTAATAAGAGTTGAATATACACTTATTTTCAGGTATAAGCATGTGTTGCTTTTCTTTTTTTAATTCTTTTTTATTTTTATTTTTTACATTTCTTATATCCTGGAGTTAACAAATCGAATATTTGTTTTTGTAAACCAGAACCTGTCAAGGGAATGATTTTCTCTTACTTCCCTTCAATCCCATCTGAAACACGTTTATAGCAATGAAAGAAAATTTACATGGGAAGCTATGTCAGGTGTAGAAATTAGAATGAATTAAATAAGCCACACATCTAAACTGATTGAAGGTTTGTGCTTGACAGCTACACTAAACCACACATTTGCCCACTTGATGCCTAGGTGTTTGTACTAGAAGAAATTTTTTATTATGGAAAATGCGTGGAAGTGGATCTGAAACTCATTGACATTTGTCCTTCAAAATCATTTGCGTTTTCCTCTTCTGAAATCAATTTTCACAGTACACGCTAAATTGCTGTAGATAGATACTTCTCTCAGCCACTTCACTTTTGTCTTTGCTTTCATTCTGTTCAAGAAAATGAAACAAGGCTGACTCATGTTATCTACGCTCTCCCAAGCAAAGAATATGCTCTCCACATTTGGCTACCTAATTAAAGCAGCAATTCAGCTTTAAAGGTGACGAAAAAGGGCATTTATCTGGGGCTTCGGAGGAGGAAAGTTATCAAATAGCAGCTATGTCACAGGAAAGGATATTTAACAATTTTGATGCAGCCTTTCTTCTTTTACCAGCTTAATGCCACCTGTAGCTTTAGATTTTCTTCATACTGCAAATGCGGTGCCAGGCAAGCACAGCGTAGACTAGATCTGGTAATCATAACATTGTAAGTTAATTTTTTTGTGGAACTGATATCAAGGAAGATTGATGTCTTCACAAATTCAAGAGGTCATACCATCTGTATAATATATGCTCAAAGCAAAAGACAGAAGTATGAAGAGTCAACTGATACTTGGAATTTGTTAAAGCAAGAAACAAAACGCTCCTAAACAGTACATCATATGCTCCTAAATAGTACAACATAAAGTGCCCCAAAATGCAAATATTTTGCCATAAGGTGTAGTTGTGAAAGTAATGCAAGCAAGTTCACTGCACAGGATCTCAGACTTGAATTGTAATCTTATTCTAATCCTAATCTGACTGTATGACTTTTCATAAGTCATTTCACAGTGTATGACTCATCATAAATTACTTCACCTCTGGATCTCCCACTTTGTCTACATAATTCACATGGGCTGTAATTTTCTTCTCTCCTTCCCTTTTTCTTAAGTGAAAGAACTGTTTAGAAAGATGTGCTTTTTCTGTAAATATTTATAGAAAGATAGGTAGCTGATGAAGCCTCCACCACTGACAAGAATCATCTACTTGATGGCAATGGACAACAGGTAGGATGGAATGAGAACGGATCCTAGAGAAAGGATGATCCCTGAAGGGATGATAAGCAGCTTATTTGATATGATGCCTTTGATTTGATGACACTGCTTACAAGCTTCTAAGTCATCATACTCTTGTGTGAATTATGGGGATGACACTCCACTCATGTGGAATCAGTCACTGAGCAGCGTTGATCCAAACACAGGTAAGTGATGGCAGCTAGATTCTCCAGGAGCCTTGCCTCCATCAAGGCTACAGCAGCAGTCCTTTTTGCTCATTATCAGCTCCACTCCTTCTAATTATTTTTTTAGCTTGCAAATTATGCAAATGAGAATTCTCCACATTGTGAATGAATGAATGCTAGAAACATTCATTTGTATTCTCTCTCTCATTTTTTTTTCATGATTTTTTATTAAGCAACAAAACCTCTCATTTTACCTGCGTTTACAACTATGGAAATAGATCTTTCAGTCATTTCTCTGGATTTGGGTTTTTCAGCTACAGAATGCTAACGTTCTGAACTGATGTCCTGATCATGAACTGATCCAAATTAACTCCTTAAATAGACTGCTTTTAAATATAAAATACTACTAGCTCCTGGCACAACAGGTTTAAAACAAGTCCAACAAATGAATAGTTCTTTGTTTAAATGAATGTACCGATATGAACACAGGTTCCTTGATGAAGCTAGGACAAAGAAGGACCTTCCAACACCTTATTCCACAGCCCACAAACTCTTGCAAAAGTAAACCAAAGCAGCCCCACAGTCCAGAGTGCTGGTCAGCAGGCTGACTAAACCTGGATGGGATATACTCCTTTTCCTTGCTGCTGTTGTCACAGGTACATGCTTAAGCAACTAAAGCCTGACTTACTCAAGTAAGATTTAAATACTATAGAACATGATGGGTACACTAATGGTTATAGGCACACTCTCCCAAGAGAATGTAAAGATGTCTGTAAGAGGGGACCCCAGACTTCTATTCTGGGTCTGTCATTCTTCAGCATCTTCACTGATGACTTGGATAACAAAACAGAGGACACTTACACAGTTGGGAAGCAATTACAATCTCAAAAAAAAAAAAAAAGAGAGAGACAGAACTGGAATTGAAAACAATCCGGAGTAACTGGAGCTGAAACAAAATTAAATCCAGTCAACAAAATTACAAAGAACTACCCTTAGATAGGATAAGTAAATTAAAATGTAAGTGTGCAAACCGTGTGTTATGTGCTAAACATACTAAGGTTGCAACCTCAAGTTACAAGCCTAAAGTATGAATTACCATTAAGTCTGAAGATTTTGTATTTCCATCCATGTCATTTCTATTTGTCTTATCACTTGCATTCTTTCATACACTGCAACAGCAATAAGGTGGTAATACTTTATTAAGGATCCAGACATATTAACCTAGCTTCCAGGATGTGAAACTAATCATGGTCTTCTGAGATATTTAGGGTGCAGGTCCTTAAGGCAGCTCTACCTGGGGCCTAACTTGGTTGTCTCCTCAGTACAACAGTGCCAGCATGTTCAGGAACAGCGTTTACAAGCATATCCAGTTGCATGGCAGATGCAAGTATTTACATGTAAACATATATAGTTTGTATGTTTACAATGGCTAGCAGCAGGGACTTGTGTTGAGAGCTACCCATTACTATCGATACCTATTGATATCAACACCTATGATGGAAATGAATGAGGTATGGAAATGAATAGGAATCAACGCCTGTTGAGATTGAGAAGTATCAGTCCCTCAATCGATAGGACTGGATATCTATCGATGTCGTTCCCTAGACAGAGGCCTGCAATATGATCCTCACTGAGGCCTCTTAATATTGAGAACAATCAATGCTGACAGCTGACAGTGCCTACAGAGGGTAAAACTTGTTCGAGAGGAAAAGCTATAGATGCCAGCGGAGATCGAGAGCTATTGATCCGTATCAATAGGTACGGAAATGGATAGGCATCAGTAGGGATTGATGTCGATGGAGGTCGATGCCTACTGAGAGCAAACTTGGCCCATGAGTGAAAGCTGACTTGCCTGTGGAGATCGAGAGCTCCTGGCGGCCATCAGTAGGGCTGGATATCTATCAGTGTCATTCCCTAGCAATATGGCTGGTAATTGATCCTCGGCCCGGCCTCTCCGTATTGTGAACAATCAACTTTGATAGGCGTTGGTGCATACTGAGAGCACAATCAGGGCAAGAACGAATGCTCTAGATGCCAGTTGTGATAGTCGATGGTCCGAGAGGAAAAGCTTTAGATGCCTGTGTAAATCGAGAGGTACTGATACCTATCGATAGGTATGGAAATGGATAGGCGTCAATAGCGATACCAAGGTGGCACTAAGGACATTTAAGCAAGGTAAGAGTAGGGCATGAAATAAGGAGAATTGATAAATTATGATTTTATAAGCCACATCAGGTATAACAGAGGTGGAGGTTCAGCCCTGATGGCCTTATTTGGTTCTCATGTTGATGGTGAAAGGAGTATACTTACATAATGAGGAAGTATTTCAAAAACAGAGGAGGATTCTTAGCATATATTTCAAGACTTGCAAGGACTACACAAGAGCAACCCAGAGGTACACCCACTGCACTGTAACTATAGCAGTTACAACTACTATTGTTTCTATCACTAGAAATTGTAACACAGCCTCATGTTTGGGATTGAAGTAAATATTCAAAGATCCTTATTTTGATTCTGTTTCTTATTTTAAGCTTTAAGAGATTGCAGCTGAATGTCTAAACCATACAAAGCAACAAAGTGGTGTTTGCTGCAAACGTGCGCCAGGGCCCAACTTTTGCATGAAGCTTGCCTGCTCCGAGCCAGTGATATCTTCTCTCTTCAGGTGGGAAATAGATGTGCAAATGAAAGGCAAATGGCACATATAACTACAGAGTGCCATTTGGATGCACTGCGCACGACAGCTCCCATTGAGCATAACTTCTCTTGAAAAGATGCTCACTAAATATTGCTTATAGCACTGCCTCAAAGCCACCTCACCCTCCTTAGTGAGTGGACTATGTCCATAGGCTCTTCCTAAAGAGCTGGGTGTGTCCTAGAAAATCTCTGCTTCTGCCACTCACTGTTCTTGCTGCCACAGTCAGACAGGACAGGGACACATTCAAAGCTGGAAAATTCTTGCTTTCAAAATAGGGTCCTCTTCTCTTCTGGTTGCTGCTGCTGCTGCTGCTGAAGAAAGGGTTTCAGCAACCAAGGACATGGAGAGAGTGATGCCTAATCCCTGCTGGAGACACTTACACTAACATACTAGGCTATGGGATGACATGCAGCAGGTTTTGGGTACACCTTCTGCATGCAGAGTTCGATGACCACCTGCTCCTGAAAACCCAGTGCTTCACATCTTATCCTGAAGCCCATTGTCGCTTTTAGGGTTATAGAAGCAATTTGGCTTTTTTTTTTTTCATTTGACTCTTTCTAGTATGGAATATAGCCTTGGCATCATCTTCTTCCTCAACTTCATAGCTGTACATCACCTCGTCTCTCCTCAGCCAGCGTCCTAACCGCATTAGAAAGAAGAGATCCTAGCGCACAGCCCTTCTCCATGGCGGTACACTGATTTCCGTGCTACTGCAAGTGGCTACAGACAGAGGCTATGTGTCTGAGAATACTATTGTCAGCAGCACTCACAAAAAAGCAAGCTACGTTGCAGGCAGACATGTCCATGAGGACAAGTAGTGGCTTGGGTCTCTTGGCACAGCAGTGCTAGTGCTTTTTGTCTCATCAGACCACATCCTGCTTCCCAGGGCAAAGCAGGAGGCTCATGGGCTGCACAGCCAGACTGACAGTACACTCAACACAGATGAACTGCATGTGCATTGGAGTCTAGTCTTTTTGCAAGCATGGACTCAGTCACACGTGAGCTGAACAGGATGAAGGTACTCTGCAATGTCATTTGGATAACAAGCATTTTAGCTGCTACTTTTGTTTACTGTCAGCTTCCTTTACCTAGGTTAGATTGAGCTTTCTGCATCATTTTGCCAGTGAGAAAAATGAAGCCTATGTTTTCCTACCTTTCTTCTCTGCCTTGTCTGTCTGCACTGTAAGTTCTCCATGGCAATGACTTCTCCTAACTGCCTGGCTCTCATGTCATCTCATAACAAAGTCTCACTCTGACACTACTGTTAGTCACCTACAGCCACTTTTCAACTACCAGTGGAGGAGAATTACTGATATGAGGCCTGGCTGTGATGGAGACATGACTTGTTCTCATGATGTATCTACCTCTTCTTGGCCCAAGGTGTTCAAGGAACATGCACAGCAGACCCGTTCTTTCTGTACTACAAGAGGACAGCAGGAAGTGTTTCCCAAGATGATTTACACAGCCCTAGGAAATGTGGGAGATAATGTGCAACTGTGCCAGCTCATGCCATAACAATGTGATTAACCATGTCCAAGACAATTCGGAGATGGGCTTAGTTGAGACCAGTAAGTACCCACATTAACATCATTAATGCATATCGTTTGCCTTCTACTTACTCGTACACAATAATTACACTATATGGATCACTACAAGATGGTAACACAGCAACTTCAGCAACGGGAAGCATCCGATAACGTGACTGTACTTGTCTTTCCAATCCAAACAGTGCCCTTGACAATTAACACTTCAGTAGCCTCTCGGGCATTAATCTTGATGTTATTACTCAGCATTCAGTCAATCTTTTTTCAGGCAAAACTATCTGCAAAGTCCAATTATAGGGGAAACACTGTTTGAGAAAGACTTAAGTAAGGAGTGCAAGCTTTAGCCTGCTATCTGTGAAGACACACTTGTCTTTCCCAACGTCTTTGCATCTCATTCAAATTCATGGAAAGCAAATGTTTTTTTCTGGAGTTTCAGAAGCTTGTTTAGTGTGACTGGAGAGGAATTTCTTACTTACGTGCCTGTGACTCACCTAATTTTTCAGACCTAGGTCTCAAAGCTAAATATAACACATGACGGCATAAAGCCACACTGAAAGGGGGAAAGAATTTTTTTTTTTTACTTGATGCTTTACAAACGATGTTAAGAAAGAAATTGATAGGTGTGATTCTACGCACTTAGTTTTCTTCACTTCACACCTTCATATACCATGCTTGAATCCCAATTACAACATAAGTAGGAAGTTCCTTCAGAACTAATCGACTCTGCCATCACTTGGCCATTTTCAGCTGTCTTTTGTGACGGAACTGTTGGTGAATGCTGAATAAACCACACTTTTTCCACCACCTTTCTTAGCACTAACGTGCTATCATCTCATTTCCCCAAGCTTGATTAGGCGACTTAATCTTACTTAGGACATTATGTCCTTTCACATTTGTACCAGAAGCAAGGAGAGCAGCTATTACTGACTAGGCCTAAAAAATCAACAGTATCTGCAGATACGAAGACACTTCCTAAAATATACTGCCAACTACAGGACTTGGAGAAGAGATTACCAGTGTTTTCCTAGCTTTAGGGATGACTGTAGGTGTGCCTTCTACAGTCTGTCCAGAAGACGCAGGCTTTTGACAGTACTCAAAAGGTTCAGAGAACTCAGGTATTTTATTAAAAAAAAAAATTAGAATGGCACTAGCATTCTTAGTATTTAGGTAGTCAAATTTGCATTGTAGTTTTAGTTGGAAGTCACTGAGAGAACAGGGCTTATAAAGCTAGTGAAGAGCTTCTGAAACATTCCTCACGACCTTAAAGGAACTGCAGCAATAATGGGGGGAGGAGAAAAATAGGGTACTAACTGAGCAGAAGTTCATAAATCTAAGATTCAAACAGAAAGTTAACTTTACCAAACTGGTTTATAATTTGCCATATGTTAGGAGTCACTTCCTTCTTCATAGCCTGTGGAAATGGCCTATTACTGCGTTTTATTACTGAAGAACTGTGAGTAACATCTGACTGCTCCTGACTGTGGCAGAGTACAGGAAGAGCTGGCTCTGTAAACGAAAGTATTCAGCAATCACATCACGTTACGCACATGAAAGGGCCACTACAAGCAAGTCAATCTTGGCAGAGGTCAGAGCAAAAGAGAAAGAAAATTTCTTCGAGTCTATAGTGCAACACATGCAGAAAAAATGAATTGCATCACAAAGCCTAGAAATGCCCACAGAATATTTTAACAGAAGCGCTGTAAGAATCCAATCACAGCTCTGGCTGTTCACTGAGCTGTGGAAAGGGCACAGGTTCTGCCAACACCAATGAGCTTCACCTGAGTGAAATTCAGCAACACCGCAGAAGGGCAGACCTCGAGCCTGCTCAGCTGCGAGCCCTTTCCGTCCTCCTACCCCAATGACCCAACGCGTTAGCCAAGCAACCGCGCACGTTGCCCCACTTCCAGGCTGGGCGCCCTTGTCCAGGCCTCCCCGCCGCGCCACTGCTGCCGCACCTCCAGAGGCGACGCACTGCCGCGGGCACCCCTAAGGCGTTTTAACCCCCAGCCCTGCGCGAAACCCCGGCGGCTCAGGGCGGCGATTCCCCCGTCCCTAGAGTCGCCGTTCCCAGCCACCGCCGCCCGCCGGGCCGCGCGCTTCGCCGTTGCACTCTCCCTAACGGCCGCTGGGCCGCGCGCCAGCGCCGCCCCTGCGCGGGAACGCCCCTCGGACCGCGCGCGGGGCATCACGGTCTGGCAAGGGCCGACCCCGCGGAGCGAGGGGCGGGGCCTGCCCCTCGTGACCCCGCCCCCGCCACTTAGTCCCCGCCCCCAGTCCTGCGGCCCCGCCCCCGGCCGCTCCCCGCGGCGCCCCGGGGCTCGGACGTCACCGACGTGCGCACGCTGCGACGCCGGAAGCGGAAGTCGGATCGGCGGCCGGCGGCTGCCGTTGGGGTGCGGAAGCGTTTCGGGGAGGTGGCGGCGGCAGGGGAGCTCCGAGCACCGGTAGCCGAGGTCCCGCCCGCTCGTCGCTCACCCTCCCGCGCTCCGGGATGGCGGGCAACACCGGCAACCTGCAGGTAGGGCGGGGCGGGTAGCGGGGGAGGGGGGCGGCCCGGACGGGCCTTGCGGGCGGGGCCCGGCGGGGGGCGGGGCCGGAGCCCCCTCGCCCTGCCCCGGCGCCTGGAGGTGCCCCGGCGGCGGGGAGGCTACGGTCGCTTCTGCGCGAGGCGCCGCGTCCGGGCGCCGCTGGATCGGGCTGCGAGGCGGCGGCGGGGGCTCCTGGCAAGCGCGGGCCTGTGCTGGGGCTGCCGGCGAAGGGACGGGGCCCCGCCCGGCTGGCGGTGCTGAGGGCGGGTCCGCCGGCGATACCTGAGGCAGCGGGGCTCGGTGTGCCGTGGGAAGCATTGTTGTGGCTTGTAGTCTGCAGGTGCAGCTTGTCATAGGCTTCTCCTGGGAGTACTGGCTGCAGGAAGTCCTTGGACGCTCGGTTTTTGCCTTGCTTGTGTTAACGCTCTCTTGTGCCTGTATGGTTGGTTCTGCGGCTGCTTGGCAAAACAGGTCCAGAAATCGCCCATGTTAAAAACACTTATTTTCTCTTCAGTTGTTTGGAACTGCTATCGTATCTGCAAGCCTGTGGCCAAGCAACGCTTGTACTGGCACAACTGAGAGAGCTGTCACAGAGTCTAGAATAAGCAGGAGGAGAACGAAAGCTGTTTAGCCTGTTGTTGCTTATGAAGGTTAATGTTCATCAGACTGTAGCCTAATACACATAGTCTGTGCCTCGTGGGTGCATAGAGCTGGCCATCTATGGCCTGTTTTATAAAACTTTCTAAGAAATTATTTCCTTTTTGATAGCGGAGTTCTTCATCATAGTAACAAGCTAAGGTGCCTGCTGATGTACCAGAGCTGAGACTCTAATATTCCAATAATAGTTTTCTCTGTATTTGTAAAGGGGAAGTAAAAAACAGCCAATACATGATACACATATTTTTCTATTTGAAAGGCGCAAAGCTACAAGATGCTCTGTTTTCAGAAAGTTACGTTTCGCAGGTGATGTTTACCATTCATTTTTTGGATGTAGTGTCACATGTATCAATGCCAATGCTGCCCTAGTCTTAGCTGTCCAGTACAATTTTCTCTGTTGTACTGGATTCCGGACTCATTGAACTGCCTGTGTGGTAGTTTAAGTCAGTAGATAGCAGAAAGCAACTTCTTTTTCTGGGTTAGTTTTTACTATGCTGTTGAGTTTAAATGGTTCCTGAAGGGATCTGACAGAGCCAGCCAAAGGGGTGAGCAGCAAGGAGGGACCTGGAACTGCCCATTTAGAAGTGATAAACTGTTATACCAGCTCATGGCTTCTCCTAAAATGAAAGACTAAATTCTTTTTCAAGGGAATAGATGCTTGCAGTGTTTTCAACACTTGTCGGACAGGAACTGCAGTGTCTGCTTTGCTGGTGTCATTGTTTTTAAATAAATTACTCTTGATCTCAGATAGGTCTAATGAAAAGACCTTTGCTTCCAAGGCGGCAAGTCCAAACCATACAGTGAGAGATTTTTACATTTCTTCTGTGATGGATGGTGCTTATCAGCTTTGTTTTGCCTGAGACACATCAGAATATCTGCGTAGCAGCAAGAATTTGTACGCAGGAAGGTCTAATGAAAACTTATTGAAGCTTTTGGCCTTATTCCCTGACATTACGAAGATCATGATGAACATGCTAAAAACGTTTAGCAAGACAAAATCGACCGAATGTGGAGAATATATGTGGGGCTATGTGTGATTTAGATATTGTTGGTGAACCCTGGCTAACCAACTGGGTTTTCTTTAAACTTACTGTGAGCTAGTCATTCAAGCTGTCGCTTTTAATTGTCCTAAAGTGGTATAGGCAGTCCAAGCAGCAAATGTGATCAAGGGTAACAAGCGCCGCTAAAAACAAAGGCGTAACAGCCATATTAACAGATTCTTAGGCTAGTGTATGCAATCTGATGGCTCAAATCTTAGCCAGTTTTATCTGAAACTGGTTCAATAAGTAGAATAAAATTCCATCCCTAAATTCTCCTCAATAGAACTTTTCTTGATGCTTAAGTTGCTTGTTGATATTCGTGTACTTTCTGTCTGGTGGGGTTTTTTCCCTTCTTCCTAGAATGGTGACGGGATCTTGTTACTTGGATATGAGGAAGCTGAATCCCTGAGAAGCTAGACAAGTAATCGATCTTTGAAGCTAATCCTAGCGTAGTGTTGGAAGACTGATAGAACTAGTTCCAGTGCTTCATAATCACGTACTTCCTGTATGGACTCTGCCTTCAGTAGGATTTAGTGATCTCATTACTCATAGTTAAAACTGTCTACGTCTGTGATGAAAAAAACATGCGTTTTTTTGCGAACACTTTTGGAAATTTGCTGTAGGAGGAAGAAAAGCTACATGGACAAACTAGTAGAAGTTACAACTTGCCATGCAGAAATACTTGTTCTTGTCACTTACTGCTTTTCTTACGTACTAGTAAATTTTAGCAGTTTTGCTAATTGCCATTCATAAAAGAATGGAGAAATCGTGTCCTGTGCAAAGCACCATGTAAGACTAGCAATCAATTGCCTTCGATTTTTTCAGGCTTGGGTTCAAGAGCAGAAAAGCTCGCCATCAAAACCCAGTCAGAGCAACAGCTTAAAATGTCTCTTTGGTCCTGCAGTGCTGTTGCTCAGCAGTTACGTCATTTTAATCATCTGCTTGTGTTACAGAAAGCAATAGATCTTGCTAGCAAGGCAGCACAAGAAGATAAAGCAGGAAACTATGAGGAAGCATTCCGCTTGTACCAACATGCTGTGCAGTATTTTCTCCATGTTGTTAAATGTAAGTGTAACGTTTTAAATGATTATATAGACTTTTAAAAATGTAATTGCATAGCATGATCTATTGTGTTGACATTACTATTTAAATTCTGACTTTCGTCATCAACTGATGCTTGCTAGCTGTAGTTTGACTGAGATGATGTTTAACACAGCTTTTTCCCTCGCTATATTGTCTGCCTGCTCTGTTCTTGTAATAAGTTGGATTATTCTTTTTTTATTTGTTTTGGAGGGCTTTTTGAAACTGGGAGCAGGAGGTTTTTGCTGTCTATGCTTTGGTCTTCTGTAGGAATGTCTGAGCCTGGCTACTGTACATGAGGAATTGTGACAGAGTACAGGGATCTCTATACTTCTGTTGTGCAGAAAACCATGTGGTAGACAAAAAGTCTTTGTAGTACCCTTGGAGCATTTTTTGCTCATTAACTTATGCCACTTGCCTTTCAAAAGTCTTTTTGCTGGCATTTTTTGCTACTTAATGTCATAGTCAAACCACTTATTGACACCTTGGCCAACAAATTGCATGAGATTGATTTGTATGTTCTCATTTTTCTTCAGTTTCCATGTTCTCATAATTGTTTTTATGCTCTTCTCACATTTCTGTGCGCCTTGGTCCTCATGTCCAACATTTGATTGAAAGGAGTAGCCTTTCTTAATGTAGGCAAACCCCTAACCTAAGTGGATGAGGGTTGCTGGCCTGACTTAAGAGCTCTTACAGATCTCAGTGACTTTAAAAAAAATACTGTATTCTTTATAGCCATTTATGATAATTTGTGTTTATCACTTCCTATCCATTTATATCGCATAGACTATCAGAACACAAATTTCTGTGCTTTTAAGAATATTGGTGCACTTTTGGAAACTAACACACAAACCTATAACATTAAATTTTGATTGCTGGTTTGAAATGTTGTAGTAGTGGCTAACAGAAGAGTTGAGCTGGATCTAAGTTTTTTCAGATGTTTATGGCTCTTTAGTTTTCCTAAGCCTGCTTATTTTAAAAGAAGTTCACACCATAAAGGAAAAAAAAAAAGGTATGTTTCTAAATAAAAATTGCTGAGCACAAGCAGCTTCTTGATGAGCTAGGTTAGAAAAGAAGTGGTTCAGACATTGCACAGGAGTTTGAGAGGCTGATGGAAAAAGTCTTTATTCCGCACCACTGTCCTTAATCCTTTCCAGTCAAATTTTAAGCCAGAGTAATGTTCAGGGGTATATTTGATTTCTGTTGTTTCTATTACCATGGTTTAGGGGAAAAAATAAGTAGTTGAGCTGTTTGGTTATGTAATCCCTGAGAAAGATATATTGATAAGACATAAAAACGACAGAATTGAGTCTTGTTTTCTAATTGATATGCATGTGTTTTGCTGTTAAAGTGTTGTTTCTCTTCAAATTCTTAGATGAAGCACAGGGGGATAAAGCAAAGCAGAGTATTAGAACGAAATGTACAGAATACCTGGACAGAGCAGAAAAGCTGAAAGAATATCTGAAAAAGAGAGAAAAAACTGTACCAAAACCAGTTAAAGAGTCTGGTCCTACTGATGGAAAAGGGTATGTTTTTGGAGAAGGTAAAGCAAAATACTTTCTGAACTCAGCTTATCCTAAAGTTCATCTTTTCAAAGATCGTTTGAACTGTAGTGTTTTGAAATGTTTCAGATGACTACTAATGCTGAAGTGCAGTGGGCTAATAAAAGAAAAATAACATGTATTAGTAACACAAGTTTTTCTTTGCTTGTTTACTCAGATGTTTGAATATTTGCATAGCATATTCCCTGAAGAGTGAAAGTGGTTGCAGATTAACTCATGCTTATCAGATTTAACAACAACAGGCCCAGTGACACTTATTCTTCTATAAATGAATACTGACCAATTTGAAAGTCAGTTAAGACTGATGATTACTCTGACCCAAGTCTGATCTGTTTCACGTTTGATTAGAGAGGCAAACCTTCATCTTAGGGTGAAGTCCCAAAAGATGGGCTGAATTGCTCTAAGGCCTTGCTGCAGTCTTTTCTCTTCTGCTGCTTTTCTCTTCTTAGATCTGTTTCTCATTTTGTGGATTGGAAAGCTGAATCAGACGTTCTGAACAGAGGTGCTTTTGCACTTGCTTAGTGGGGATAGGAGGGAGGAAGGAAGGACTGCACGACAATATCTGCTGTCGGGGTTGCCCCTTCTAGCAGTCATGAACAGCTAGATCTGCCTAGTTGTCTCTTGAAACTTCATCTGGTTTCTGTCTCCTTCATTGTCTACTCATCTCATCCGTCAGTTTTCTTTTTTTGAGAGCTGCACTGTATTCTACCAGGTTATATTGGGAGGAATGGGTAATATCACGCAGCCTACCTGTGTTTCCATGTCGTCTATTCCAACTGTTCACCAAGCAGTCTTTTCTTCCTTCTGTAACTTTGAGTTCTCTTTGCTTTGACAAGATGGGGGCATAGAGTTTCATAGTACAATTGGTGCAATTGACCAAGTGCAGGTGCAATTTCAGGTAAAGCATAAATGTGCATATTTAAGAATAAAATGTTTTGGTGCCTCCATGTTGCTCAATAAAAGGGGTTTTATTTTCTATCAGTTGGCTCAAAGCATGTATGAGAAGTGTATTGCGGAAGGCCTGGGTACCATAAGAGGAGGTCGAAATGGTGAAGAGGAAGAATTAGAAAGAATTAGGGGTGGAGAAATAGTGATACTGTGCTGTAAACTTGCAGAGTTGTGAAATATGTCTGTTGGAAAAAAGGTTTCTGTCATTCCTCAGAATGGTGTTTTTGCTTGTAACGTTTTGATTTTTTGTCTAAGACAGCTGTCTTATTTGTACTTCAACAATTTATTTCTTGTGTCCAAATCAGGAATGACAGTGATGGGGAAGGAGAGTCAGAGGATCCTGAAAAAAAGAAGCTACAGAATCAACTTCAAGGTAGCTTTGAAGCATCTTTTTCTTTGAGTAGAGGCAACTTGATCGAGTGACTTGCTAAATTTGGCCATCTAAATGTCATATATTGGCTTTATCACTATCTTTATTTTGAGTGGCTCAGCTACTATACATTCTTCACATACACAAACAGTCTTAATGGAATTATGGGTTTGTGTGCTGTGAAACTGTGGGAAATATGCTGAACTTTATCTGCTGTCACCTGTGCTTCATGTTAAAATTAGAACATTTATCAGGAAAGCATTTCCTAAAGGGAAAGGTTGCAAGATCCTAGGTCTAAGGATTGGCTAAACTATACCAATATTTTTACTCTTAAGTGCATTATAAAATTTCCTGGAGGTCAAGGTAACAGGCATCATACAAGTACTTAGTCTATGCAGGGCCATTTTCACAAAGAAGCTTGCACTCAAAATCAGAAGTGGAGTAGATGGGTTCTTGCTTTTTTTATAGTAATAGGTGGTATTTTCTTGTGTATCAGGGATGATGTTATCTCAGTTGATTAAAATAGTTCTTTCACTTTTTGAGCTCAAGTGCTGAATACAGTCAGTGGTGCAGTGCAGAACAGCTAGCAGTAGTTTTGTACGTGGTAAAGGAGAAACTTCACTTGATTTTTATTACTCTTTAATGGTGAATGATTGTTTTGCTTACCAGTCCAAAAGAAGGTGGTTATGGATCTGAAGAAACTTTCATGGCTCTCCCTGTGTTGTTCAGGTGTTTTTTTTTAAAAAAAAAAAAAAAAGAAAGCCTTTACCAGGTCTCTTTGCCTGTGTAATTTCAGAAGCTGTTGTATTGCATTTGGAAATTGTGCCATGCTTTTTCAACTTCTCTACGTACACAGACAGTTCTATGGGGCAAAGTTTCCTGTATTTCAAAAAGACAGAAAATTGATGAAAACTAGAGAATTCATTGGACTCTTAGCCCCATCTTTCACTATAAACAATTTGTTTCATCCCATGAGAATCTGGCTTTCAGTTCTTACTTTTTCTTTCTCAATAAACAGTTTCTTGCACCCACCACTTCTTTGAGACTGACTGTAAATGGCAAGATTCATTCTTACATGTTTTAATGCTTTGAAAACCTGAGGCATGAGTTCCTTGGTGCCTTTAAATGTTAAACAAGAGTCTGTTGCTCAAGCTAATATAGGCTCCAGGCAGCCATCACATTATTCATCTTCATTTTGCTTGCCACAACAGCCACAGAAATTTCCTGTAGTTAATTTTACTGCCTTGTTACTCCTAGCTGACTGTGCCTTTTGGAACTTTCCAAACTTTTTTTTTTTTGGGGGGAGGTGGGGGAGGATTTTATGGATATTTATCAAGATTTTAATTATAATAGCAATTTGACTTATTGTGGGAGAAATGGCCAGTAACAATCAGAGTAGCTGGTAGTAGTGGGTCTACTTTCCTGTACTCTCATTTATAATTTTAGAGGGCTTTTGTACTCTGTTACTTAACTTTCCAGCTATTCACTTCCACCTTCAAAACTAGGGAGCCAAAGATGTTCAGTTACAGTTGTGTCCTGGCATGGGTAGTCTCTTACAGTACAGTAATTTTAGTTACCACAATATGTCTGGTACAGATAACTTCCTGTGATATTTCAGCTTTAAAATAATCTCTTTTTCCCATCTGAGCTGTTACCTGTTCTGCTGATTTTAGTGCTGTACTCCATCATTCTGTTTACTATCTTTGTGAAAAACTGAGTTGTAATCAACCTAGCAGAAGAATTTAATGCACTGAAAGTGGGTAATGGAATTATTTTCAATATATAGATTGTAAGTTAACACAGCTTGCAAATACCTTTCCCTGTAATGTTTTTTAACAACTTTCACAATGTGATGTTGCTCTTGGGCCCTGTTACATAAGATCATAAGATCTGTTAACAGAAATTGTTGCTTTTGATCTGATGGAAGAGGAATGTAGCAAAAAAAACCTCAAAGGAGATAACCTTATTTTAAAAAAGGGATTCATATGCATATTTGCTTTATTTGTTGGTAATAGTAAATGTTCGATCTTAAATGTTTGGGGGGGAAGGCTGTAGACAAATTACTTCTCTGTTCTCCAAAGGCATGAGGTGAACGTGGCAGTGAAATAGCTGGTAAAAACTGATTGTAAAATTATAGCATACACCTTGAGGAAAAATAGGACAACTGAAACTTTCAATGTGTTTGAGTACTTAAAGATAAGCATCAGGTTGCTTGGCATTTGTTCAGGGGAGAAGATTTATCTTACGTTTTAGTTTTGCCTTGGCTAGGATTTCAAGCTCTAATCTTCAGTTACTAGCTCAGATCCATGTTGTGCCATCTAAAGCTAGTCAAGGCAAATAATTTTTTGGGGTATCAGACTAACCAACCTAAAGTCTGAAGGGAAGGCTAAATTAAAACTCAGCTGGCTAAAATCAGGCTAAATGTGTTGACTAAGAGAAACGAAACTTAGTGATAAACTTTGACTGAAGGAACAGGGCTAGAAAAAGATGATGTTTTTTCTACAGCCACGCAAGCTCGATATCACCCTTCTGGTGCTTTTGATCCCTAACTCTCAAAGTGCTTTACCAGGGGACATTCATATTATTTCTATTGCGTATCTGGAGTTATGTAACAGGTAACTTCATCTGCTACAGAGTCACCACTACAAGAAGAGGGATTAGTGATGACGTTTTATGAATCCTAGACTACTGCGACTACGTTGTTTCCATTCTTGTTTAAAATGAAATTCTGAATTTTTCAGAAAATATAATGGTGGAATTCAGTGAGCAGAGGGTGCCTCGGTACATATTAGAGAAAGTACTCATCTGTAACTACTAAATTCATGCTTGCTGCCCAGTTATGGGCTATGTTTGACCATAGCAGGGCTTCTACTAACGCTCAAGTATTGTGGTTATCCATGTTCTCTTGCTATTAAACATACAATGGGACATATTTCTGTAGAAATAACATCCATTTAACTAGCAGTATTCAGTGTTTAAGTCTCATTAGAAATTGTTTGTTTTATTTAGTGTGAACAATGGCATAGATTTTTTTTTTTTTCCCCCTCTCCCGTCCCCTGAATGGAAGTTCTTTAAGCTCTGGAAGGATGTACGTGTCACTGTTTATACAATCTTCTGTTATAGGTGCAATTGTTATGGAGCGACCAAATGTAAAATGGAGTGATGTTGCTGGCCTTGAAGGTGCCAAAGAAGCGCTTAAAGAAGCAGTGATATTGCCCATTAAATTTCCTCACCTGTTTACAGGTTAGAAACATTAGCATTCAGGATTTGAAATAAAAAACCCTGATGTTGAAGTTGGGACTGGCACTGGGATCTGAGAAGAGTGGTATGCTGATGAATCTGAGACTCAAACTGAGCTCTCACTAAAGTGATTATCATGCATCTGACAGAAGTTTCAGAGGTAGATAAAGAAAATCTCTGAATAAATTAGAGAGGCATCATCAGAAAAGTAGGCTTTGTCTTGCTACCATGTTTTAATGGCTGCTGGTTTCTCTCTTTCAGGAAAGAGAACACCTTGGAGAGGGATTCTTCTGTTTGGACCACCGGGAACAGGAAAGTCGTATTTAGCAAAAGCTGTGGCAACAGAAGCAAACAATTCTACCTTCTTCTCAGTATCTTCCTCTGACCTAGTCTCAAAGTGGCTGGGAGAGAGTGAAAAGTAAGTTTGAGTTGCCAGAGGGCCAAGAAAATGTTGGCAATAAGTTAGTATTAAAGAGGTAGATAAGATGTTCCCGAGAAATTAGTTTGACATAAACTGTGTGTCTTGTGAAAACGCAGTTGAGGTGTTTCTGTGCTTTGCACTGCAGTGTCATATAAAGATACCCTCATGTGCTGCATTTCATGCTGCTGCAGCTGGATTGCTCTTCAGTGCTCTGGAAGGTTTTTATAACTAGCTCAGAAAGGTATTGGAAGCAGCATGGCACTCTTTCTTCTTCTGAATCAAGCTGTTATTCCCACCACGTCACTCTGAGGTGTTGCCGTGCTCTGTTTTTCCGTTCGCCCCTACCTTGTTAAACCTAACTCTGTCCTAGCAACTGTACAATTAAAATGAGCCATCCTTTATGTGGCTTTTTTAGGCAAACCAACTATTTCGGTCATATAAAAAGCACTTACTGAAGTTGTGTAAGAATAAGTTTTCATATTATTTCTTCTGCGAATCTTTGAAATTAAGCCATTACAAATCTTAAGTAAGAGAAAGCTGTGTTCTTTTTGGTTCTGTTTAGGGTGGTGGTTTTGCGTAGTCCAGTCTGCCTTTGTAGAAACATAAACAGTGCTTTTTACAATGCTTAGAGCACTCTATTTAAAATGCTTCACCTCCCTTTATACTGTGGAATATCACATGGAATAGTGCAGAGTTCTTGGAACTGGAAGAGTATTGTATATTTGAGAAGCTTCTTTTCTTTAATCTTTTTTTTCTCTAAGGGAAGTGACTGTATCATAAGCTTAAGTTACTTGGTTTTGCTTGTATTTTCATTAAGATAACTGAAGCTGGCTGTTTATTTGTTTTAAAGATTAGTGAAAAACTTGTTCCAGCTTGCCAGAGAAAACAAACCTTCTATTATCTTCATTGATGAGATAGATTCCCTATGTGGGTCAAGAAGTGAAAATGAAAGTGAGGCTGCTAGACGGATTAAAACTGAGTTTCTAGTCCAGATGCAAGGTAAGCTTACTGGTTATCAGGATCAGTCAAAGGAATGATATGTATTTTAAGCATAGCTTGCATGAGATCTGCTATTTCACCACATTAAATTTTGAAGGTGTTTTAAAACACCATCTGCTTATCTTTGAAACGATTAAATGTTTTCTACCTGCGTGTAGGGGTTGGTGTTGACAATGAAGGAATTTTGGTCTTGGGAGCAACAAACATACCCTGGGTTTTGGATTCTGCTATCAGGAGGAGGTATGATGCACCTTTAAAATTGTTTATTTTTATATGAAATACACAGTTGTGGCGAGGGGTCAGTCCAAGAGTATTTGAAGTGGTAATCCAGCTTGTGTTTGCAGACGTAGCTAATGGTCTTGGGCTCAGTTTCAGGAGATGGACTGAGCCAATCTAATAATACCTTGCCACTTGGAAGAGGTGATTTTTTTTTTTTTTTCCTCATGTTGATCCTATAGTGATCTCTTGGTTAGCTGATTCTGCTTGCTCAAGCAGAAAGGTATTGTTTCCTTGCTGGTTGGTTTTCTAATGGGAGTGGGGACAAGATACAAAGTATGCACCTGGGAGGGGCAAGAGGGGCAGAGTTATCTTCAGCAGCAGCAAACTGTTAAATAGCTTAAGGTATTTCATGGAATTACACCTACCTTTAAGTTATGCAGAAGAACCATGTTTTTCTACTAGTCAAGCCACATTTAGATATGAGCTGTCAGTGTGTGTTTTGACTGCCCTTCTAAAGTTAAAGGGCTTCTGTGCCTTTGTTTGAGTTGGACCTTCCTTTCAGCTGCTGAGCAGCAGAGCATAAATACAGCTATGAGACAAATATGATTGTGTTGTGATGAGGACACAGCCTGGATGATGGTCATTTTTATAGGCATACCAGTTGCTAAAGAAACTTTTTTTTTTTTTTGGACTGGCACGATTAACTGTTTTGCTTATATACCTAATTCTAGATAGCCCAGATGACCTCCAGAGGTCCCTTCCAACCTGTATGACCTTATAGGTCTATGTGAGATTTAGTGGTGAATTTGTGTCTGTCTTAAGTTTTAAGTAGCTCTCTAGCTCTTGTTCATAAAACTTTAAGGAACTTGTATATGTGGCAGTAATGCAATTAATTTCCTTATGTTTTTGGCTCGCTTTGTCATGTAGATCAAGTTAATTGTGTTCTACAGAATTTAGAGTCTCTCTTATTGTGTTCTTGGGAGGTAATCCTTACTTTGAGAACAGATACTGCTTCAAAAGAAGAACTGCAGTTATCGAAGTTTTCTACTGACAGCCATGTTGAGAGTAGGACTTCAAATTTGCTTCAGACTTTAGCAGTTCTCTTTAATTTAGTTGGAAACTATGGAAAGTGGTTATGTCAGCTGTTTATCAGGCAGTTCTCTGCTCAAGTGTGAAAACTGTTTCAGCATACTTCACCACTAAAGTGATTTTTTCTTTTCTTCCCTTCAAATTTTTCTGTTAAAACAAATGACTCTGCTTAAAAAAAAAAAAAATCTTCAGTCTGAAGGGAAAATTTTTTTCATGAAAAGAAAATCGTTGTATTCTGGATGTTAACTTATGCTAGATACGGAATTATTTATGAGAACAGGTAGTTGAATATGTGCCTTAGATTTTTAAAGGTTTATAATACTGAAACTGCTTCTTTCTAATATTGTTAGGAACAAACTATATACTGATTTGCATAAACTTTTTGTGCACCTGCATAAGCCTGTGTCTGTGGGATTTTTTTTTTTTTTTAACAGGTTTGAGAAGCGTATTTATATTCCTTTACCCGAAGACCATGCCAGGGCTGCAATGTTTAAACTTCACCTTGGGTCAACTCCAAATCTCCTGACAGAATCAGATTATCGAGAGCTTGGAAAGAAAACTGATGGCTATTCTGGTGCAGATATAAGCATCATCGTACGTGATGCACTGATGCAGCCTGTTCGAAAAGTGCAATCAGCTACTCATTTTAAAAAAGTAAGTAAGGATCCAAAAACTTTTCTAGTTATTTCAGCTCTAGCAACTTAAATTGAAAATTTCTTGCGAGTAAACTGAACTTTGTTTGGAGTAGCGCTGTATTTTTTTGAATGCGTGTGCATTGTCCTGTTTTTCTACCAAGGGAGTATTTGGGTATTCTTTGTTTCTCTCTCTTAGGTCCTGTCATAAGTCTGATGCAGCTAGTTCCTGGGTATTCATGCTGTGTAATTTGAGCTCTGATGACTTTCTTCATGTTTTTAACCAGTGTTAAAAGCATATAAAGTCTGATTTTAAATGTTATGTTAGTTTTGCTCTCTTCTGTACCAAGTTAGGTGGTGGTTCTTTTTTTTTTCCTAGGTTATTTAAATAAATGTATTCCTCTAGCATATGGAAACAGGTAGATGATGATTTTGTACGTTCTGCTTATGTGGCATATTTTTTTCAAACTGGAAAATAAAGGTTCCTATTATTCTGGTAAAAACATTGAATCATTTAATGTTACTTGTGACAACGGTGAAGCTACAAGATGTCTGTGCAACATCAATGTGTCATTGGGCAGCATGCAACATCTTTCTGAAGCTGCTGTAATGTGAGGACTAGTTTGCGCTTATCTAGCTGTACTTTAAAGATACTGTTGAAGCTGTATTCTGTGGCTTTTCTTGCATTCACCTCTATATATGGTGTACTAACTTAAATTGTTCTTCTAAATGTTCGGATCTCCAAAGCTTTATATGTCTAAACCAGCTAGAGTTCCTTAGGACAAATATTTAAATCTGTTACATCTGTGAAATGCTTTTTTATCCCAGAGATCTTTCACCTATGGGTCTCATGTTCAATCAAATTAATATGAAACATCCTCATGCAGAAGATTAATCTCTAAACTGTTTTGTTCTTGAGTGCAAAAAAGTGTCAATTTAATGTTATCAGTAGTTGTAAACAGAGCTCAAAATACGTTCAAGATGTGTATCAGTTAAATACTGTCCAGAAAAAATAGCATCGCTTTATTTTTCAGAGTAGATCCAAACTAAAATAATTCTTTACATTTTTACTGCAAATCTTACTTTTTATAGATATTCATGTATTTCAGGTGAAGATAGGTCAAGATAGTCTGCACAGAGCTTTTTTCCCTTCTATACAGGGAAGCTTTTATTTAATGTTGGGCCCTAAAGAGTCGGTTTCAGGGTTTCTTCTTCAAGGGGGAAGAATTTCAGATCCTGAGCTGTGAAGAGATGAGTACCCTATAACTTCTGTGGATCTTGGTTCTCTGAGTTACACGTTTTCTACCAGTAGCTTGACCTCATGTAAAAAGGTAAAGATTGTCCACTTGCCACTCCTAAAAGTAATATTCTAAATCAAATCATAAAATAACTTGCCATATGAGAATTAATTTGTTTAATTTTTTTTGTGGGCCTTAATTGAACAGCCACAGTTGCTTTGAATTATAGCCAGACTTTTTTTTTTTAAACATAGTTTTCATCCAAGGAACATGTTCAGCTTGACTCTGGAAGGTAAAAGAACACTTAAATCCAATATGGTCCTGAACACAGGAGGACTGTATATGTTTCCAGAGTTTGCTTTGAGGAAACTTTATGAGCTTGTTAAATTACAGGCTGCAAGTTTATTCTTGGTGGAAAAAATATTATAAAGAGTTTTTGAGGAGCTTTTGCCTGTTTAAAAACAAAAAGGATATTTTGAAAGACAAGTTTGACAAGTCTCTTTGTGGGGCCAATCAGCAGTAACATTGCAATATAAACTGTATTTCTCAAATAAGTATTTGTTTTGGTATAGCTAGGGTTTTCTAAATGCTACCATCCGTTATGCAATGATGTGTGAAATAGTCATCTTTTGTTGACTTTAAATGACATTTCTGCCCAAAGAATTGTTATATTTTAGCCTTTCATTCAAATTGGCAAGAATTTCACGCATGTCTCAGACTACCGCAGAACAATGAAATAAATTTGCCTGTCACAGTTTGCATGGCAGCCCAAAGGCAACACTTGCATCTTGCCCCCTTTTTCAAAAAAAAAAAAAAAAAGAAATAAAAAAACAGAAAAAAAATGCAGTACTTTGAGGATGCTGCCAAAAGCCAGTTTATGCCACTTGTGTTGTCAGTGCTTTAATTTCCTATTTTTATATGTTAAATCTTAGTTTTATAAATTACTTGTGTCATGACAGACAACTTGCCCCAGTTATACGGCACTTTGCTCAATTATGAATCCAGTGTAAACCATTCCTTACTGTAAATAGCATGATGATAATCCAGGTTTGTCAAAGAATATTTTGAAAGTTATAATTATGCTCTTTGGTGTTGTGCTTTAAAAACAGTTTGGAGTAGCAAATCTAGGTCCTTGCTGTTATAAAAGGTCACTTAGTAGATTGTCTTTAATCTCTGTATGTTCTGAGTTCCTGTGAATGTGGGTCCTTCAGGTAACGATGAAGGAAGGTAGAACTGTGGGTCCCAGTTGTGCATTGCAGAAAGGCAAGAGGCACCTAGTCCATCTTCTTTGGGTCTGTCCGTGGGGCAGGGAGGGATAAAAGGATGGTTTCTCTTCTCCCGCTAGATGGCCCTATTTTCTGTTAAGTGTTTCTGAGATGATGTCGGAAAAGGTGCTAAGAGCTTTGCAGTGTAGGAGGTAAAAGTTTTTTAAAAACTCTGTCTTTCTGACTTGAGGGGCACTGTAGGATAATTGCTGAGCAATTTTTAGAAGCTTTTAACCAGTGTTGAATGTGCTTCCAAAGCGAGCAGGGACTAGGCAGGATGATCTTCTCCAACGAGATTTCTTAGCATGTTAGCTTTCTGCAGAAATTCATACCTTAAGAGGAAGCAGCTCATTGGTTTTGACCTGATGTTAACTTAAGTATCTGGCTACAACTGCACATTTTCCAAATGACTGATGCCAATACAGCTATACAGTTTCTGTTTCACAGGACAAGATTTGTTGATGGGTGCAGCATCTGTATAAAGTGAAGGAATGTTTTTGCTCCAAAGATGATGTTCGGCTTCTAGTTGTGTCTGGAATATTTTAACTCCTATAAACTGTTTCCCTTATTTCTAGGTAAAAGGACCATCACTGTCTAATCCGAATGTCATGGTAGATTTGTTCACCCCTTGCTCTCCAGGGGATCCTGAAGCCATTGAAATGACATGGATGGAGGTCCCAGGTGATAAATTACTGGAGCCTCAGGTTTCCATGGTAGGTATTTTTTGTGAAGTTTCTTTCTCGTTTTGCAGAACTCCAAAAAGACTGCGAGGTGATTTTCTTTTTTCTTTTTCTTTTTTTTTCCCAAACACATATACCAGGCATTTGGATGAGCTGTTTGGTTTCAGAAATGCTGAACATACCAGATAAGATTCAAATCCCAACATTTGGCATGACAATACAGCATGCCTATTAAGAAGCCAGGTCTCCATCTCATACCCTGATAAGCATTTGTTGTTGTTGTCTATTCATATGCAGCTGCCATCCTCTCATTCATAGATGATAGTCTTTTCAGTTAATCCTTGGCTAGGACTTGATTACAGTTTTCTTACTCCTTTGTATTGTTAGGGTTTTTTAACTGCTGTTTTTGACTTCACAGACCTGCAATTTTCCTGAACTTCTGCATTTTCTAAGATCCGAAGTATTTATAGTGGGAATTGGCTGAAATAAATATGCAGTCATGAATAGTGAAATTTTGTTTTGTTAGAGATAAATTATAAAATACTGGTCTGTATTGTTGGACTATGAAGTGTACATGGGAACATCTGATTATTTCCCACTTTAAACTACCGTAGTCGAAGCTGGGATGAAAACAGTAGCTGACAAGAAAAAAAAAATAGGAAGTTCAGTTCTTTCCAGTAAGCAGTGATGAATAAAATTTTTAGAATAGATAAGTGGTTGAAACTTAAACCTGAGACTGTAGTTTCATTATTAGAAAACCCACTGTTACCATCTGTCTTCATGAGTTTAAAATGCTGCCTGTGTACAGAAATGTTTAGGCTTATTTAAAGTTTTGTGTGAATAGTAGTTCTCTCAGTCATCTTGCTTTAATCAACTTTTTAATGTGGCTTTGTATTGTCAAAAAATGGTTAAATGTGGTACTATTCTTGTTTCTGAAAACAGGGTTTTTTTTGTTTTTTTTTTGACAGGCTGATATGTGCAGGTCACTAGCTAGCACAAAACCAACAGTTAATGAACAGGACCTGGAGAAGTTAAAGAAGTTTACAGAAGACTTTGGTCAGGAAGGTTAAACCAAAGATATATGTGGAGCATTAGAACTTTTTTTGCTTTCTTAAGTATTGTTGTGTCTTATTGATGGCACTTCCAGTAAATGCCAATAAAATCACTCCTTTCTTACTTTGCAGAAAGAAGATCTCTTTGCAAAGACCCTTGAGCTTTTGTATTGTATTGTTTTCCTCAGATGTCTATTAAATGTCTTCTATTGAAAAATAAAGCTAAAAGTATAATTTTAGGGTGAGACAGCAAAGTGATGTGATAACTTGTATTAAATATTAGCAAACTTTAAATAATTAGTTCAATTTTACTAAATGTTCAATTTTAGGTATTATGTTTGACCTGGCTGCAAGTGAGTTTTGAACTCCCAGTAGGCTCAAAAAACCCTTTTTTGAGGGGTGAAAGAGAACCTATTTGTCAGGTGTTTTCAATGTCAATCAGCCTGCATATTAATTGCTCTCATTTCCTGTAGAGAAATGCAACAAATTTGCTAATGAAGCATATTGCAAGTGTGAGCTCACTATTAAAATAAGTAAGAAAACACTGTGAGGATAAGACTCTGTGGGCCAGTACTTTGTTTAAATACTGATGGACCTGGTACTTGGCTTTTTCTGCTATGCTGTGTTAAAATTTTGCCTTAAACAGCAAGCTTTTGTTTTTAACTCTTTACCAGCTGATACACATATGTCACTATGCAATTTAGCAAAGGTTTGTTAAATGCAAGTATCTTGGAAGGTTTTTTGCTGGGTGTTTTTTTTAATCTGGATATACTTTCTGTGGGAGTTTGACAAAAGCTAGAAAAAGGTGTATCCTGTAAGATTCTGTATGTCAAGGTCTGCAAGGTATAGGTAGTCTTTGGAGGCTGTAAGGGAGGTATTTTGGGGAAATAGCATACTTTCCGACCTGAGAAAAGGATAACAGATGATCTAGCAGTAGACTTTGATATCAGAGTTCTGAGTTAATCCGTCACTGAAAACTATTGGATACAGACTACATCAATTTAGTGCGTAAATTTTGAGAAAAGGCTGGCACTTTAGTACAAAAGCAGCACTTCCATTGATCTTTTTTGAAGAAGTATAGATTGAGATGTGCTTGAATGTAACTTACAACACTACAGTGTCAGCACTGAGTTTGTGCCTTTTAAGTTTGCACTGGCTGTAGGATACGAGACATCATAATGATACCTAGAATACCGTTATGTTCCCTTAGCATTGTACAACTCTATTCTGCATATGCTTTGATTAACTTGCATTAAAAAAAAATTGCACATTTCTTGTGTGTGTGTTATATGTACATACACACATTTATGATCATCTTTTGATGGGTTTTGGTTTCCTTTATGTACAAATTTTGTGTACTTTATAAATCATAGGACTGGTGAAATTTGCTGTACTTAAATGAAGTAAAATGTTGTAGTACAACCTCAGCAATGTTCTTTGAGTATTTCTTCAATATTTCTTTTTCAAGAATTTACCACTCGATTTCCAGACTTTGGATTTCTGTGTTTAACAGCTACACAGACTATCTAGTTAAAAATTGTCTTTAGTATGCTAGATGCTGAGCTTTTGTTCGCTAACATGATGAAACGTTCTTTCCAAAATCATTCAGTAGCACACAGTTTCACCTTTGTCTTATGTTGGAACATGCAGAAATATGAATCAGTGGACTGCAAATTTTTTTGTGGATGCCTAAGACAAAAAAAAAAAAAAATTTCCAGGGTAGAGGCAGGCAAATGTACTGGTAAAGGTGATCTTAGTTGCAACAGAATTGCTTTTTCTTAGTTGACGTTTTGTGAAAGGTTCACCCTTTAGAAGTTAACCGCAGACTGGCAGGGCTCTCACTTAACGGTTTGAAGCTAGCGTCCAAGGTACTTATCTCGACCTTTTTAAAACAAGTGTCTCATAATTCTCAGGGTTTTTTGGTTTTTGGGCTTTTTTGAATAGGCTGATTTGCCCTGTGGGTTTCCATAAGCTTGACTATGTAATCCATCAGTCTTTAATGTAGAAGAAAAGTGTGTCATATGTTTTAGATTTACATCTTGCTTGTTCAGTTTTAGGATGGCATCTATAACAGAAGCATTAATGTTCAGTGTTTAAAGTTGCTTTTAGAAATATACTGCAAAAAAAATTACTGCTTGGAATTGCAGCTACAAGAACCATTTTGTTTTGCTGTCTTTGTAAAATGGGAAGAAAATAATATATGTCACAGAGCTTCCTAACTAAGTTGTGCTGGGATGAATGATGGCTAAATGGGGAAAAAATCAGTTTTTATTTGTCAGTGTTAATCTAAAGTACTCTAAATTACAAAATTTGACTCCAGATTTTTAGATGATGAAAGGTTATTTGCTTTACGTAATCACTTCTGTAAATACTGGAGAAGTTGATTGCATATTTTTTATGAGATCTGATAAATAACTTGTCTTTGGCTACTTAGCTTACAAAACTTATTTTTTTTAATAACTTGTGGTGTTACTGCTGGTTCTGACAGTAATATGAAAAATTGTCATTTTCTTCCTGTGGGTAGAATAGTTCTTAAATCAGTTATATATGTGCTTGTTTTGTTCTTCACAGATGTTAAATTGACATTAAATTTTGCATTTCCTGCCACTTGTGGTATACATTTCAGTATATGTACTCATAGGGTTAGGAAAGCACAGTAAATTAACTTACTGTATTTTTCCCCATATTATCTGACTGACCTTCAGTTAGAGTCTTTTTTTTTTCCCCCCTCTTATTTGACTATCAGTTGTGTTTGTCCTTCTCTAGCACGCTGAAACCTTACCAATGTCCTTTAAATTTAAAAAAAGAAAGTATATCACTACTGGTCTTAGTTGCTTTGGTTGCTTCTGTTTTAATTAGTGTAGTATAATACATGTAGCTTATACAAATATTCTTGAATGTGCAGCTTTCATGCTGCTGTCTGTCAGGTGTTCCATCGCAGCCCTTTTTGTCAGCTGAAGCAAAGAAACGGAATATTCTCTGTTCAGCCATTGTTTGATCTACTCTTTATTTAGTCTTTCACCAAATTTAGAATATAGTTTGATATCTTTTCATGCTATTTCTAAGGATTATCTTGTCAGGAAACTTGCTAATAATTCTGAATTTGTTGAAATATGCAAGAACATCTTTATTCTGCTTCTTACTCTCTCCTTCATCCAGACAAGCTCATTTCATGGCTGACTTTCATACATGTTTTTTGTCTTAACCAGATTCATCCTAGTAATCACAGTTGACTTAAAGAGCCATTCCCATAACATACACAAACTATTGCAAGAACATGATGGACTCTTGTTTCCTGCTGTACTGCTTTTCCAGCAGATACTTGGTTCTTGTTATCAAAATATTGTTCTCCTTATTTTTGATCAGGTAGTCTATATTGTAGCTTTTGTGGTATAGCTTCTGTGCTTTCTCCTTCTATTTCTCTTACATATATCCTTTTTTAACAATATTTTATTCAGTGATTTTATTCCACAAATCCCCTGTCGTCATAATTAGCTGTGTAAAAACTGTAATTGTGCCAATACATCCTGTGTCCTGGCATTTGTGTACTGACAGCCCAGGTATTAGATAATTTTGTGCTGTTATTTGTATGTTGGTCCCTGTGACCTAATTACAATTCTTCTTCTCCCTCCCTACCTATACATACACGCACGCCCTTCTGATAGTAGCACTTTGATTGGGTCACTATTTTGGGGTGCTTTCTGTTTACTCACCTGTGTGTTCTTTAACCCATCTAAAAGGCTGTGAGCTGGTGAATGAGTGCTCCAGGATACTTGCTGCCTTCGTCAGAGCAATCCCACCACATCAGTTCAATGCTTAAGGAAGGCTGGAGTCCATCTGTCTGTACCACCTGTGCCCAGTGCCTTCCACATGCACAATCTGCTACATTCTTCTACAGAAATACTTGACGTTTTCAGGCCAATTTCTGAGGCCTTCTCAACTATTAGTCATGAAAACAAAATGCGATATCCTACCTGTGTCATGGCAGAGACTAATTTCTCTTAAGAGTCCAAAAAAGCTTTGGTTGTGTTTTCAGAAATCTCCAGGGAATAAGTTGCTGACACTTAAACATAGGCCCAATGTTGACAGTGAAGCCAGGGTTTTCTTTCCTACTCGATGACCTGTTACCAGGCACCATGCGAATTGGCAAGACTTGCTTTTGCTTGCCTGCCCTCCTCCTCTGCTGCCTCAGCTAATTTAAATCTAAGTTATTCAAGACAGGGACCTTACCAGTTCAGTGTCACATGTGTTCTGTAAACTATAAACAGTAATTTCCTCTGACTCGTATTGTAGGCAGATGACTATCTACAGGTAATTGTTACAAAAATCTAGGCTGAAGTAGTAGCCTTCTGCTACTGTTCTGTCAATGTGTCTGCAAGAACAGTAGTAATAGTCTGCTAAGCAAGGGACTGAGAAAGTTGCTATAAATATCGCCATCTCATACAGGAAATATAAATGGCAAATGAAGACTGTTATTTAGGGCTGTGACTTGGGCTCCAGAAGAGTCAGGTGAATAGTTTGCCTAAAAGAATGCTAGTAAAAAATGAAAATTCATACTATACAAATTCAAATCATAATTTCTCTTCCCTCCCCTACTCAAAGGCTGGAGCATGGGCTGTAGCTCGGGGATTCCTACCTGCCCAAGCCTTTTTTTAGGTGAGATCATTAACATTACAAAATCTGGAAAACTGGCTGACTACCGTTTCCAAATGTGACTTTTAAAATGCCACAGTTCCTCATAGGCTCATCTGGGCTGAGATTGCTTATCTGTTAGGTTGTGTACGGAACAATTCATGGCTTTAATTCATTAGAACATCACAACTTCAAGCAATTAACGCTTTTTTTTCCTTTATAGCTACTGTTGTTTGGGTGTGGACGTTTGCGTTCTTGTTCTCTGTCTAATTCAGAAATAATTTGTCTTTGTCTGCCTTAACATCACATGTCCATGATGCACCTGTCCACTGGCAGTATGGAAACAAGCAGGTGGTTTACCTGCCCAAGAGCAAAACTTGCATAGTTGCACAAGAGTACTGGAGCCACAAGCCCATTGACAGCCCTCACTGAAGCTAATATATAGGGCCTTAATTGTCCTCTTGTGCTCTATCTTTAATGCACCTTCACTAGCTTCATAAGGATAGAGAAGGGATGCTTGATAAATAGATGCTGCTGTTGCCCAAACATTGATACTTAGGGCTGTGATAGACATGCATATCCATATACTCAAATCATGGTTACAAACAGCTTGAAGATGCTTATAACTATGTAACAACCTACCAAATGCACAACAAGTAGTTACTGCAAAGTTAACTTTATGCTATGTTTGTAGCACTGAGAAGTGTCTGTTCCTTAAGGCTTGGATGGGTTTAGTCCCAAAGGGAATAAACCTGTTAGAGCTTTCACAGCTTTTTGAGCAAAGCTGTGGTTATTCCTGGGCACTCTGAGGGTCTGCACATGGCAAATATGTCTATGGAGAAGTGCACAGGACAAGCAACACCAGTTTGCACTTCAGATCTCCCACATCTACAATAGTGGAAGCTGACCTGTGGATAATGGCAGTGACGCAGATGTTTTGGGCTCCTCCTCTGCCCCAGGTGTCAGGTGAATAAAATGGTTTTGCCGAGTTTTGCAGATATCAGGCTTATGCTCTTCCATCCTTTTTTGTTTAAGGCATACTCATTCCATCATAAGGTAGGTGTTGGAAATGGGTGATGCCTCTTAGAAGAAGGAAAAACAACAAAAAAAGGTTTTGATCAGAATTTTCCCTTAATCTGATGGTTAATTGGCAATCTATGCCTGCCACTTTCCTATTGCTTTTGATTATTCTTTCCTTTCACCACACCTTTTCTTTTCTTGTGCGTGTATATGTTGTAGTAATTCTCTCCTCTTTCAATTTCTTTTCCTTGTTTTGTTTGATTCATTCTGTCTTTTGTGCCATTTTTCTCTCAAAGGAGCTGATTCCTTTATAAAACCCATTTCAAAGCAGCAAGGGGATTTCTCTATATTCCTGTATTTCCCCAACTTTTCTACCAAAGCAAGCTTATATACAGAAGAGCAAAACCTGGCAAAGTCTCTCTGATTTCTCTTTTTTTTTTCCTTCAGAGCTGCGGGGCATATCTGTACATGCTGTCTTCTTTGCATGGATTTACGGCAGGACAGCAATTATCTCTGCTGTTAGAGGAGGGAGACAGATTGGAGAAGTGCAAGCAACTCCTGTGTACTTGATAGCAATGCAGTGGGGGAAAACAGCTGAAGGTGGAGGTGTACTTATTTATTGGGTTAGCAGAGGAGAACTGAGTGCAAGAGATCTTCTAAATTTCCATTGCATAACAGCAGCTTCTCTGCAGTGCATGCCAGAAGTAATATATCAGGGACTGATAACAAAGGTACATGTTGTGTAATTGTATCCAAGAAATAAACACCAGTCTCTTTCCAGCGCTCTATAAGCTGCATGTATTACCTGGAACTGGAAATAAGACTTAATTCATGTTAAAAGATTGAGCAAAAAAAGTTCTCTGAATTGCTCTGAAAGAGAACCTGGCATGAACCTGAAGGAAGTAATTTAAGTTCTTTCAGTGTTTTTAAGAGTACAGCTGCAAAGCAAAGGAAAATGGGAGACTATGAAGTCAAAGAAAATTGACTTCATAGAAAACATGGCAAAGAAAATGTCAGGAGCAATACAGTAGTTTTACAAGCACAGAAACTGCTTAAGAGCATCACCTAGAAAAAGTAAGTTAATGAGAAACCGGAGGGTTGCTGAGACTACAGATCATTAACTTGATCTTTTGTAATAAGATTAAGTCATATGAATATGTACATGATAGAAACTGAATGACTGGGGGAGTGTAACTGGTAGCTTAATCCTGAAGCAAACTCAGGACTAAGTTTAGGACCTGTCAGTCTTTAAAGATTACCTTGAGGCACATCTTTCCAAAGCCATGCTGTAAAGCACAGAATTTTGCCTACTTTGGAAAAAATAGTAGTGGTGGTTTTGATGGGAGCAGGTTCACAACAAAATTGCTGAGTAGCAGTCAGGTAAAGTGAAAGAAATAGGCCATAAGTTGCTGGCAGTAAAATTACAAAAGCATTCCCTCTCTGGCTAAAAAGTGAAAGTATGCATGAAATACATATCCAGTAAGTTAATAATGACAGAAATGGGTGAAAGACTATCTCCAAGTAAAGGCAAACTATGATACAAATATCGATCATTTCTGAAGCCATATGATAATTCCAGTGGAAATCCCTGAATGTCTTAGCTGAAGACAAATGGTTCCCTTCCCTGGCTGCAGACCTAGAATTACCATCTGAAACCTAAAAGCTTGTAGTGACTCTAAGGATCTAATTTCTCCATAGCTTAAATTCTGCATTAAGGCTATCTTGTCACAGTATCACAACATGAGTTTAGAGATGGTAATCACAAGACACAGCAGCTGTGGATTTTCAAGATAGGTAGGGAGCGATGACAGGTGAAACCATGGTAATCTTTCACACTACTATTAGGGGTAGAAGGCATGGTACCTCTACACCTTGCAATATTGTTAAATAAGGGATCAGTGGTGTTTGTTAGGTCTGCAAGTCTCTTCCCCCTCCTCTCATGATCCAGTTTCCTAGGTAAACTGATTTCATCCAGGTAGGAGGTACGTGCCATCCCACAGTAAGGGCGGCACTGGCATCTTCACCTCTTCCGTCCCCAAAAGCATGGATTCCCTGCTGAAGCACAGCTTCCTCCCTCCCTCTCAGGACAGCAGATCCTTTATGGAAGCAGCATTTCTGCTCTTCCCCAGGATACTAGGGAAAGGGGGCAGTTGCCACAAGTCAGATAACTAGGAGGTAGCATAGGACTTACATCATCTGATCTCACTGGCAAAGGAGGCACCCTTTTACTGGCATCTCTGCTGCAGCTCTGAGAAGCGGAGGGCTGCAGGGGGAAGGTATGGCAAGCCAGAGCAAAGCCAGAAAAAAACTGAAGGGTGTCACATATTAAAGTATTGTAAATGTAGGAAAGGCTCTACAGCCCAATTTTAGGACGAAGAGCTTTAAAATAAAAGGAATAAGCTTTCTGTATGGAAGAGCATGACTCCTATTTAAAAAGATCATTTCTATTAGGAATTAAAGCATACTTTTAACCAGTATTCAAGGCAGAATAAGCAGTGGAGAAAAACATACTTACTACACCTGATAGGGATAGATAGGGAGATTCAGATTTTGATGGAATGTTTACAAACTCATGAGTGTGTCACTTCTGTTTCTATAATGCATTTGCCTACACATGTTCAATTAATTGGGCCCTGCAGCAGGTTCCCAGGGGCTGGGAACAATATGATTGGATACGTAGCAGCGCAACGCCTGTGGTATATAGCAGGTCATGACTTTTGGGTTAGGTAAATGTACTCTTCATGTCTCTGTGGTCTGCATCTGCACAAAATAAGAGAAATGTTTTTAAGAATAGCGCTAGGTATGTTACCTTGTAATACAAGCTTCCATTGTAATGCTCTACTTAAATATATATTCTTGAGGAGGTAAGGAAAATTTAGTATGGGTGCTCTTATGTCAAGAGACAAAAAGGATGTCACTGTGCTAAAACCCTGCATTCATTTCTTACAGATGTCTAGTATTTTAGGTATTGATCCCTTCCATTTAAGGGAAGTGAATAGCCTGCTCCCTCCCTGTTTCTGCCTGTTTTCGGCAGTACTTGATTCTGTGCGTTTTCCTTGCTACCCGATGGGAAAGAGGCCACTCAGCCTTCCCCTGCAACCCACAATCCACAGTATCCCTAGAAATATTTAGAAAAGCAAGTGTCGTCTTATGCCCAAGTGTGGACAGCAAACTGTGCCAGTGTGAGGTCTGAAATAGGCAGATGTACCAGATGAAAAGAAACACAGATACTAAATGAAATTTCAGATCACCTTTGTCCCAGTTTTAATGTATGCCTATTTAAATTAGATGACAAAGATTTCCTCTTATTTAATGAGTTGTCATTCTTTTTATTTCAACAGATCTATGTCTATCTAGATGTGAAATATCAGTACAGTTATCTTCACACTGTAAAATTAATATAAGTGAACTATCACAGGTAATGGTCCACCATTTATGAGTGGTTTATTTTGGATGTTGCTTTAAATTTTCAAACAACTATGGCAAACATATTAACAGTTAAATAAGCTTGGGGAAGAGTGTGAAGTGTGACAAATTTAATTTACACAGTGCTTTCAGCAGACTTCTTGTTTCCAACTTGTTCATCCTGCAGAAGCCCTTGGAAACCCTGATGGCGGGGTTATACGTACACATCAGCTGCTTTTTTACCACTACATCACTCAGCTAGTACCTTCTCTGTTTGACCCCAGCTCAGGCTGCCTGTAACTTCTAGGACTACCTGCAAGATCACCTCTGACAGCCCTCCTGCAGACAGAGTATGGGGACTAGGGGTTTTGGCCTCAGTAGTATTTTGCCTTTGGTAGTGCCCTGGGAGCCATTTAACATTGTGACGCAGGGACAGCTTTAGTGGCTGATGGTCTCTGCCTAACCTGGTGGCAAACACAGAAGCTATTTTCCATCTATAGAGAGCTTTTCTAACTGTATGTTAGATGGATCCTTTTCTGATCCAGTACAGCAGTTCTTATGATTATTATTTATTCTTCCCGAGGAGATTAGGGATCGAGAAAGTTAGTTGAAAGGAACCACTCATCCATGCTGCCTTTCTTCTAAAGCCTGGAGCTTCACAGGAATCCTAGTTTGTAACACAGCGCTAATCTCTTGTGACTATTAATGCTCATTTCGTTCTAGGTCTATTGTATGCCATACCAGTACATGGTACAAAAAAAAAAAAAAGGGAGAGTGTTGGAAAAGAACTACAGTTAAATTGGAAGGATAGTTGGAAAAAGGTGTTCTGTTTGGCAATGCAAGTTATGGTTTTGCTGCTATTTGTTTTACTAAATGCAGTAGGATTGACGGGATGGAAATCACAAGAAGTTTCCTGTTTTATCACAGTGTAGCCCATAGATCCTAGTGCACACCCCACCCCCCTTCAGATGACAACCAGCAAATCCAGCAGGGGAATAAGGAGGCACAACACCAGGGTTTCTAGGGGCTGCAGCGTTGCTACCTGCTCTCATAAAATGTTTCCCCTTTTCTTGATGGCATCATATTTCTTGTACATGTATCACATGTATGTGATATATTTTGTGAGCCTTTATCTTCTGAGAAGAAGATCCGAAGGGCACTTGGATCCCAGGTCAGCCATTTGGGTGGTAGTGTTACCCATTAACAACTTTGTTTCTATGTTTAAATCACCATTTTTATTCTTTAGTTGCCACATCTTTTGCTCATACTGAATACCCACAACATTGTTACTGCAAAAGTCTGTTGAAGGATTTACATTAACAAAACTAAGGAAATACAAAACCACAGCTGCAACAGCTCCCCTAGTTTCGTTGCTTTCATCTGCTTGTATTGTATTCATTTTCTTTCTCTGAACGCATCACTGTTGTGTTGAAGCTTCTTCTAAAGATTAATTAGCAAAGCAATTAGTATGCTATATTCATTCTTTTTCTCCTCCTCATCCCCGGGGTATATACATACATTTGTCAGTTTTCTTTTTAAAATTATACACTTCATAATGCTACTTAGGAAGGCCAGGTTAATGAAATATTTCTTTATGCACAACTGAAGTTTGGACTGGAGATCATTGATGTTTACATTAGTGTTCAATTTCCAGCTCCACAGTCACTGAGAAAATTGTTTTTTAATAAACAATTTCCTTGTGCCAGCAAGATTGGCATGCCTTGGTTAATGAGGTCACATGAGACGAACCCAAACCAGAAAGCTCAGGGAGGGCAACCTCCACCTTCCCCTGGCTTACCATAATATTCAGGAAGGACGTACCTATTGCTGGGGTGAATTATATGCTATTTATAAGGTCTTCTCCTATGAAGATATTTTTCAAATAAAAATACATGACACGTCAGCAATCCAGAGGAAAAAATAATAAGGATGAGAGCAGACATTGTCTGAGCTGGATCTTCAGTTACAAAGTTGTAAAGTGCCCTCTCAGGCTAAAGGAGAAAGCAATATAGATTTCTCCACAAAATCTGCTGTGAGGGAACTCCACATTAGTCTAGAAGGGCTTCTAAAACATGGTTAGCAAGATAAGAACATAACTGTGACTGCTCAGGATCATGTAACGTGTTCAAGGCCCCTACCAATATGTTTAGCCTTCATTTTACTAGAAATTTAGTGCAGATGGTTTGTTTCACCCATGTCCTCACCTCACCTTGATGTTGAGAGTGATATTACATTGTGAAAGGTGGATTTGTGCTTTATCTCCATAACCGCTGACATTTGAGCTTTTAAAGTCTTACCATCTTCTGTGGAGGAAGTCTATAAATAGCCTATACTTGTTATCTTAACAATCGCCTGTTCTATCTTAAATTAATTGAATACTGGTTTTGGTAAGATAACGCATACTGACTGTCCTATATATGAAGAAGGAACCAAACATATTTCATCACTGCTTTTTCCAGCCCACATCTTATTTTGACTTCTGCTAACAAAGGAATTAAAATACTGTCCTTCTTAGATGGCTCACTAATCAATTCTTTTCCTTCCATTGTTGTCACTGTGGCAGCTATCATCTTATTAAGCACAGTTTCTTCCTTGCATTTCCTCATACATCCACCTGTGCAGCATTGTACTCAAAATGACATCAAAGACATTCCGGGTCAATCTCATCTCAGAACTGACTTCTGATTTCCTCTTTTTTTTACTTCATCGCATTTAGGCTCCCTTGAAAACTTCTTAATCCCTGCCTACATCTCTGTTCCCATTTCCACCTACTCCCTACTTTTAATCTCTCCAGTATTATTTTCACACCCTCCTGCACACCCTTTTGCCTACTTACTTTTCTTTTTTTTTTTTTTTTTGCCTGATTGCAATCTCTCTGGGGCTGGAACTTTGCTCTGTGTACTTTGTAAACTATTTCACACAAGTCAAAGACACCGCATAACAATCAATAGCAAAAATAATTTGAGGGATTTTCTTTTCAATTGTAAACTAATAATTACACCCTAAGTAAAAAAAAGTCAGAAACACAGACAAATAAATATCTGAGCCAAATATATGGAATTATGTTATTTGGTCTGCCCTGGAAGGGCTCTTTGTTTGTTTTAATCTCTGTTCTGCTATTATGCCCTAAAGCCAAAAACCGTGCTTTTACCCTTTTTCATATGAATAACATGCAAAACCTGTAGTTTCACCCAACAGGGAACAGCATGCTGGAAAAAGCTAGGAATTAGATTTTTTTAGAACAACGGAGCAGCATCAGCTCCTCCAGCCCGCAGCGAGCAAAAGCCGGTGGAGCGAAACCTCTCCGGAAACTGGTTCTCACGGCGGTTCGCATCCGCTTTTACCGGAGGCAAAGAGGTAACGCCGGCTATGAAACCTCCCGCAGCAAAGTCACCTAATTATCTCCCATAAAACGCTGGTGTTACGTACCCGGCTGCCACGCTAGCTCTGCTCCCCCGTGCCAGGGAGGGCTCCCCGCCCTCTCCCCCACGGCGCAGCGGCCGGCGGCCACAGCTGCGCCACCGCGCTCGCCTCGGCCCGCAACTGCCGCCCAACCGTTAAGCGAGCCGGGCCGCAAACGGGCGCCTGAGACTCGCCGCCCCTAGACCTCCTCGCCTACTTGGGGAAAAGAGATAAAAAAATACATGCTCGGTGCTGCCACGCTTCGCCGACGCCACGTTACCTTTTTCATTTTTTTTAAACCCCAAGCTGGTATTTACCACAAACACCGGGCGGCGGCAGCCCCCGAGGCCGGGACCGCCCCTCCCCCCACCGCCCCCTCCGGGCCCCGCCCCGCCCCTGCTTTCGGCGGGAAGCGGCCTCCCGCCCGCCCGCCTGCACGGGACGGCCCGGCCCAGCCCGGCCCCGCCCCGCCCCGCCCCGGCGGAACCCCCCGCGGGGGCGGCGGCGGCGGCGGGTGGGACGCGGCGGGCGCAGGACTCCCGCCCCTCCCTCAGGGGGCGCTCGCCCGCTCGCCGCTTCCGCGGCAGGGAGCCTCTCTTCCCCACCGCCCCTTGCCTCCGACGATGACCCCGAAAACACCCTCAGGCTCCAATCTCCGAGCCCCGTCGCGCCCCTCGGCCAATCCGAGAGCCCCTCCCTCCCTCGCTGGCCAATCCGAGCGCTCCGGCCCGCGCCCGCCGCGGCAGCCAATCAAGGCGCGGAGGGGCGGGCGGGCTCTCCTCCCCTCCGCCAGCCCCGCGGCGGCGCCTTCCCCTTCCCGCCGGGTGCCGCCGCGCAGGCTGGCACTCGCGGCGCCGACTGCCGCGGCGGGCTGCGCTCGGCGCCCTCCTCCCCCGGATCCCCCCTCCCCTTTTCCCCGTCGCTTTTCGCCGCCGCCAGCCCGGCCCGAGCCATGCTGCTCCTGGCGGTCGCCTTCATCGTGGCCTTCGTCCTCCTCCTCTACATGGTGTCGCCGCTCATCAGCCCCAAGCCCCTCAAGCTGCCCGGCGCTCACGTCGTGGTGAGTGAGGCGGGCAGGCGCGGCGGGGGGGGGGGGGGCGCCGTGCGGCCGGTTGGGAGGGCTGCGTGAGGAGGGGCTGCCCCAACCCCCCCGCCTCCGCTGCCCTACCGCGCCCGTGTGAGGGAGGGGGCCGTTGGCGGGGCGGGGCCTCGCGGCCTGCGCGCGCTCCTGCCCGCGGCGCGAGCCGGCGGGGGCCGTTTTGTCCGTTGGGGGGCGCGCGCGCGCGAGGCGGGGGAGGGAGGTGGAGAGGAGGCCAGTGGCGCCGGGGAAGGGGGGCGCCGCGCAGCGCTCATGCGGCGGGGCAAGGAGCATGGCGCTGCCAGCCGGGGCCGGGGGGGCGGCTGCTGCTGGCAGGCGAGGCGGGGAGGGGGGGATTTGGGAGGGGGGAGCCTCTCGGTGAGGGCTGCTGCGGGCGGGGGTCTAGCAGGGCGCTCCTGCAGCGGCGCGCTGAGCGGCGCGCTGCGGGGTGGTGATGGCAAACGCCGCGCTGAGGATGCGCAGGGTTGGGGGGGGGGGAAGGCCTGGTGGCGCGCAAGGAGTTTTGGCAGTTCGCTGTAGCGCTCTCTGCTACCAAAATATAGGAGCCTCAAATCTGAAGCGATAAGGAAATGACCTGCGTACATGACTCGGACACCTGCTATGTATCTCAGCTGACTTAGCGCAATTTTCTGAGTCACTAGAAATGCCAGCCATTTCCACTCCTAATGCTGACTTTTTGGAACATTCCTTTTGTATTCCTGAAGTTGCTGATTACCTTGTATTTTATTTTCTCTTAGCATCTCCCGAGATATCTAAGCAGCGTGCACGCTTATAAACAAAAGGTCTCTGGTTTTCTTGCTCTAAAAGATGAGCCAGACTGAGGAAATGGGAAGGCTAACACAAAGGAAGCGATCAGATGACACTCATGCACCTTTTCATCTTTACAGAGATGTCCATGTCTGTAGGTAGTGTTTTGACTGTATATAGTCAAGGTGGTAGAAGTAAGACTTTAGAAAGCAATTCTCAGATGAATGTACTATTGGAACAATTCGTGAGTAGTACACCACTGAGGTTACATGGGTGTATAGTTTGGGGAGGGGAAGGAAAGAGAGCGATACCTAGGTGCCTGCAGGTGGATCAAAAAGATGTGAGTCTGGCCATGCAAATGAGTTAAGCAGTTGAAAGAGTTGGGGCCCTAAAATAGCTCTTTTCACTTAGCTTTAGATCCCTAAGATATGCAGAGAAGTTGTAGTTTATGGTTTGTTAAAATTTCCTTTCTGGGGGTGAGTAGCATTTGCAGATGCCTTGTATTTAAGTGGGAGGTTGGGATAATCCCTGAGAAGTTGAACCTTTTAGATACAAGTGAATTTGCAGCTACTGTAAATTAAACTTTTTGAGTTCTGGGTGATGCCTTTTTTTAAATTAATCTACTGTTAGAGCCGCTTTTTGGAGGATGAAGTTGTCCCAGAGTAATTTACACCTGTCAAAGTTGCTACAGTATTCCTAAGTTGGTTTGTGCAATACTGTATTACCTGGGTACTGTAACTGGCTTTACAGCATCATATACAGTGTGACAGATGTTAGAACTTGCATTAAGGAGTCTAGCTACGGGTGGCTCTTTCCACAGTAGTAATGCTATTTAAGCTGGAGCTTTTGGAGATCCTTCAGTACTGAAAAAGAGCAAAGGTGAAGCAGACTTATGTGGGTCTTCTGTGATTTTTATGCAGAAATGGCAACAATAAAAAGTTTAATGGACTTTGCTTCAAAACTTTCATGTTTTGCTTCATATACTCTGCTTTTATCCCAAGTTTTGCCTTTTCTTTATGTGGTTGAACTTTTTGTTTAGAAGCTACTGTGCTGTTTTTCTTACATGAAATGGCTCCTTATAAAAAAAATTCACATTGAAAATGATGCAAATACTCTAGTTAGAAAAACACCCCACCCTGTAACCAATACTGCTAATTGCGTTAGCAGTTTAAGGTGAATTTGGCACAGGTGGAGATCTCAAAGGAAAGGAGGTATTCCTGTAATTTTTGTAAAACTGAGACTCCAGCTAGAGAAGTAATTGTATTAAAATACTGACGGAGAAAAAGGCTGTAGATATATTTCAGCTTCATGACACAAGTCTGCAGGAAATTAATCTTATTAGTGCCACTGCTGGCAGAACTGCTTGTTTTACTTAGATTTTAGTTGTACTCCTAAAATATTTGGGAAAGCTAATAAATACAGAGCAATTCTTCCCAAGTCCGTTAAATCTTAGGTTTGTAGGTTCTGTTAATAATAACTCTGTATGTTTGGCCCATTTAGATTTCGGATTTTCTAGTGCGACCTGTGAGGAAAAATACTGGATGATGGTACTGTAAATTACAAATTTTATTTTGACTGTACATCCAAAGTGAGTTTTCACATCATATACTGAGTGTTTTCTGCTACTGATGTGACAAAAAGACTTCCTGTAATTATTTAAGAACCATAATGTTATTTAAGGACTTTTTCTGAAGTCTGATGAGGTCCAGTATCTGTTTATGTAATCTTTACATATATTTCTTGTCAGTATATGACTGGCTTCTGATAAGACTGTAGCTCAACATTTAGCAAGCTTTGTTAGGCCTCAGTTAAACCCAGTCTACAAATTCACTGCTTGGGAAAATGCTGCAGTATTTTGATACATCTTTAATACTGGTTAGTTCAGTTATGTATTAACATTTATACACATTTACCTTTTTTCCTTTTCAATGCAAGAAAAGAATAAAGGAATAAAGAACTGTAAATTGCATATTCAGCTGGATAATCCCTCTTGAAGGGACAAATGACCACTCTTTCACAGTAAATGCAATTTTTCAAGGTATACTTCAATACATACTTATGCTTCAGAAAGTCTCCTTTAGAAACTGTATGTTTCTGAAGGAAGGACGCTGTACAACTTCAGATGCTAATTCAGATGTTATTATGTACTGGTTCTTTAATTTTGAATTTAAATCAGTTTCTTCACTCTCTACTTAATCCTTCATAAAAATTACTCTTCTATACTCCTGATTGCTATGTTAGTTTATTTATATGTTTGAGGTGAAGCTAAGTAACTGGCTGTGGCAATTTTTGGGGATAGAAAGTTGAAGCATGTGTGGTTTTTTGCTCTGTCCTCTGCCAGAGTCGGTTGTGTGATGGAGACACTCATTGCATTATGCCAGGCATGCTTTCTGGCTGAATCACGATTGTAGGAGTCTCTTGCTCTGAAGAGAATAGGACTGGTATTCCTAGTGGAAGTCTACAGATCTCTTAACTTACTAATGGTCTAATTTTTTTTTCTCTCTCCCCGCCTCCCCCTTTCTTATCAGCTGTGTAGTTTGGTGATCTCTTTGCCACCATTAAATAAAAATCTAACTTCTCTGCTATCAAATTGGCTCAAGCATCAGATTTAGCTTTTTTAAAACAAAAATTTTAGATGTATAATATTCTTTGCTTTATTTCCATCATGAAATGAAAGTCTTCTAAAATCAAGTGTATAAAAGGTATTTCTGTGCACTAGAGCTGCTGCTTCTCATACTGCACTTCTTGCCTTTTTTTTTCCTCCTTCCCTGTTCTCCAAAGTCTGGAAGACTATTTTTGTGCATCTTTTATTTTGTCATTGGCTTTAACTTTCTTCTCAGGTCTCAGGCTACATGCTAGCACGTATTACCTGTGAGAATAAACAATTATTTTGATAGGTGGCTGTAGCAGTCAACAGGAAATTGAGGATAGATAGGATAAGGCGGTCATCCGTGCTCCACGTGCATAATACTCATTTGCATCAACCTAACTGCCCTTGGTCAGGGGTGTTGCACCCTCCCTACACAGCGCGTTCCTATTTTTTTTTCTGTTCCTCGATAAAGGAACTTTGCTTGACTAAGTGGAATGTGGCACAAACCTAAGGGTTTATAGCAAAAGCATTTCGTGAATAATGGTTAGAAACTGTCCTTGCTGAAATACCACCGTATACTCCCCCCTCCCCTTTTTCAGCATTAACCTTTCTGAAACCATGTTGCAATTTCTGCAAAACAAACTGAGTTTGCAGTTGTCTGAGCACTGTTTATCAAATTTTGTGGACTAGCTATAGCAGGAATATAAAAGTGTTCTCTGTTTGGAACTATCTCACGTTCAGATTGGGCATGCCTAACTGCCTGCGTAAGGGTCATCTCTGATCTGGAAATAGTTTGGCCATTTCTGTGCTGAGCCAGACCTGACAGCTGCTGTGGACTTGGATCAGCTTTAAGGAGAGCCTCTGTGTCTCAGCATTGTAGCTCTGATATTGGGAAGGGTGTGATCTGTGACTTGGATGTATTTGAGTGGTTCAGCAAGAGGTCGTTTTGAATCTACTCAGGCATGCTAACCACTTGGAGCAGATTACAGAGAAGCTCTGTTTCAAGGGAACTAAATCACTTATGTTAAAGTATTGTCTAAAAGCTGAAGCCAGTTTGCATTCAGTGCTGCTAAGTGAAAGTTGTTAAGCTCTGTTGGAGATGTGAAGGTCTTGATTTTGATCATTCCTGATAACTCTTCTGTTAATTTAGAATTGGACTATCTCACCAATTGAAGAGGATTTCCAGTTCTCTAATTTGAAAGTCAAACATGGCAATTATCTGTACTTAACCTCTATCATTCCCATTTACCAGGGGGGAAATAAACCTTTATGATCCTTAGAAGCTGAACTCTGCTATCAGACATGATAGCTCAGGAAGTTGGAATCTAATCCATTATAGACTGACTAGGTTGGTACCTGTTCTTCTCAGGCATGGAAGTGGCCAAATAACACTTCTCAACTGCTAATAGCATTGTGTTCTGAATACCTGAAAAATTATGACTGGGATTTAATTATCGCTTCTTGCCAAAAAATCAGTCAGTGTTTGGAGTTGCTATGACCAGATTGTTATTTTCCTAATTCATCTGAGCTTGGGGTCCAGTGAAATTTAAAAAACTGGATGAGTGACAACTCAAAGCTCTCAAACTAATGAAATGCAGCAAAGCTGTATAACTGTTGGCAATGAGGTTGAGTAACTAGTGATGTCTTGTTGAATGGAGTAGGTGTGTGCTCTTCCTTTCATACTGAATGTCTATGTTTGTAACTTACCTAAGAGATTTCACAGATTCAGTTAGCCTAACTTCATTATGGCACAAAGCTAAGATTTTACTAGTGTTAGGAATGATTTCTTAATTGTTAAGTTACCATTCATGATGAATGGTGCTGAAAGATGTACATATTAGTTGCAACCTTCCACCTAAACAGCAGAGCTCCTAGCTATTTGATACTGCCTTTTGTCACTGACTATCTGACATGAGACCTATTCATTGTGCTTGGGTGTGACTGTGAATAGAAAATTTCTTTTCCCCTTTCTGCATGACTTCAGAGCTTGTCTTTCTGAAGTGAATGTTAGCATTGTCTGAAAAACCAAGGCCGTGATGCCAGTAGCTTCACCTTCAAAGAATTCCTCAAGCACTGGTATAGTTTACCTGTCTGTGATACTTGGCAATTTGCACAGGCAACGCTCATATATCTCTCAACTTAATGCTATGGCAAAAAATGGTATCAGAACAGTCTCCCATAAGTATTCATTGTTGTTGTAACGGTGTACCTGCTGCCATTGAAAATCTGTAGAAGCAGCTCATGATTGCTGTGGAACTGAGGTCTGCCTGAACATATCAAAGTGAATCTTGTAATCCTTCCAATGATGTACTGAAATCTTGCAAGCTATTTTAGAAGTAAGCTGAAAGCCTTAGCTTCTCTCCATCATGAAGCATTTAATTCTGGGGTTATGTTGACGTCCCACATCATTGGTGTGCACCCATCCACATATGCATGCACACGCACCCAAAATTGCAGACTTCATTTAGTCTGGAAGCAGTTGTTCTTGGTTCGGAATCCTGAAGACCAGGTCTCACATTTCCAGAAGTGGAGATGCATCCAAGAGTCATCCTTAAAGATTAGTGTAGTGAAGCTAATCCTGCAGAGAGAGTCAGTTAGAAGCTAATGTGAAGCAACTATCCCTAATAATAGAGGAAACCTGAAGAGATTAGACTGAGCTTTGTGAGCGTTACTCCCATTCTTCTCATCCTGTTTGTGACTGCAGACAAACGAGTCAAAAGCTGCAGACCATGCTGTAAAAATTTGTTTGTGGGGTTTATTTTACTTATACTAAGCCACTTTTGAAGGTTAGTGATAAAATACTCATGTGATAAAAGAGAATTTGGTGACTCGTGGGAATGTACTTTTGGGGTTCTGACTCTTAATAGTCTTTCCTGCCTCCAGGAAAGGAAAGAATGTTTTAAGGATAATGTGTCTATGAAAACAAAACTGTTTGGCATTTGCAGGTGAAGAAACAGCACAAGGCTTTTGATAGGCATGTGCTTAGAGAAGGGGGATCTAGGCACTGATAAGCTTAGTGCCTCCCTTTTCTTTTTCTTAAACTGAAAATGTTACTTAACTTTCTCTAAAGTCTTTTGAAAGTTTTGATGAAGAAACAAAAAATGACTCCTTACAGAGGAATCTGAATCACCTTTTCCAATTATTAGGAAATCTGTATTTCAGAACTCACTTCAGTAACCGATTTTCTTTACAATAACTACTTCTAGCCATTTTGTTGCAATATTTTCTCACTTAAATCTGAATATGCTATTAGGGGACAAGTCAAGCAATTTAGGTACATAAAGAAGGTATTTGTGTGTTTTGTTTAAGGGCTGAAAGTTCAGCTGTTTGAGACTGCGTTTAAGGGAATTTGCAACATGTCATCTGAAAGGCAATATGAAATAGGCAGACTTTTTCCCTTTTAGTCAGAAAGAGAGGTCAGGACTGTCATCTGCTTTTTGTTCCATGTGGAATTGAAGCATGCATTTATTGAGGGAAGCAAGAAAGTTATTAAGGTGACTTTAACCTGTATGTTAGTGGAACTTGGCATAGCATGTGCCTCTGCAACATGTGATGCAGTCCTGGAGCCATCACCCTTCATTTGTCTCTAGACAAACTGTTATTTCCTGTTTGCATATAAGATGCTTCCTCTAAACCATAATTCTGAATAAGAAAATGTACTAGAGACCTGGGTACTGGGATCTCCACGCAACTGGAATTGAGTGATGGCAGAGGCAGCCCAAGGACCAGGCTGGGGGACTGATTAGAGACTTACTCCAGAGAAGACCAACTATTGAATTGATGATTTTTTTTTTTAAGATCCTTTTTTAAAAACATGGTTCTGTTTATGTGATTTAGAATTTTTCTTTTTACAACTAATTTCTACTGTGACCAGTTGTAGAGGGACAGTGTGTAAGTGGGTTATTATGGCTAACTTTAATAATAATTTTAAACTTCTAACTACTTTAGTCTTTGTATAAATAACAAACAGAACTTGGTCAAAAGCATGTGAGAGAGTCTGCATGGGAATGGATCTAAGTGTGCCTGGGATAAGAAATGAGCTAAAAATATCACTGAGGTAAAACTTTGGTTTTGGAATAGAAACGGAGGTTCATCAATATATTCAGATCTTATTTCTAGTTCGTAGTATGTAAACTAGCTTTGTGTGTCCAAACTTCATTGGATGAAACTTTAATCTCAGTGCATTTTTAGAATTTTCATTTGATTTGACTTGTATCATAAGGGAGACAGGATGAGAATAATAGACTAATGCTGCCATTTTTAAATAACTTCTAGGTAACTGGAGGATCCAGTGGAATTGGAAAATGTATTGCTATTGAATGTTATAAGCAAGGTGCTTTCATAACACTGATTGCAAGGGATGAGGTAAATTTATGTGTATTTTTACTAGCTGAAGTATGTCACAATCTCTATTGTTGGGGAATAATTTTTGAACTGATAACTAGTCACACTTTTTTTTCAAATATACTTTTTAAGGGGATCCTAATTATTTCAAATTAATACGCTGGTTGAGGTAGGCTGCCTTTGTCTTACAGTGTAGTCCGACATGGAATTTGTGATAGGCTTGCCTTAAAACTCGGCCAATACTATCACTTCTGTTAATGGCGTTCATTATTTTACTGTCTGGATCTGTGTGGCAGAGAACAAAAGCAGAGAGTCCTGCATTCTTTAAAGCTGTAAAATTTCCCTACTGTAAATGACAGCTGGGGAATTAAGAACAAATGCTTAAAATTCAGAATATTCTAGGGCCAGATAATCATTTCAGCATACCTTCTACTAGTCAACCACTTCTCATCAAGACAGCTTTAGAGACGAAGAGGTTGCTTCATGTGGGGTTTTTTGTTTGCTTATTTGTTTACTCGTTTCTTTAAAGCTCCCCCCTCTGTCTCAGCTGTATTTGATTATTTACTTATAATTGAGAACTTACTTTGCATAACCTTGAATACAGCTGCAGTTAACACAGTTTTTATTTTTTATTGAAGACTAATATGCTGTCATAATTGCAATGCTTTAGCTGTTCTTATCTCCGTTTCAGAACAAGCTGTTGCAGACAAAGAAGGAAATAGAAAAGTATTCTGTTAATGATAAGCAGGTAAGATCATTGCTACCAATAGCTATTATGTGTTTTATTTGTAAGATAGTCACTACAACATATGTTCAGTAATTCTATTTATAGAACGTAACGGTTTGATAAAACTAAGTGAGGACTTTGTATAGTGTATCTGAATTCAAAAAATACCTGTCTGCCTAAATGTAGTATTTTGAACTCTGCTATGTTTTGTGTCACTCAGTGAGTACAGTAGTCTGGTTTTCTCAGAGGAAAAGATTGATGTCTTCATCTGTAGATGTAATAGACGTGTTTGGGTAGCTGCTATTTACTCTTAGTATATAAGCATTTGTAGTTTTCAAGATCAAGTGGAAGATGCAGTCTTTTTTTTTTCCCCTCTGAAATCTCTCACTTTTTTGCAAGTCGTAAATACAGCCGTTGGTTTGGGAAATAAGTTTTGATACTTCTTTTCAAGGTTTAATTCACTATACCGCGCTCATTCTTTTCACTGGCAAAACACTCTAGCAGATGAACAAATTAAGTTTGTGATGTTTTGAGACTTGTAAATGCTAAAGGTTCTGCACACATTAAATTCAGAGCTTTGGTGAATAAATAGTATGCTCAAGCTTAAAAGCACTGTTTTAGAGCTCTTTCAGGTACTAGCTTAAGAGTTTTGTTATGTTAAAAAATATAACTTCAAGATAAGTTTCTAAAAATATTTTTTTCACAGTATTAGTAATCAAAGAGGGAGGGGAAACAGTGAGATCATTGTGTCTTTGACTTCTGCTTTGTTGTGTTCCAGAGCTTTGTTACCTCCAAAATCACAAATCCATGCAATTTATATGCATGTGGTAAGGGATTGTGTGTCTGTTGGCTTTAGTGCATACATAACTTTCGTTTGGTAAATTGATAAATTGGTTAGTCCATTGAAAAGAAGCACTGAAAAAAGCCCAATGTTTGGAGGCAAGGATGTTGTACTAGCTGATACTAAATTTTCTCAATACCTCCATTTATAAGATTCTATCTTCACTTACTAATAACTGTCAAATTGGCTCAGGATGGGTTCTTTGGTTTGTTTTTTGTTCCCCCCCCCCCCATCCATGCTACCTTACTCATATAAACTTTGTTTTGAAAATTTAATCCATTAGAGGTGAGAAGAGACTATACTCTACCCATTTAAAAAAAAAACAGACAGCAAACAACAAAAACAAAACAACTCGAGCTATTTTCTTTCAGTTGCCCTGATATTTTCCCATGCTTTCCAAGGAAGATAATCCCTTGTCAAACACTGTCAGGATGTTTTTGTTAAAATCTGTTTGGGCTTGACAGACTTGATTTTTATTTTTTCTTTTTTTAGAATAGTACTTGGTGCATGCTCAAAAAGTATCAGTTAAAAATCTCAGAAAGTATTTTCAACAGCAAGCAAGCTCCACTGTGGACTAAACAGGACTCCTTCTGCAGTAGCAGCTTTAGCCTTGCATAGCTACTAGGGCTGATAGAAGTAGCCTGCGTTTTCTCTACTCGTTGCTGGGTTGTAAGCGATATCACAGGGGAGCCTGCCTGACCTAAATGCAAAGAACAGAACTGGAAAAGGCAGGGGTCTGGAGCAGAGCTCACACTGGAACATCAGATAAGGAACGGGGAGATGAGGATAGCTTGGCTGAGAGAAGTTGTACAAAAAGATTGCTGAATGAGTATAGGGAAAGATGATGTCTGGCAAAGTTCTGCTTCACAGACTGATTGTTCCGTTTACTAGATGAGAAACTAGGAGGCAAAGACCCTCAGGAAAAATTACTTGTTAGATTGGTATAAAATGTCAAAATTCATCTCTGGGACGTGCATGGAACCAGGTTGCACGGACACCATGGATTCTGTCACCTGTGTATGTTCCAGTGTTTGACCTGCCAAATGTTGTTTTAAAAACATTTGCATGTGATTTATTTAGAATGCTGGCAGCACAGCCTTTATGGTTAAAGCTGTGCAATGGGATAAAATCTCTACCCTTAGCTTTTTGCACTTTTTTTAATCCCTTTCCTGATATCGAATCTCCCCAGTTACTTCGCTGGGAGTTGAATTGAGCTTTTATTGTGGAAGGAGCTCCATTAATATGAAACACAACGTGTCATTTAGAACAAAAGGTAAGGAACAGGGATGGGGGCATTAGACAGTTTCTGGCAGCATATTTTGTTTCCCAGGAGTGGAGCCACAATGTGTGGATGGGGAAGTGAGGGTAATGAGTATATTTTAACAGAAGATAAAGTATAATAATAGCAGCAAGGAGGTGCTTTATACAATGTGACAGTAGTCAATAAAAGCTGTGGTAGCTCTTGAGTATGTTGTTCCCAGTATGAATGACAGATCTGTGCAGTCTGGTGCATTAACCAGTTGCTCTAATTCTGATACAGAACTCTAATTTTAACAGTAGGAACCTCCTCAATGATCTTGCAAAGACATCCAGATAAAATATCAATGCCTTCCTCATCAACTATTATTCTGTTCTCAAACTTTTATTACACTTTGGAAATATTTACCTTTTACAAATGCCCCAAGGGGAGATGCATGGACACCCACCAGTAACTTGCGCCACAAGTTTGCTCTTGATGCCCAAATTCACACAATGCTGGGAGGCAGGAATAGCCAACCTGCTGCACAGGAATGGCAAGCACATTCTGTTTATGCAGCTAAGAAGTGTTGCAGCTTGACCAGAGGCAGAACTGACAAATGACTAGCTGCCACAGCAGTTAGTTGCACTGTGGTAAGTTTTTTGTGTCCAAATACTTCATGACATGCGGTCATGAGGATACTGATGACCAGCTGGTGAAGAAGTCATTGCACCTCAGACTGCTTCTGAGTAAATTGACCAAAGTAAAGGGAGGGATTAAAATCAGAACAAGAATTCAAGAGTCCCTCCTCTTGTTGTGAATGAGATTGCTACTCCTTTCAAGTTGATAAACTGCCTTGAAGCTCTGCTGATTGTGTAGCAGAGGAGGTAGTTTACCTGTAAATACCTGGCCAATCTGGGGTTTGCAGTGATCTTACAGTTTGAATGATACCCCAAAGGAAGTGCTTCCTTTGGCCATAAGTCAATTTAAAGGAGCTCCAAAACTGAGATTCTGAGACTGTCTTGCTAAAAGTGATCTGTAACTTTCAGGAAAACTTGTGCCTAACTTCTGTCTGCAACAAAACTTAGATATTTATTTACACATCTTACCCATGTGTTTTGCTTTTTTCTTTCCCTCTTCCCTGGGCCAATGTTCATTTTCATGTGTCTGTATCTTTCAAACTAAAACCCATAATCTCTGGTTCCCATATACATGTTACTTCACTTCTTAGGTATTTGTGATGTGCCACCAGTCATTTTCTCATATAAATTTTTTTAACTCTATCCCTGACATGTCCCAATTTAATAGTATGCAGCTAAGGTTAATTTGTTCTTCCAAAAAAAAAAAAAAAGAAAAGGAAAAAAAGTGAGTAGTGTGCATCACTGATATTAGTTATCAGCTTTTTTTAAACACTTGTGCTTTATAAGTTTTAGGAAACGTCTTTTGCAGTGTTAATTCTGCAGTTTCAGAGCAAGCTTCTGCAATCATGGTCTTCTGTGATTTGCAAAAAACGGTTCTTTTTTGTTTTGTGTTTATTTTCTCTTAAAAGTAAAGCTAGGCCCCACTGGTGGTTTGACTTGGGGATCTGATGAAAGTTAAATTGTGGAATTTTGACTAAACTTTAGGTAAGTAACTCAAGCCATAAGGTATCTTAATACAGTAAATTTCAAATTATATTTTGCCCGTGAGTAGCTGCTTCAAAGATCCTGAAATGCTTATTCATACATTAGTGCAACCTTTATCGTATTAGAATAAAGGGGATGGAGATATTGCTTTCTTCAGTATGGGAGAAATACTAGTTGTTCTGTCCAAAATTACTTTTTGATTTACTGGAAAAGATATATTGTTTGGTTCTACTTCCTTTTTTAAAGGGTTTGAGTCCACAGTTATTTGGATAATTATGTTGTGAAATATTCTTTCATTTTCATTGTTTAGGTTGTGCTGTGTATTTCTGTTGATGTATCTAAAGACTACGAACTGGTGGAGAATGTTCTAAAACAGGTAAAAAAAAAAAAACTGATTTATCTGGGCTGCTTAAGTTTCTTAAGAAGCTTATCCTGTGTGCAATGTATTTGATAGAAAAAGTTTCTTATAATGATACTGGTAGCTAAGATTTTTGTGCTATAGGAAGGTTTCCCACTAATGAACATCTTAACCGCCTTCCCCGTTCCAGGCTCAAGAGAAGCTGGGGCCAGTTGACCTGCTTGTAAATTGTGCAGGAACATCAGTTACAGGAAAATTTGAGGACATTGAAGTGAATTCTTTTGAAGTAAGTGAGCATTCATTATATGAATGTTTTTTTTATTCAGCTGTTCCAACAATTAGACTGCGTTCATGTGCCTTTACAGACTTTGTACGAATAGTTATACACTTGACTTGTGATAGCTTTCTAAACTAGAACCTATCTTTAAATTTGCAAGGGTTGTAGTTGGTTTCTCACCTCACTATTGGTCCACTGATAGGTTAGAGTAGTGAATTTTCCCTTTGGTACAGGGTGAGTCCTCAAGATGGCAAAAGAGTCTGACGTGTTTTTGCAGTCTAGTGCACTGTGGAAGGTACTGAATTTCATAGCCTTGTTTTTTCTGGTGAACATGATTTTTACCTGTTTCAGAAAAATCTGACCATTGTCAGTGTTAAACTCTTGAGATGCCCAAATTGTTTGTAGTTTCGTGCAACTTGAGAAGCTGTTGCTCTGATGGAGTAACAGAGACCAAAAAAAGAAAAAGTTTTGATTACCTTATTCATCCCCCCCTCATATGGCTCGTTCAGCATACCAGTTGTGTTTTAGACCTTCTAGAGAGTGAAATTAAAGACTTCCCCTTATCCTGTCAAAGATTAAAATCTCTGAAATGCATAAATACATGGGTTTTTTTTGTTTCAAGTTTTAGAAAGCTCTTTAAACTTTCATTTCAGTATGTTTTCATAAATCATGCATAAATGGATTGTTTCCTGGACACTGTTTAAGTCAGATTCTTCCTAAAATGTGTTTCTTTTTTTCCATGAAGGCCGTTGTTTCACAGTATTATCCGTATCCTAAATGCTATTAAGACTTGTTTATTGAGCAAATTTTTTTTGGCTTGAGGTGAGATTCTTAGCTATAAACCATTTGTGAAGTCATAGATTAGAAAACAATTGTTCTTTCTTTGCCAGCTGATAGAACTACAGACCTGTTTAAGCTTATTATTAAAGCAGCCTGAAATGTTTTTTTCAAAAAACGATACCAAACAGCTGAAGGCTTCTGAATCTGTATAGCTTAAATACTATATTAATATCATTTGTACAGAGATTAATGGGAGTCAATTATCTGGGTAGTGTTTACCCAAGTCGTGCAGTAATTGCTACCATGAAGGAACGCCGGATGGGAAGGATTGTGTTTGTATCATCTCAGGCTGGGCAATTGGGCCTGTTTGGTTACACGGCTTATTCTCCAACAAAGTTTGCTCTTCGAGGACTGGCTGAAGCCCTCCAAATGGAGGTATGTGTTTAATGATATAAGTATTCCTGCTTTTAAACAAAAAATATTTTTAACTAGTAGCTCAGCAAATTTAAGTAGTGGTTTTTTTTTTTTTTGGTCTTGTGCAACACTGCTGATGTGTGCTGTGTTGGCTGCTTTTTGGCATCAATACAATTATATTGCTCCGGATGGGGTTACAGAAACTAAGCTGATTTCAGTTGCATAAGAAGGAATAGGTTCAGTTTGTTCTTAAAACTAAAGATCACCACGTGTGCAAAACTTTTTTTTAACTAAAATGATTTACATTTTAAGTAAGTCTCCTGAGTGAAAAGTCTATTTCCATAATCTCTGCAAGAGCAAAATGGTGTTTTTAAGGTTCCATGAATGTCTGAGCAGGCACCACTGAAGTCAGTGGTTCCTAAGCTGTTTGAGGCCATGGTTAAGTGCTGTGTGAAGCATGTGAAACAGTAAACTTTTCAAACTTAAACTTAATGATTGACCACAAAAAAATCTGATGACAATGATTCATTCTTTTAAAGTTTGGTAAATATGAACCTTTTATTATGCAATGATCTAAGCTTATGTTTAGTTCATGACCAAAGTAAAACAACCATTTTTTCCCACTGTTCAGTGGGAAAGATTGGTAAGTACATCATTGCAATAAGACGGGCAAAATTGATTTGAAAATGACTTCAGCTGTTGTTGTATATATTAAGTGTTGGTGTTTGATTTTACACACTTGCATAATCATCATTGTTACTCCTTTCTGTTCAGTGTAGTTTTATGCCTTGGTCAGGGTAAGAATGTGGGGTAAAACTGCTTCTAAATCACTTCGGGGCTGCGAAATAGAATAATGTGACTGAAGGTTCTTTCTTCAGACACCTTGAATATAAAGCTGGTGACAGGAATTTTTATGAAGATTGAATTCTTCAAAATTAAAAATAAGGAGTTTATGGGCCTGTGATGTGGTATTTCAGTGAGTGTTTTCATATAGAATGTTTTGTAATGTAAGTAAAAAAATGCTTAGGGCTTTACAACGCTTTGCTTTATCTTAGCTCTTTGAATACCTTCATTGAAAGCTTGTTTATTTGTATTGCAGTGAAAATTTGTATGGTGGTAGTTTTTTTGTGGTAGTTCCACGCCACGAGTTGTGCATGTCTATGACAAATATAACTAAATGCAATCCTTGCCTTGAGACTTTTCCCTTTTCTTACATTTTCTACTGACTTTTGTTGTCTCCTTTCTCAGGTTTTGACCACTTCTGAGTTGATTTAATAGGTTCAAAAGCCTAGTGACTTCAGTATACCTCTTAAAGATACCAAATTTGAGTTTTATATTTGTCATTTTTTTCATGTCTGTCCAGCAGTGAAAATATATTGGCATAAGCAAAAACAAAAAAGCATGCTAATCAGCCTCAGTGAAACTCTTGTTGGTCTTGTCTTTATGAAAGTTGGGTTCGGATGTTCAGCAGTGGTTTGGTTTCTGTTTAAAACTGAAGTCTCTGATATTATAGAGCTAAACTCTTTTCACGTTTCTCCTAAATGTCTCACAAAGCACTTGGAATTACCAGATAACTTATGTTAAATGTAAAGCTTTTAGAGAGATTTTTATTAAACAAAAAATATAACTGGCTCTATAAATTCTTTGCTGTTTTGCTTCCTCATTAGACATAGCTCCAGTCTTGCAAGTGCTGGATGTAAGAGTGACTTAAAGCTACAAGCAGTTAAACTCATGCTTGCTGTATTTCATCAATACAAGGGAAATTAACAAACTTATATTGACAGCACTTACAGGTCCCTCATTAAGGTAACGTTTACTTGTGTAAAATACAGGTAAAACCGTATAATATCTACATAACAGTGGCCTATCCTCCAGATACTGACACACCTGGCTTTGCGGAAGAAAGTAAAACAAAGGTAAATTAATTCTTCGATAATACTATAATGTTTCTAGAGCTTTGTTTCGTAGTTAGCAATGCATTTCAGATTTCTTTTATTTCTTAGTACTTTTGAAGTTAGTGCACATTAGGGTTTTAATAAATACTTGAATTTTATCAACTTGACTATTCAGACTTAAAATAGCTTGTAGGATAATTTTGTTTCGTTTATTGTTCTGGCTTTAAATGAAATAATTGCTTACCTTTATCTGAAATGCATTGTAAAGTCTCTGTACTGTACAGTGTCTAAATATTGCTATGGAATGATAAACTTTAAAAACACTGTAATTTGTTCTGGTATAAAAGCTTAATAAGCCAAAATTATCCTTGTCCTACCTCCTGATAAACGTTGTTTTGGTAGTTGTGGCAAATCAAAATGAACCTCAGTTCCTTCAGCAGACTGCAAACCAAACCTTCTGTGTAAATATACCCAGTGACAATAGCGACTATTAAATTGTGTCCAATACTAAAGTAGGATGGAAACTCTCTTGCATTGTGTTTGTAGTGCAAATGACAGTTTAACCCTTCAGAAAGGTGTGTTGGCAGTAGGCCTTTTTCTTTTGGCTTAACTTAAAAATGAATGTTTTGACCTTTAAAATGTATGTGTCTCTTTATCATGTGACACATCCATACACATAAAGTGTAAATCAAAAGGATGGGGGGAGGTGCATACTCGGGCTCCCTGTTTGAAATGAAGTCTCATTTAACCAGGGAAAATAGATCTACTTTTTGCATACTGTGAGCTATAAATCTCATCTAAGTAGATCAGCCTTTTATAGATGGCACCCTCTAACCCCGTATGTTACAGGAAGTTCAGTTTGAGGTTCAGTTCCATTTTTCTTTCACTCTTTGTATAGGAATCAGCAGGGATTTTATGACACAATTCTTACTTCATCATTTCCTTCGGATAGATATTCTGTATTAAATATATCCTCCCACACATCCACATAAAGTGCCAGAATTAGCTATCTGCAGATATTTGTATAGCTTGCACCTTCTTCAGGATTTATGTTCTCTTCATAAAAGTCTGTTTCATGGAAATAGTCACCAGCAAAATGCACTGTTAATCGAAGATTGCTCTTTTTAAGAGATGCGGTGAGATTTGCCTTATCTGTCAAAAAAAGGCTTTGTTTTTAAGCATAGATTTAGGCCTTGTTTCAGTACACATGAAGTCTTCAGGTGACTTGTTCCTAGCTTGATAGTTGGTTGACTAGTATACCTCAAACCTCCGCGTTATTGTGTTGCTCTAACATTTAGTACTGCTACATGTATACTCAGTGCTACTTAGATTAGAATGTCTGTTACTGTGATTTGCCTCTCTTTAGGATTGGCTATTTTTTTCTGTATTCCTTGCTTATGTTCAGTTTAAGACCTAGAGGAGACAAAGGCTTTTCTGGTGGGTGGGTTCTCCCTGCCACACTCACTGTTCATCAGATAGATCTGTTCTTTAATACTAAAATCAGAGTGTGTTTGGGGGAGGGAGGGGGGGAAATTTCAGGTACCAGGGTACTCTTTCTCCTTTTTGTTGCATCTTTCTCTTCAAGTTAATTGCTGGACAAACAACAGTGCTTAGGCTGGCTGACTAGCCCAATCAAGTATTTAATTGATGAGTTTTGCTTGCTTTGTCCTCAGCACGTCATCAACTTTAGTTTCTCTCTCTGCTGAACACCTGGTAATTTTCACAAACCTTGTAGTATTGTAATTACCTTTGAAACGTCTATACCTCTTTCAGATTTGGTTGATATTGGCAGACGGGATCAAAATATTCAGGGATAATGAGATGAGTTCTGATGTCATAAGCCATATCTCTTGAGGAAAACACATAAAAAGTGTTTGTGATTTCCTCTGACAAAGTTGCTGTTTTTGATTTTTTTTTTTTTTTGCTTAAAACATAAATATTAAAGAATGTTTTTTCAGTTAGCCTTGTCAGTGTCAGTTTTTAAGAAAAGCATTGATCTCTTTGGAGCTGTTTAGGAATGTTAAACTACTCCCAGTATTTGACTAGCTTTGAATATTTTGGTTCAATTCTTTTACTAATGGCTAATTCTTTAACTGAATTAGCCATTACAGTGAGTTGACTTGCAACCAAGTATGTTTTCTCAATTTAGTATTATTTTTGCTTTATCAACAGAACCGTCTATCTTAATATATTAAGCAGTTAAACAAATTGCCATGCATTTAGTTCCATCGTTTAATTTGTTAAAAAAGAATGACAAACTTGCTTCTAAATACTTTAAAACATACTTTTGATGTTTGTTCTTGTAGCAGACCAGACTTTTGTTCTTGTAAAAGGAATTATGATTGCTAAAATAGCTGCTGTAATTGCTTTCTGCTAGTAAGGTAAAATGGCGTAAGTACTCAAAACACAAAGTAGTAAAATACAAAAGTGATTGTGGTGGATGCTGGCATATGGAATTTGAGGAAATAAAAAGGTAAAAAATATAACTTTGTTTTGTAGGAGCTTAAAGTATTTTAGGCCTATTTTTTTCTTCATTTCTGGTACAAACCACAAATGAACACATCTCATATATGTTGAGAAGACATAGTTTAAATGTTTTGATAGCTTATGTTGAAAATAAAATACTTGAGGAGAAAAAAACACTTTTTAATATTTTATTAGTAGTAAACTACAAGAAAAAAATATTACTCAAACAGAAGTTGGCAGTTCCCGTCGTGAAATTAGACTATTTATGAAGATGCTTTTACCTTTTTTTAAAGTAGATGTTTTTACTGCCAGTATGATACATATCACTTGCTAACAGCAGTGATGGCATCATCCATGACAGAAGACACAAAACAAAATTTGACCTTGATATTTTTATTTCCTATGTATTGTTTGTCAAACTTATAATACTCTTTTTTTCTTACTAAAGCCTTTAGAGACGAAGCTAATTTCTGAAACCTCATCTGTTTGCCAAGCAGAACAAGTGGCCAGAGTTATAGTCAAAGATGCCATAGTAAGTAAATTATCTTTTTAAAGTAAGACCTTTGTAGGAGAGCCTAGGATTGCATGTAATGCCTGCTTAAAAATATAAATATAAGATAATGGCTAAGCTAAATACAAAATCACTTACTTTACCTGAAACGGCATTCTTTGGTTAGTTTGGAAGGGAAGTATTTTCTTTGTGTTCTTCTTGCCACCATGCCCACAAATGATTTTATACAATTTCTTGAAACTAAAAGGTGTCTGAAGTTGTGCCTTAGACAAAACAAAGTGATGCAGCAGTATGATGTCATGTCTCAAAAATAAGTTATTACTTTCTTTAAAGTATTAAACTCTATTGACTTTTTATGCCTCAAATACTGTTTGTCTAACCTCAAAGCCTCCTTGACTCTTATTTATCTTTAACCTGAGTTAATTTGTAATAATTTTACAATAAATGAGGCAATGCAGCCTTCTTTGGCTGTTAGTGTCTTAAGCATCTGATTTGTGAGTGATTAAAATACAGAAAATCCTACTCTTAGTAGTTAAGGGAACATTTCCTTTCTGAGCTTTTTTTTTTTTTTAGGATTTGTGCTATGGAATGCTTGCATTTTAAAAAAAAAAAAAGAAGAAGAAGAAGAAATGAGCTATAGGCAACTCAGAATTGACACATGATATCACATGTTCTTAAAAGCTTAGCAATTGAATCCTAAAAACTGTTAATATTTTACAGTTCCATATATTCTTGATCTTCAACACTATTTCTGCAGCAGGTGATGAATTGTGGAGTTTTTGTAATATTTTTACCAATACAGCCTACAACATCTTTTTTGGGGTGATGAGTTTTAATATCCAGTATGACCTCTCAGAGCTTTCTGTGTTGATGCTTAGGGGAAACCAGTCTCGTCCCTCCAGCACTTGGGGTGCTGTATTAATTCAGATGTGGTCTCCTTGCACTCAAGCTGTCAGTTGAGAGACTAAAATACAAGTTAAATGTAGCTCTGTATTGTAGGAACTCACAATTCTCTCAGGTGTGTGGGGGGAAATACCTCAACGAAATCTCATAGCCTCTATTATGTGTAGATTCATTCCAAACCCTGATTCAGGAACATCATCTCCTTTCACTTCTCCATTCCATGGATGTAGTCCCACATGTTCCAGAAAGTCTTCTCCTCGCATGAAGCCTGCTAGAAACAAATGGAAGTAGTCTGGGAGTCAGAGTTATAGAGCTGCCATTTCCTGATGCCCAGTCAAAAACAGAACAAAAAAACAAACAAAACACTTTGTGTGTGTCTGCGCGTGTTCTCCTCTCCTACCAGCTGAATTGCTTAGCAAGCTATGTGTGTTTTGCAGTTTTGAGGAGACCAAATTAAAATCATTGGCATAGATGAACGCATATTTAGCATTTGAAATAACCAAAGGGGGAAAAAAACCCAAACTCCTGTCTTAGCAAACTAATCCTAAACAAAAGGCAAGCAGCATTTTATTCTTCAGTTACAGTAGTATTTAGTGCTCTGACAGAGTTAGCATATAATTCCATCTCTGAAATATATTTACAAATAGGGAGAACAAAGTATATTTTCTCTACCTGTAAGCATGTTTCAAGAAGGAATTTAGTCTTTTCTCTATCTCAAAGAAATCTGCAGTAGTTTAGCACACTTCTCTAAAGAGAGAAATCCATTTTTAATTGAATTCCTTTTGGTATCAATGTTGCTGTATAGCACAATGTTTTTAAATTTTCTGATTTTCTTAATTGTGTCAGTATTTTTTTATAGATAAATATTTCTTGTTACTGACTTAAGTCAGCTAAGATCAGCGAAAATAGTGTTAAAATAGGTCACGTGCTGATTTGCCACGACTGGGTAAATAACTTCTTTCTGAATTACTGTTTTCCTCCCATCCAGCAAGGGAACTTTAACAGCTCAGTTGGATCAGATGGTTACATGCTATCATTACTGACCAGTGGAATGTCACCAGTCACTTCTATTACTGAAGGTCTTCAGCAGGTAAGATTTGGGAAGGCCATATAATCACAATTTCATAATCTAGAATATCTGAAAATGTAAAATGTTATGCAAATATTATTTTTCCATCAAATGGCTCTTGATACGGTAGAGATGGGTTTAGGAGACTGCACTAATATTTTCAAGCTGAAGCAGTAAGTTGACAGGAAAGCTAAGACTAGTACCTGCTACTCAGTCCTGAACTGATAAAACAGTGATTTGATGGTGTTCATAAGTTTGTTCTTTTTTGAGGTTATATTGCATACCTACCTGAAACTTATTTCATGCGTAAATAATATGCTACAGTCGCAGGATATTAAATGAATTGAAAGCTGTTTCTCTCTGTTTCCAGGTTGTTTGCATGGGCATTTTTCGCATCATTGGCCTATTTTACCTAGGAAGTTTTGACAGCATAGTTCGTCGCTGCATGATGCAAAGGGAAAAGTCTGAAAGTGCAGATAAAACTGAATAATCTTTATTGTTAAATGGAAAGAAGAATGTTAAAAAAGTCCTGGACAGCTTGCTGCTTAAGTGGGACTTGGTTTCTCTCCTGAAGGCTTTAGATTGAAAGTACTTGAGTATGTGACAGATGAGTCCCCTCAAAAGCAATGAATGAAAATGAAAGCGCAACTCCAGAAAATGCCAAACTATGCAAAAGTGTGAATGAGGATTAGCTTTTTTTTTTTTGGTGATTTGAGTTGGAGAAAATTTTGGAAAGTTCTTTTAAATGATCTTTAGAGGAGAATTTCAGAATGGGCGATGTGTGGTAATTCTGGACAAATGCTTAAGTTTTTTCGCATTGGTGCTTAAAGACAAAATAAGTACCATGATTTTCCGGGCTGAAGTAGATTGAAGTCCCTTCGACAAGTTGGTACTTGTTGCTAACATCTTGGGACTGTTCTTAATTTAGAATGTTAACTTTTCCTTTGGCAATCTACAGATCCTTCTCTCCATGACAACTTTCCTCATTCCGTTCAACATGCAAATATGGAAACCTTAAGATGTCAGATATATTTGTATGAGCCAAGCCTTCTCAGTTTGGGAGTAATTAAGAAGTACGCATTCATATATACATACTTTCTGAAGGGAGATGAAGAACAGATTCCCACAGAGAAACGCTAAGAGATGTGACTGGGTCTGTAGCTCTTCTGGCCTTTGAAGTGTCTTGTGAACAGAAAAATCAAACCAGTATCACAAGTGTTTTATGACGTCCAGCATTTTAAGCCATTGAAATTAGTGTATAACTTTTTCAGATACTCGCTATTTTCTTACCTGCCAATTTTTGCTCTGGAAAGGAAAGTAGCATTATGCTACTGTTATGGACGTTATCTTTAAAAACTGCGAATGATGAGCCAAACTAGTTGATGGAATCAATTGCAATTAAAATGCTAGGCTTTTCCAGTAGCAGGAATGTAGCTTTTGGGGTAGGTGGGGAGGGGACAGGGTGTCAGAATGGCATTCCATACTTCATTTTATCACTTCACAAAAAGCTTTCATGTGGCAAGAATTGGTTTAAATTATTCTTTTCTCTTAATTTGTTTCATTTACATTATATGAATCAAGGCTGCTGCATAACTGTCAGAATACACAGAACCCAATGGTTATTTCTAATAAATCTGAGTTTCTAACACTGAAAAAGGTTGATGCATAACAATGATGTTATAAAGGTGCACTGTATATACTGTTCATTTAACAGACCACTATAGCAAGTGCCTTGTGAGCCTTTCTTTTTTTTTTTTCCCCAAAAGCTGCAAACTTTGTATTTAACACTGCTGTATTCTTAAATGTCATATTTTCAGTCTGTACTCTGAATCTATAATTGCTGGTAAAACTTGTCACTTTCCTCCCTCAAAAGTAGAATTTACAACCAAATAGGCAAAACTGATTATTTTTATGAAGATACTCTCTACACCCATTTAAGGAAGCATATTCAGTTAAACTAAGATGAAAGACCATAAATGGTTAACTGGAATAACTTTAAAATGCCACATACTGAGGCTGTTTGTTTTCCCTTTCTCGATTCATTTGATGACTTGTTTTTGTTCAGATGGACTAAACTTGCTTCGCTATCTGGTTTACAAACAGTAGTTGGGGGACTGTCATATTGGCAGTCTCATTTTACATGGCTGGACTTGCATTAGTTTGCAAATGTTGAGGCATTATAGAATTCTTCACAAAGTCTACGCTTTAGGACCTGTCTCCTGATTTTTTTAGATATGTGAAGTTGTGCATGCCTATAATATTAATTTTGAGAATAGCATGTATTCCTGTATTTTTAAACACCTGAGTGTTAGTGCAAAGAAGTCTAGGCCACGTACACATTTTCTGTGCTGCTTAATGTGAATGGCATATAATGGAGCATTTATCGTACATCCATTGTCAACGTTGCTATGTTTTTTTTTAAAGTGACATCACAATGCTTTTGGGACCCTATAATCTATGTTAGTTTTTATCTTTTATGAAATGTTGATGTAAATCAAATACTACTTTGAACATCTGCAAAAGGATACCAAAATGGATGAATTAGTTGTTTTGTAGTTTGAAATAAATGCTAATGTAAATGACTTTACATCAACACAAGCATGAAGGTCGGGACTTAAAACCAATAAGACTTTGGTAGATACTTGAATTTTTGGATCTTCAACTTGGGTTCTTAAAGGGTTTGCCTTTAAGAAAGGGTAATAATAATCCAGAAGGTCAGAGAGCACACACTGTGAAAACTGGGCCTCTTCAAGATATTTCGGGTGGGACATCTTAAATCACTAGTCACTTCTTCTGAAAGTTGTGACTGAACACTTCTGCAAATAATGACTGATGTAATCCAGTACAAGTATTTTTAAAGCAGGAAGAGTAATACTGGATTAAGGTTGTGACCCTGGTCTGGTAGAGACTTGTTTAAAAGTTCACACCTAGTTTTGCACAGTGTAAGTAGTTGCATTGACTGTAAAGCTGTGGATTAAACTTCTCAGCGATTCTGGAAGTTTGAACCAGGCCAGTGGGGTTTTTTAGTTTTGTGGGATTTGGAGTTTTCTTAAGAGTAAAAAAAAATCTTTAAATGTTCTCATTTTTGTTGTTGCAAATTACTGCAGTTCACTTTAACTGATAAACTTTGCACCTGTTTTGTTGTCAAAACAGAGTAATTTGTAACTACAGCAACCTAGTACAATTTTGGCATTTTCTTTTATGCCCATTCTTGATTTACCAACATCCTGATTTTTAAGGTCCAAAATTAAGTGAAGGAGATGTCTTGTAGTCTTATGGAAAAATGATTAACAGCCTAAAAATTTTACCAGTCTAAATGCAGTAAAAACCTCTGCATCTAAAGGTTTTTAGCAGCATATTAGATCTGTGAAGAACTTCAAATAGGCTTTATTACTTTTTGTCAAATTGTCAGTAATTTAATCCATACCTGTGCCATATCTGTCAGTGTCTTGTCTCTTTTTCCTTTTTCCTCCTTCTCCCTGCCCCCCCGGTCAATCTTTAAGATTCAATTTAGGCTTTGATCTTTTGAATCTTTTCCATTCAATGTAGTTTCTAATGACTATTTGCTTTAAATACAGATTTATTATAACTTTACATATAGTTTACTTCAAGGTGTTCATGTGCAATTTAAATAGATTTAATATTTTACTAAGAAAAAGGATATAGGTAAATAAGGTTATCTGCTGTGAAAAACTACAGGCACTTTTAAATAGTAAAAATGTATAGCGTTATTTGTAAAAAGAAACTGTGCTTATTGCTTCATCATTTTTGTGCCAGAACTGTAAACTAGTTTTCATATTTTGTATTTCTCAAAATAAATGGAGAATCAACAAAGCTTATACCTTTGAAGTTCTTGGTGACTCTTTTGGTGGAAAGAGCAAAGCATAAATTCATTTGCAGCGCCTGGGTGTTTTCTAATCCAGAACTAGTTCAGCATGATCCTCTTAATTTGTTAGGTGGGGGTGAGGAGGGCTGTGCAACTTAGTTTCGCAGTAGATGATGAAGAATGTAAAGAACTTCAGTGAATGTTGTCCCCACAGAGCCAGTATTATCAAACTATAGTGAAAGTGGTATTAATTTGGCAAAATCTGCTCCTGTTCTAGGAGATGATGCCAGTGTGTAACTAGTGTTTGCCTCTGAGTGCTGGTGAACCCTGATGAGCAAAGAGATACTCTTTCTGGCTGAAAACAATAGAAATAATAGTTTTGATAGCTGTCTTTGTGTACCATCACTAAACATGCGGCTGTATATAAATTACTGTATTGTGTTACAGCTCTGTGGCAGGACTGCTTGAGTGGACAGCTCTAAGGTAATAGTAAGGGAGAAGTAACCCTAAAACGGTTACTTTCAAAGTATATTCAGAATCAAAAAGTTCATTCTGTAGAAAGCCATTCTTTTTAAATCATCTGACACCCAAAATCAAAGATGGATTGAGGGAAGTATATGCTATCTAAAATGTGTTTTGAAGTTAAGAGGGGCTGATGTCAATCTTGGGATGTTGGCTAATTAAAAGTTGTCATGGAAGAAGGCCACAGCACAACTGTAGTTTACTAATCTTACTGAAGAGCAAAATCATTGCTCTTCAGTAAAAGTAGCAAGCCAAAATAAATTACTCTTCATTCTTCTTTATAATCAGATTTAAACTACAAGGCTAAATCATCTGGTTATTCCATTATATTTGTCCAGTAGGTACCAAGCACACACAAGAGTAGGTGCATGTTTGACTGCCTATCAAAACTGTTACTGAACCCTTAAGAAGCAACTTGCTTTCCTCTGTTACTGGGCAGAGAGTCTCATGAGAGCCAGAGAAATTTAGATGGGGTGTCTCTTTTGCCGCACGTTCCATCCTCTTTTCCCTTTTTTGGAGAGAAGGGAAAGGAACAGACTGAGGGATATTTTTCCTTGCTTTCACTTCAGATGCACTGAACTGGTAAAAACAAAGACCATGTTATTCTTCTATTGCTGCTTCTTAATTTGGGGGGGGGGGGGGGGGAAGGAGGCTGTTAAGCTTGTAAACAGAAACTTGCCCTGAAGGAAGTGGAAAGCGCAAATGCTTTTTCCAGAAATTCATATCACATTTAAGAATAATGCATTCCAGAAAGTTAATGATTGGGAAGGCTTGTCATTTGGTGAAACCTTGAATGAAGGACTGAAATACCAAGCCTCCAGTATAGTAGAATGCCACCAAGGCATTCTGAGGTTGCATCTTTCTAGGTTGAAAACAAGTTTGTTTTCAACTTGGAGGGAAATCCCCATGTTAATTTTAAAACTTTCGAGTTCTAACTATGAAGTTCATTCTGTAGGAGTGCTGCTAGAGCAATATAAATTAACACAAGGGGGTAAGGCAAAACTTACAAGACTAATGCTAAATCATGCTACAAAGTGCTGAGGATAAATTCCACTGGCCGATATAAGATGTTAACTCTGTAAAGATAACAGCTGTAAGTAAAAAATATATATAAACAAGCCCAACAAGAATTTGAATGCTCCATATAACTTGCAACTTTGAAAAGGATATTTCCCTAAGCTAACAGATGATTCAAAATAATTAAATCATGTATGTTGGTCTTCAGTTCAAGGCATTTACTTAGAAAAAGCTTTCCTCCCTTTTACTTTGAGAAGATTTGAAGGGAGAATTAAAAGTTTGTGGATCAGAGATGAAAGTTAATGTTTGCCCACCATACTCTTCCTATTTCCTGTTTTTCCATGCTATGTTTTTACTGAAACTGTGTCTCCTTCGTTCTTACTCTGCTGCTGAGACTGGGCGTTCGGTCTTTGATGCCTTTTTTCTATAGCAGAAAGAAGAGCATATGCAGCATTGCCCAAACCACAGGAGTATATACAACGCAACAGCTTGAGAAAGGTGATGAATCAGTTGAGGTATCATGAAGACGAGACCCTGTTGCCATGTAGTAAAGTAGAGCTAGCAAGGAGAAAGCCTTACAGAGGTGCCTATAGTGCCCGTTAGCTCTAGCTGGATGCAGTCATTTCGCCTGCCTCCAGTAAGGACTGTGGGGGCCTTTGTATCTTAACAAGAGGTAGGCATGTTTGAGGGATGAGTGCAGTAAAAGGGGGCTGAAAGTCAGGAATTGTTTGCTATGTTGGACCCTGAGGATATGATTTAAGTGTCTTGTGCTGCTGCCTTTCCTGACAAGCACAATTAAGGCCCTGTGGAATAAACCATAATTGTAGGTTAAGTGTGCCTTAAGCTTTTTACAGGCGCGTTGTGTGTCATGCAAGAGCTTCCAGACAGAAAGTATCCTCTCTACACCTGTAGCAACCGCAACACTGCCAGGATGAAAAGCAGTCTCCTGGTTCAGGAATGCACTCTGAAGAAGTGTTCATATGTTCAGGTTAACTTGCCACTGTTGCGGTCAAAAATGAGGAAAATGGGCATCTAGATTTCATGGATGCTTGTTCTCTTTGTACTTTTTGCATGCAGAAAATTTTCCTTTAAAAGCATTTCATTACTGTAGACCCCAGCTGCTGCCTAGAGAGCAATGTTAGGCAATGCTTGCAGCAAAATAGATGAGACTGTTAACAATAACTGGGTTTGTGCAGTTGACAGCAGAGTGTTGTATGCTCCCATGCAAGTTTGTAGAATAGTGTTGCTTTCAATGCATTTCTTGCAGCATGGCAAAGATACCATAGGTCCATGGATATCGTGGTGTCATTGAGAGAAACAAATGTACAAGTTCATGCAAGTGATGGCTACTTTTTAGTCAGGGCAATGTTAGAATGATAGAACAGAAAGCTTTCGTGGGCACAAAGGCATGCATAGCAAATACATGAACACAGCTGGCATAGAAAGAAGAGGCACTGAATGCGTTTAGCAGAAAAAAGCAGATGATGCATGGCTGTGGGTGGAACAGAAATTTGCATCACTGGGCTTATCACCAACAGGCATTTATAGTACCAATGGCTGGCCCGGCCATCTTCATATGTACAAGTTTCCTGTCTGTGGGTACAATCTTAGTGAGCTCTTTCAAGAAAAGTAGTATTTCAACTGTGTTAGAACATTGTAATGCAAATGACTACTTTGATTGGCACAATCGTATTTGCCTATACCACTCTAAATACTGCTTTTGGGTTACTCAGATTTAGGTTTGGGGCGGAGTTCCTTTTCTTTTTTCTCCCCCCACCCTTTTTTTTTATTTGTCTCAGAATAGGAAGTCTCACTCGGCTCTGCAGTTTTACAGCAAAAAAAAGCTGCAATGTCCTTGCTCACCTTGAGCCCTGTCACGCAATTCAAATGTGCTCCCCACTTGTTTTATGCCTGGTCAGACAGCACTTTAAACAATTACTTGCTTCTATCCAGCCTGCCTACCCATGAGCCAGGGAAAGAAAGGGTGGGCAGGTCACCAGGAACCAGGATTGTTGTTGAAATTCTGTCGGTGTTAGTACAAAGACACAAGGAAAAGGTGTCAACTTTCAGATTGTAATTAAGTTCACTGTTGCCAGGCATTAAGAACTTTTCTAGAACGTTTGTTAATAATGCATCGTGCATCTGGGAAGCTACCAAAGAAACAGCAGGCATTGTAGAATCCCTGCATGTTCTTCCAGTTGCCCACGTACAGATCAAAAAGCTATCTCACTCAATCTATGTCCTTTCCACTGCCAGACCTGGCTAGTATCTGTTGTCAATGCTCCTTCCTCTGTAACTGTCATGTAAGCTTTCTTTTGTTATGGGAGCTTCTCTTGTATTCCTAATTTTGTTCCAATCCTTTATACAGCTAGTTCTTATTTTACTAGTCTAAATACCTTTAGTGGGACAACTCACATAAAGAGAAATGTGTGCAGAAGGATTTTCAGGATCAGACCTTTACTAGTAGACTTATTGCACTGCTACCTAAAAGCACTGCAGCAATTTCTTAACTGGCTTTATGCATTCTGCCCATGTTGCCTGATAAGTCCTGAGCCTCTCTTGCTGGTTTGTTTTATATTCCCCCCAAAAGCATATTGCCTTTGTTTTGGACATCGTTTTAACTTCCATTTTATCCTGTTGAGCTCAAACAAACAAACAAGATAGAAAACAGTACTGTGATGCAAACTTGTGAAACTCTAATACATGCTTATCACCCACTCAGGTAGCATCATAATTAGTTTTTAAAAAGCCGCTCCCTTAAATTACAGTCATAAATGCAGGTCAGATGCAATGCATCTGACATTCAGTTAGGACCAAAAAGATTGTATAAATGCACATAATTTTGTTTTGGTCATTCTTCAAGGCATAGCTTTTGTTTCCTATGGCTCATCCTTAATACCCTTGCTCAAAGCAAACGGTTGCTAGGATTTTCTTTTGTATTTTTCATCTTTCTTTTGGTACACTCAGCTGTTTGGTATTAACATGCTTTCCTGTGAAGCATGAACACTATTTTCCCATTAAACTTTTAAAACATGTATCGGCTGGGATCTAGCAATGCTATATTATACAGCAAAGTTCTGAATATAGAGCCAGTGGGGGAAAAAAAGCATCATTAATAAATCCATTCCAAACAGAACATCTCATAAAGTTTTGCTGTATCTATTGCTGTCAGAAATCAGTTAGGCACTCTAAAATTATTTTAGTGTACTGCTTATATGCCCTCACAACACTCTGTTCACTTAGATGGGGTTACTTCCATTTACTCACACGAGATAGATTGAAAAACCCCAAGCACATTCAAAGGTGTTTTAAATTTCCCTTTACAAAAGCACATCAATTTTACATGCATCTTTGTCTTCTGCATCAGTCCCACAGTGATTTGTCCTCTGGGCTATAAAACCGATCCTGCTATGACACTGCTGTGCAGCTTACCCCAACAGCTTGTTCTGTTACTTAACATCTGTGAGCACGGTATTTGCCTGCCGTGTTTTCAGTTGCAGGAGCAACTGCATTAGATTCAGTCACGAGTACAGTGAGAGATTTAATCAGCAGCCCAGTTGGTTATGGCTATTCTGATTTTCTGTATCACTTGTTCCTGTAAAACCTCAGGGTGTTACATGGAAACGTCTGGCCACTTTCCATTTGCAGAGCAGTATTTTCTCTTTTGGTGCAAGGAGGTAAAGCTGGTAACTTTTCTTGGTTGACTGGTCTCCTCGGGCTGCGCTAATGAAGCTGCATGTCTGCCATCAGACGCGATACTTCAGTTCATCACCAAAGCCTTACTCTCTGGAGGGTTTTATACAGACAGAGATCAGGTGCGTTTGCACTCCAGCGTTTGACTGGGCTGGGAGTTACACGCAGCACATGCGGACATACGTGGGTAGGGTATCACTGTAAATCGATGGCTGTGTAGAAGACCATCCATCTTCTTTTGACTTCATTTCCCCTGCTGTCCCGCGACCTCTGTTCCTCTTAATCCATTAAAACAAAACCCACCGCAGTCGGCCTCGTTTATACATCAGCAGGCACGAGTGAAAAGGAGATGGAAGCGGGACCCTGCCATATATTCCTAATTTTCCCAGCAGGTTTCCCGTGTGTGGGTGAGTCCTTAGGAAGGCCGGCAGGCAGGGTGGGAGGGAGGAAGGCAGGCTGGGAGGGAGGAAGAGAGGGAGGGAGGCAGGGAGGAAGTCAGGGAAGGAGGGAGGGCAGGCAGGGAGCCAGGCCCCGCCGGGAGCGCGCAGCGGCCGCTGGGGGGCGACCCCGCGCCGCCGGGCCGAGCCGAGCCGGGCCGAGCCGGGCCGGGCCGGGCCGAGCCGAGCCGGGCCGGGCCGGGCCGGGCCGGGCGGAGGTCGGTGCCGCCTCGCCGCGGCGGCGGCGCCTTGTGCCGGGCAGCTGCCAAGTGCCCCCGCCGGCACCGCGGCACGCGGAGGTGCATTTCGGAGGGGGGGGGGAAGGAAATAAAAGAAAAAACCCCCTCAGTGCAGTCTAAAATCCCCCACACGCCCCGGGGCACAGCTGAGCTCTGCACGGGTCTCGCCGCCTGTGCGGTGCCGGCAGCGCCCGGGCGTCCCGGCGGGGCAGCGCTCAGCCGGCGCAGCAAACACGGTTTGGGCACGACGGGTGAGCGTGTGCAGCAAGCGTGGGCTGACCCTGAGCGTGGAGATTCAGAAGGGAGCGCGCGTTGCCTGCATCCCTTGGACAAAATAATCTCCCATTCCCAGCTTCATTCCTGCGCTGCTTTTCTTCTAGGTACAGTGTAGTTTACTTACCAGGTTATCATCTCAAAGTCACCCTCATTCAGATGTTAAGGACACAGACTAGCAGAATTTAACGAACTTCTCCGACTTCTTTTGCTAACGTTCAGCACAGCAAAGTACTGAGTATCTCCTGTTGCCGTTTGACTTGGGTTTAGTCTGGGATTTCTCCCAGTGCCAGCCAGTGCGGCCGCAGCATCAGCATCCCCTGCCCTGCTGCAGGCGGCCGGGGCAGCGCGGGCGGCGGGCGCGCTCTCCCCGCGCTGCGGCTTCACCCGCTCCGAAGCCGGACACCGCTTCTTTGGGCAAACTCCGGCTTCATCCGAGCTCCCAGCCTCTCCTTTCCCTCCTCCTCCTCCAGCTAAAAACCTGAGCCGAGGGACACGCTAGAGCCCTTCCCCTGCCGCCCGTCTCCCGAATTTGACCTCCCAGGCGGCCCGCGGCTGCGCTGCCCGCGGCTGTGCCCGGGGCGCGCCGGCAGGCAGGTGCGCGGGTCCCGCGCTCCGCGCTGCCGCCGCCCAGGAGGGGGCTGCGCGGAGGCGGCCCCGGCCTCGCTCCGCGAGCCGCGCCGAAGCCCCCGGGCCATTTTTTATTTTTTTCCTAAAGATCTTTTTTTTTTTTCCTATTCCCTCCCCCTCCCCTTATTTATTTATTTATTTATTATTTTTAAATAAATCCATGCAGCTGCAGCAGCCTCCCCGGCCCCGGGAGCCACCCGCGGCGCTGCCTCCCTCCCTCCCTCCCTCCCTCCCTCCCTCCGCGAGGGACGCGGCGGCAGCGCTGTCAGCGCCCCCCGCGGCCCGACCGCCGCCGCCGCCGCCAGCCGGGCAGGGCCCCTCCGCCCCCCTTTCCGTGCCTATTTTCAACCCCCCCCCCCCGCCACCCCAATTCCCCCCCTTTTCGTGAATGAAGCGCGAGGCGGGGCTCTGGGCAGGCGTCGCGTCGCGCCGGCCGGGGCCTCCCCCGGGCTCCGCCCCGCCGCCCCCGCCCCGCCCCGGCCCCGGCCCGGCCCCGGCCCCGGCCCGGCCCCGGCCCGCTCCCCCCGCGCCGCCGCCGCTGCCGCCGCCGCCGCCGCCGGCAGAGCTCCCCGCCCGCGCCCGCCGCCGCCGCCGCCGCCGCTCGGAGCCGCCCGGAGCCGCCGGCAGCACCGCGGAGCGCCCGGAGGAGCCGCCCGGAGCCGGCGGGGCTGCGCGGTGCGGCGCGGTGCGGCGCGGAGCGGAGCGGGCGGGCAGCGGCGCCGCGGCCGCGGTAACCCCCTCGGCACCGGTCAGCGCGCACACGCGCCCCCGTCCGCGCCCCGCCTCGGCAGCGCCAGGGGCTCTTCCTCCTTTGATACAAAAGCTGCTCGGGAAATGGCATTTCTCCCCGGAGCCGCACTCAAACGCAATTTTCTTTTTTCTTTTTGGTTTTGTCCTTTTTCTTGCGCTCTTTTTTGCAAAAAAATATTAATTGCCTAATTTTTTCTTTTTTTTCTTCCTTTTTTTTTTTTTTTTGTCGTGTGCGTGTGTGTGTGTGGAAGCGCTGGGCTCCTGCGATCAGTGTCTGAATGAAACTACGTAAATGCATATGTCTGTACGTTGCACTGGAGGGAAAAACGGAGCACTTCTGCGAGAGCTTGGATTCAAATGTGTGTTTCATCTGGTCTTCAAGATTTGTGGTCTCTTTGGGGTTGTTCGCCTTCCTGGGCTCCGAGGCGGGATTTTCTGAGCTTTGACATATCTTTGGAGATGCCTGTTAAACAGGAGTCTGGGAAAAAACATTTGAAATTATAGTGATTTTTTTTTGTCCCTTTCCCGTGACTTGAAGCATCAGAGCGGCCAGAACCTAACGTTTCTGAAGACTTGTGATGTTTGGGTTTTGTTGTTGCTATTTTTTTTTTTAGAGGAAACTTGACAGAGGAACATATTTATAGTCCAAGTAAGTACTTTACAGAGGAAATTTACTTTGTGTAACTTAAAAAAGCAGTGTTGAGATTTCTAGCTTAAAGTGCATTGGATTAACGTTCATCCAAGGCCGTTTAGCAAATCATATTGAATTGCAGTTTTTACGGTGTATGTTCGTCCGCTCCTTCATGTACGTGGTAGTTCAGCACCTAGGGGAAAATGCACCTGATTTTGCCTAAGTATGATATTTTTTAACGTGTATTTCAACACCAAGGAGGAAATGTTTCTAAAGTAAATATATAGTAAGTAATAAATGTGCATCTGGAAGTAAAATATTTACAGCGTTTTAATCCCTATTTATACCGTGCATCTCAAACCGCGGAGGAAACACTGAGAAGACGAAAGTACCTCCAAGACCCTGAGAACTCCCCTGCATCACCATGAATGAAACCGTGCCCGATACAATAACTGGATTATAAATTTTCGTGTTATTAATTTTATTATCATTGGCTGCTTTACTTTTTTGGGTTCATCCTGCTCCTCTTCTTCCTCTCTCCCTTCCTCTTGCTGCTGCCTCGTGGAAATTATGGCTCATCCGGGGAGAAGAGGCTACGATAACCGGGAGATAGTGCTGAAGTACATCCATTACAAACTCTCGCAGAGGGGATACGACTGGGTGGCCAGTGGCGACCGGGCGCCAGCGTCTCCAGGGCTCTCTCCTCCTGCTGCTGCTGCTCTTGCTGCTGCTGGGACTTCCTCTGATCACACTGGGCTGGTGTCTCCGCACCCCGAGCCCCCCGGCTCGGCTGCTGCTAGTAATGCGGCTCCGGGCGACGGGCTGCGCCCCGCGCCGCCGGTGGTCCACCTCGTCCTGCGCCAAGCCGGCGACGAGTTCTCCCGCCGCTACCAGAGGGACTTTGCCCAAATGTCCGGCCAGCTGCACCTGACGCCCTTCACGGCCAGGGGCCGCTTCGTGGCGGTGGTGGAGGAGCTCTTCCGAGACGGGGTCAACTGGGGGAGGATCGTGGCCTTCTTCGAGTTCGGCGGCGTCATGTGCGTGGAGAGCGTCAACCGGGAGATGTCCCCCCTGGTGGACAGCATTGCCACCTGGATGACCGAGTACCTGAACCGGCACCTGCATAATTGGATCCAGGACAACGGAGGCTGGGTACGTGCCCCGCGATTTCCTTCCCTCGCGGAGGGCTGGGCCCCGGGGTGGCGCGCGTTGGGGGTGCCCACGCAGAGGAGCAGGGAGGCGCTCGAGTCGGGGGGAGCAAAAGGCTGGTGCGTAGGCCCGTCGCCAGCTCCTCTGTCGCTGAGCGTCACCTCGCTGTGGGGTTATGGCGAAGTTGGTTTTGGGGTGAGAGCAGCCACAGCTCCCTCCTGCATTGCTGCGAGGATGAGCGAGCCGCCCCCTCCGGCCGAGTCCTCCGCTCTCCTTCCCCCTTTGGGTGCCCCCGGTGGGGGCTGCCGCAGCCGTGGCTCTCGCCACGCGCCAGGCAATATTTCGGGCTCGGGCAGGGGTCCAGAGCAGCCTGGGATGAGTGGCAGCCTCGCCTGCCCAGAGGTAATGCCATGGGCAGGCGCACGGAGGCGACGGGACGACGGCCGCGTGCCTGCGTCCCAGCGGGCTGGGGGGACGCGCTTAACGTGCGAGGGGACACGGTGCTAAAGGCAGTCGAAGGAAACAACGGCCGGATGATCCTCAGTGCCGGTGTTCATAGCTGCGGTGGCAATCGGAGCGGGATTTTGCAGCGTGTATCTGGTGTGAAAGTCCTGTCTTTGTCTCGCCGCCAAACAAAGGTGCCAGGGGATGGGTAGGGGACTCGTCTGGGGCATTGTTCTGGAGAAATTACTATTTGCAGTGATCTGGCACGTTTCAAAGTGAAATGATCTTGTATTTCCAGAGTAGAAATCACTTCTGGCTGGGGTTAGTTTTAGCATTATCCAGAAAGGGAGGATTTCCACTTGCGGAAAATGGACAGCTTTTATACTTTTGGTCAATCGGAGTCTTTTTCTGTCTCTGTCTCTGTCTCTCCAAAATAAATAACCACGTTTGATTGGAAGGGGTTTTCTTTCTGTTTTCCTGTGTTAATTGATCTATTGTAACAAAATGTGATCCCTCAAACCGAATGTGTTGCATGCATAAGGCTTGTCATATTACTGTATTAGAAGGAAGAAACAGCAAAAGTTATCCTGAAGAAGAAACTTTATGTATGGGCTGAGACCTACACTAAGTCACTTAAAATGGAGATATGGTAGGTCAGAGATTGGTAACTTCAGGTTCTGACTGCTATGAAATACAATCAGTGAGCTAAATCAGTTAAAGAGCACACCTTTAAGGGGTGCATGTAAAGGAATGTAAAATACCGTACACGGTTCCCAGTTAACATGGTTGGTAAGCCCTGTGTCTGTGAAGTGTCATCACGTTAAATTTTCAGCATTTGGTCTCTTCCTAAGTTAGTGTTATATCCAATAATGTGCCACCTTCATTGACCATCTCCATTAAAAAATGAAGACGTTGCCTTCCCTCCGATGAACCCAGGGACTTAAGAGTACAAGCCTCCAGGGATCTGGAGACCAGCTACATGCTGCCATAATGGAGAGCGTAAGACAAGACTTTGGGGCCCTCTTCTCAGCAGAAATCCACATTGCACATCTCCCAGAAGAATGCTGCAGATCTCTGGCTACAAGTTGCTTTAGAGGCAGGATCATTCTCCTTTTCTCATCTGCTTCCACAAAGAGGAAAAAATATTCAAGATTCATGGGGCCAGAAGGGGGAGCAAAAAATATGTGTGTATGTGTGTATTTTTATATACATACATACATACATACATACATGTACATGTATGTATGTATAGCTCATGGCTCTGAAGCCAGTAGTTGAGACCAGACTTGGGAGAGGGAGACCTATGTTCAGATCCTTATTGCACAGATCACAGCTGAGGGTTTGTTTGTTTTTTTCATGAAACAGATACTGGAAAAAAATCTGTAAACAATTCAGGCTTCTGGAGAGCTTCACTGGTTAAAACGTGAGCAGCTAAAGGGTTAGGGATTTTAAGACTGCACTTCTGGACTGGGATGCCTAACTCGTGCGTAAGTCCCACTTCAGGCTCGAAGCCCGCTTGCAGAGCTGGGGCCCACGGTTTGCTCCAGAGCCAGTGAAGTCATTCTGTTGCCTCCAGTGAGCTTTGGATCCAATCCGTAAGCACGCTGGAGATGTATTGTCCTATGGGTGTACTGTGTAAAGAAAAACATAAATAATGAATAAAAACGAGAATGTGAAAAGACAGGTGTTACCAGAAGTGGTTGGCCAGATGAGGCAAACGCTGGAGCGGTTTCTCCACAGTTAGAAATAAAAGTAACTTAGACTATAAACACTGACTGCCTTTAAAAGGAAAGGATGCTTCTTATCGGCAGCCATTTGGTTGTTTATTGAGGTTTCCTATAAACAGAAGCTCCTGATTTTGGATGCATGTGATGCCATTTACTGCCACGTGTTATTTATAATGTACATATGGAAGAAGATGTGCAAAATACTACCCCTCAGTGGCTTTTACGTGTCTGTCTGGTGAACGGATTGTACCTTTTGAGTCATATGATTATTAAGCACACAGGCAAAACCTTCTAGGCTGTTAGAGAAACTTAAAGACTACACTGAAGTTTCAAATGCAGCTTCAGGGATCCTCCCTTCAGGTGAAAGAAATCCAGGGTGGCACAGGGCACTGGATTTTTTTTTACTTTGTTTTTTCTTTCCTAGTTTTCAGGATATGTCAATGGAAAAGCATACTTTAATATAATTTAGTGAAGCACTCAGTCTTCAGCTTGGCCCTTTTGCCATCCCCAGCATACGAGCCTTATTACAGCGTAATAAATGGCCCTTCCTAAGTAACCGATCAGCTGTCATTTATTCACACTTTGTATGACCTGAGCATAATTGTGTGCATCGCGCGGGTTCCCTGAGCAACCAGGATTGTCGGTCTTGTGTAGCCTTCTCCTCCTTCACACTGTAATTCCCCAGTATGTTGCAGAATGATAGGTTATTAGAGGATGCGTAGTAAAAGTATATGGTTTAGGAGGGTAGTATCACAGTTAGTCACGTGCATATGTTACATAGCAAGTAAGTTGGACAGCGTGTACTTTTAGACTATTGTACGGGCCTAGGTCTTATCATCGGGTCTGAAATTTGGTTGAAATGTCTTTGTTACTTATTTGTTTTGAATCAGCTCTATATATAGTCAATGTTTTTTTCAGGAGAACGTAAATTATAAGGAAGACAAGGAAGAAGCATAGCAAAGTGCAAGCTGGAAGGGGATATAACCGGTGGAGTTCAAATTTGAGCAGTCGCTAGATGTCCACTGTTAATGGTGTCTAGGGATCGTTAATGCCCTGACAATACATAGCCTAATGGTTTTGTTCATGTTCAAAACTTAGAAAAAGCAACAGAATGAAACTGCCTGTACGAAGGCTTTATTATTAGCTTGTGGTTCTGGTGGCAAATAAATGCAGCTTTCAAAGATTTTCGCGTAGGTCAGGATACCACAATATTGTACTTTGGCCTGATAACATCTTAATCACATTACAAAAGAAATAAGAGGAGAACCAGCTCATCTCTGCAATTTCGTGGTGCTTAGTATAATATATGCTTTCTGACTGACAACTTAATGGCTTCGTTTTGTTTTTTCTGTTTTAGCTGCAGAACGACACAGTGGCTTGGCAGTGGACTAGCATGCCTTGTGACTTTTGAATTTGACATAGGGAGCATTAAATGTGATGTCCCCGGCGGGGAAATAACCACGTTTGTCTGGCAGTAGTGGGTTCCTTCCTTGGGCACGCAACCTAAGGTGCAGGTTAGCCATGCTCAACTCTGGGGTCTTGCAGTCCAGCACGTGATTTTCTCCTTGAGCTTTTAAAGAAAAACTGGACTTAAACACACAAGAACTGTAGAAAGAGATATAGGTTCCATCATATATACATGTAGAGAAACATATTTTTGATGTTAATGTAAAGAAGCTCAGGTGAGAGAAAAGGTGTTATGTTGAAAAATTAGCTAAAAAACCGTCATTTAAAATGATGGCATGTCAATTAGGGCCATGAATGTGATGGGTGTATCTTTTCATCTGATTCCGTTCATTTGTTGTGGTTTTTTATTCTGTCCAACAGTTCAGGCCAGATACGCAGCAGGATTTCAGCATCCGAAGTGGTGCTTGGGTGGAATATAAGCACCTACGTGCCCTCAATGCCTGCCTTGCCGGTAGGGTGCCACGAGTCCCTGGATCCCTGCAGTTCCCCGCCTAAGCCAGGTGGGAACTGCCCCCTGCTTGCGAGAGAGGAGCAGCTTGGCTTGGGAAGGCGGGAACGCCAGCCCCGCGTGCCCCGAGCCCAGCTCAGAGCCAGGCTAGTCTACCCGCCGTACTCATCCACGAGCGCAGCTGGGGGGACGTCCCCTTTTTTGCCTTTGCGGGTCCTTGGTTAAAGCCCTCTCCTGAGATAACGAGAGGTTTTCCTTCTTGACCCTGAGGGATTTTACACCCGTTTTTCACCTCCCAGATGGCTGCTGGTTTTGCGGAGGTGTCCTTCCTTTTTGACACAGGGCTGCTCTCTCTGCAGGGTTGAGGTTTCCTTTGGTGGAGGAAGAGGAGCATGGGTTTCTGATTCCCGCTGCCTGATGCGTTTTCGCAGGTGACTCTCTGCAGCACAATGCATAAACACTGCTTGGACCAGCAGCTAGGGCCCAGCTTTCCCATCTCCTATGTTGACTGCCCTGATCACTTGAGCTTCCTCTTTTTTTTGCCTGGTAAATCATTAATTCTGCTTTGCAAGGTGGCACGCCTTTAAAAGGAAGTGTGGAGAGCAACCATGACAATCCATAGGCAAGCCAACCCATCCAGCCCCAGGACAAAGTTACAGGCTGTGAATATTGGCGTGATAGGGAGGCCATCATCTGTTTATGAGTGGGGTACCTGAACCTCAGCCCTTTCGGGGTCTCGAGGTATTCCCGTCAGCTCCCCAGCGGCACAGGTAGGCACCTGCCGGTAGAGCACGGTGCTTTTCTTGCAAGTCCCGCGCAGAAGCATCTCGGTTGTGCCGGGTGTGAGGGTGCCTCGCTCGGAGCAGGGTGCTCCACGCTGGAGCGGCGGCGTTTTGAAGCTGTGCCGGTGACATGCTGCCTTGTACCGACTAAATCCCCTGTGGGGCTAACCCCAAGTCACTGTTTGACTGCTAAAAGGAAACTGTCTGAAATCCACGCAGTTAAATAAATGAATTGGCAGTTTCAAGTGTTACACCTCCTAGGTCCTTTGCCAGTTTTTGTGGCTTTGTGGGTTTATAATCAAATTCTCCAAATATTATCAAAATATTTTTCTTTTTACTATTACTGAAGAGAGAGAAGTTCACTCTATGGAGAGTCTGTGCTGTAGCAGAGAGTAAAAGAACTAGGATAAAAAGAGAAAATAACTGTTGTTTTCTGATGTCTTTCATCTATTATAGCTTTATGTGCAACGTGCAATTATATTAGGTAGTGTATTTTCTCAGAAGTCCCGTCTTCTTCTTCTGTTTTTTTTTTTTTAAATAGGTACTGACCGTGACCTTTAAAATTTCAGAACCACTGGTCTCGCTTATGGAGATGATGTCATTTGCCTTGATCTTGCAAAGAGCCGTAAAGTTCAAACAGCAATCCTATTAAAAACTTTACTTTCAATATTGAGAAAGAAGTTAGGTCTGTGCCTGTGTTAACGTTGCTCGTGAGCTAGGCTGTTAGCTCTGCTGAAAAATAAGTGCCAGGAGCGAAGCAGGGGAAAAGGCACTTACGTGCTACGGGCACCGCTGCTTGACGGTGGCATCGTTCCCTGCCGCTTTTGCAGCTGCTGCGGAGAGCAGAGGACCCCCGCGTGCCCCGGATCGGGCCTCTCCAACCTGACCTCCCCTCCCCGTTTCCCTTCGCGCCGTTTGGCAGGTGGAGCACATCCCCGGGGTTTTTAAAGTCGTTTAGGAGCGCCTCGTGGCTGCTAGTACCCAGTGATTTAGTAATAATAACAGCACTTGTTACTCAGTGACAGCAAAATACGGAATATTTTTGAGGGCCGTACCAGGCTGGGGTTTTTTTCCGTTTCATACATAATAATAGGATGGATGAAGGTGTGTGGAGCCATAAATCTTCTGTTCCACAGCAGGACAACATCCAGGCCTTCTTGGCAAACGCAAATACCGATGGCAGATTTGAGGGATTTTTATTTTACTCTGGCTTTCAGTTTCATTAACAGTCTGGGGGGGGGTGTTTTGTTTTTTGGTTTTTTTTTAGTTTAGTTTAGGGTTGGGTTTTTTTTGGCTCTTGAAAGAGCATGAAACTTGATAGCTTTTCCAAAGGCATCTGAAAGTCTGGAATTTATTTTCTGTTATTCTATACTAATCTTTGTTTGCTATTACAATTATTATATATCAATAGGCTTTGGTAAATTCTCACTGGAAAGTTTCTTGTAGGTTTCTAGATTTTACAGTTAATGAGCAAGGAAACAAATCTGATTTTAGAAAGCGTTGCCATAGAGTGCAATCGGAGCAGGAAGAGGCACTTAATTGGGCAATTGTAGTTATGTTTACTCTGTATATGCTGCAAGAGAAATAAGACAATATGAAAAATCCACAGGTTTTAAACTAATAGAAGAAAATAGTCCTTTCCGCAGCATCTAGTTAACTTTTGGTAGCTGTTGTCATGGGAGAGCTTTGAGTTCAGATACTAAGCTGGAGTCAGGAAAGGGTTAGGTATTTATAAGGGTAATGAGAACATCCATACTTAGGTTAGAATAAAATTGCTAGGGCAATCATACATCTTGATGAAGCAGGGGATAAATTTAACACCAGCTTCTGAAATTAGATCATTAAGTGCTGAGGCGAGAGCTTTCTCTGGAGTATGTTATTTCATAACTATCTTTCACATTGTTTCTCCCTCAGAGCACCTGGTGCTGGTCAGTATGGGGGGATGCTTGGGTGGGTATACTGCTGGACTCGTCCAGCCTGGAAAAACATATTCTTTCGGCATATATTTTGTAAAAATAATAATATTTTTAAGGTGTGAGTCCTCACTGCACCTAAATGGAGCAGCACAAATGGCTCGCCTGCCTCTTCTGAGGAGGGCTGTGTGTCTGGGCTGCTGGAGCTCACAGCAGGAGATTTCGGTTTTTACTTACTATTGAGAGATGATTTTATTAAAAGTTAAATGCTCTTGTTGTGTCTTTAAGAGTACTCATCACTAAATTTACTCCTGTAGTGACTTACTGAAGACCTGTTATGCGATTCTCATAGGTAAGCTTAGTTAGAAGAGCTAGTGAGCATCTTTCAGTGCACCCATCATTTTATTGCTATTTTATTATATTTTACTGGAAGAAGAAAAAGAATGATCCCTAACTGACTAACTGAAAAGCCAACTCAGTGGGTTTCGGGGTTCTTCTGTGAGTAATGTATGTACAGGTACCAGATATAATCAGGAAGAAAAGGCCCCATTTTTTCCACATAGTGATGCCAAGAGGCTATTGCCTAGTTAATTAGGGAAGGCAACTGAGAGTCAAAACTTAACTTCTCTTCTTGACTCTACTGCTGGATATGCTGCATGATTTTGGGCAAATCATTAATATCTCTCATTTTCAGTTAACCCAGCTATGCTATGGATGAGATTGCTAGCTGTACATTAACACCAGGGCTGGGAAATTTATATTATGTTTTTCAACATGCTATCATGTAAGTTAGGCTGATCTTTTTTAATTAGAAAACAAGTTATACAGGGTACACCATTAAACGAAATGTCTGCCACAGTAATTTTAGGCTTAGAATAATACTCAAATCTGTAGCATTCAGTTTTGGCATTGCTGGAGCTGGCTAGCCTAGGAAAGACCATAAAGTGAGTCAGATTGTGAAATGAGCTGGTGGTGAGATTTGACTGGAGAAATGAGGTAGAAGAAAGAAAACCGTTTAAATGTGAGTTAGACTTAAACTTTTTCAGATCTACTGTTTTGATGTGTTTAGCAACACTAGTAAAGGAAAAAGATTAAAAAGATAAATTTTAGGTGTTAGCTTGCAAGTTTTGTTTAGGAAAATGGTGAACAGTGTGAGGAATTGCAGCTTACAGCTTCATTTTTTTCCTTTACGTATCAGCACAGTTAGGCATTTAATGAAGGAAATTTTCCCTCATTTTCCATTCCCACTCTATGTGCATATAAAAGCTGACTGCAGCATTTTGGTGAAATGAACAATAAGCCACATTCCATGCACATGTGTGGAGTGTCTTTGTGCACACGTGTGCTTTTGCCTCCATTCACAAGCTTTAGTGAGTGCTCGGATATAGGCAGATAAAAGTAATCTAAAAAAAAAAAAAAACAGGCAAAATTCCTGCTCAGTGCTTTGGGGAGACTTGCTTGAGTCACTGGAAAGTCAGGATAGGTCCTAGGACTGTCGTCCAGCAAAGTATCTCCTCCTGCTCTATGTGGAAGTCCTGTACTGTGTCGCTGTGATGGAATAACTTTCATCAACTTTGTCTTTAAAGGAAAGAACCCCTTTTCTTAAGAAAATTCATCAAGTATTTGGAACTTAGACTATAAAATGTAGGAGAGGGCTTTATTTCTAATCTTTCTAAATAAGGAAGGAGTAAAATTAATTCAGGAAGGAGTAAAATTAATTCAGGGAGTTCACATGCAGTAGTAAATGAGTTCGCATTTCAAATAGCAGAATCAAATGATCGGTGTTTTAGGTTTGTAACATTTATTAAACTTCTCAAGAATGTATGCATAGCTCTGATCAAATGACACTGAAATGACACTGGAAAAAACTGAAGTAAAGACTCCCTCGTTCATAATAAAAATAAATCTTATGTTGTGCTCCCAGCGTCTGCAAATTTTAGTTCAGTTAGAGGTATCCAAAGATCCTTTACAGAAATCATCTGGCAAGCCACAATAAATTATGCTGTCTAAATAAATCGAATTCCTCTGTCCGCTGGCTGATGCAAAAGGTCCTGAATACAAGTCAGAATGAGGCCTAATGCATGTATATTTTCAAGTTGTAGCTTGACCTGTTCCTTTTCATCGTTGCCCAGAGCTACTAACGTGCAGCAGCAAATAGCAACTCGTCTGTTCTGAAGTCCGAAAGAGGGAAATAGTCTCCTCGTTGCGGGCTGGAAAGCAATAGCAGGGTACCCAGTGAAGGGGGGGAAATAAAATCAGCCGTCTGAAATGTCAGGTGGCAATCAGGCTGCGAATAAACGGCCCGCTCTGGCCTTTGGTCAGGCTGCTGCAGTAGGTCACGGTTGTCTTCAAAAAAAAAAAAAAAATCCTTCAGTAGGATACTCGCATGTTTGGCTCCAGACTGAAAGTATGAAGTCTTTGCCTGCTTGGAGTCAACCAGAGATGGCTAGGGTCCTCCACAGCAGTTTGCTAGAGATTGGGCCTGTTTAGTTTAGGCTGGTAATGCCTGTTTTTTGGGCACAGGGCTGAGCTGACCAGCCTCCCTGGGGCTTCACGGCTGGCCGTGAGGGAGCTCCCGCTCTGCTCTCCTGCCTGGGCTGCACCGGTGGTGGGGAGACCTGTCAAGACATCTCCTGCCTTCCTTCTTATCTGCTAAAGGCGACTCTTCCATTGGAGAGCAGTGTGTTTATTTTGCAAATAATGGGAATTTGTGGCTTGTTTTTCCAACCAGGAGAGAAGGATGTTGGGGTATGTTAAAACATCCTGCAGGTTGGGGCTTTCCGAGGGGGGCGATTGGCCGAGTGAAGACCCAGGACTGGCATGTCGCTAATGCTGTGCCCAGGGGCTGACTGTTGGCTTTAGAAAACTTGCTCTTTTCTTCCTCCCTGCTCCCTCCTCTCCCCTCTGCGGACAGAAATATATCGTTCTCACAAACAAAGCTGTTTAATTTTAATAACTGGCCTAGAGCTAAAGCTGACAGTGGGAAAGGAGCTGTTTGGTTTCCCGTGCCTGACAGCTGGGATAAACTACCTGTTCTCTTGGACGGGACGGACAGCCAGACCGTTTAAGGGCATTTTGATCCCTACGGAAACGCTTCGCAACACAACATGTCTGAAACTCTGGCCGCGTGCTGTTGCTGACTGCTGTTTCAAAAAGGCTCCGAGGATGATGGAGAAGTGTTATATGTAGAGGTCACTTTTCTCTGTCTCTTTGGTTCGGGCTGTTCTTTTGAGAGGAGCTCCTCACCCTGAAATGCCAGTGTCACCAGTGCCTTGGGGGAGACCTGGGATCCCTCCTGCTCAAATAAGCTCCCTGTGATGAAGTTCGCTACCGGATTGGCCTGACAAGAGCTGCTCCGTATAACGAAATGGCCCAGGTTCTCCGAATGCTGGGGTGAAGCAACAAAAGGGGGAATGATTGATCGGATATTAAATAATTGCATGGTGACTAACTTTGCCACCTTTGATTCCCTAAGAAAATCAGCCGCCTTATTTTGCCAGATTTCAGCAGAAAATGGCAGCGCTCCCATTTCCTCTTCTCCTCCCTCAAGGCCTGCCACCCTTTTTATTATTATTTTTCTCTCCCAGTGCCATCAGCCGAGAAGCAAATTACTGCTAACGGGGCCAGAGCAACACAGCCTTCCCAGGGGGCAGTTGAGGCATAAGCCAGCGTGTGCTGGCCCTCGGGGCAATGCCAATGTCCCGGGAGCTGGTGCGAGGCCGAAGGCTGCTCCCCGCTTGCCCACGGGGCCCCCCCTGTTAAATGCTACCTTTTGCTAAGGGGCAGTCGGTCCTTTGCCCAGGCTGCAGGTGTAAAGCCTGCCTGGGCTGAGCCGATAGCGTCTGCTCCCACGCCAAGGTCCGAGGTGCCTGCAGATAGCGCGGTGACCGCGCGGGAGCTCGTCACGGTACGGCTCCGGGTGCTGTGGCCCCGGCATTTTGGGTCGGGGGAGCACACAGCCCTCGCGTGACCATGGGGGATGGGGGATGCGCGTGTCCTGGCACCTCTCTTGCACCGTGAGGGGGTCCTGTCAGGCTTGAGTATTTTCACGTTAGAGTTATTAACTGCATGCCTTGCATGTCACGGTTCAGCGGGAAGGAGAGGGTGACCGCCTTCTGGCCTTGGCCTTGGGCTGGCAGTTTGTGTCTCATTCTTTGTTTTAAAATCATGGGATCTCATGAGCGTGGCTGTCGGTGGTGGTGGCGGGGTGGGACAGGAGCCCTTGGGATGCTCTTGGTGCAGCACTTTGTGCAGGTGGGCGACTGCCGTTGTATGTGGTAGCGACTAGAACATAGTGGGAAAAAGCAACGTGCCTCAGACTTCACTGACTCAAGTAAAACTTAAGTAAATGTCTCTGTCAAGATTTGAGTTCAGAGTTCCCTGTTTCTCCCCAAATCCATGCTGGCAGGCAGTTACCCTGCAGCAGGGCAGGCAGCTGAAATCTGTGTGCTGGTTTCACTTTTAGAAATGTCAAGTCCCTGAAGTCAGATCTTCGCTCCAGGTTTTGGTGGGTGAATGAAATGAAAAAGGAATGCTTTGTATTTTCTAAAGTACTTAAAGTAATGTTTGGGGTCTTTTTTTTTCTCTTCTTCTTCTTTTTGGACCTTGCCAGGAACTCTCTTAGATCCCCAGCATCGCAAACACAGATATGATTACCTTTAAAACATACAAGTAGCCCCACTGAAGTCATTGACTTCCAGGGGAGCAGGATCAGAGGACTGAACCAGAAAGTGAAACTGTCTGAAAACAAAAATGCAACACAAAAGCCTTCTTTCATTTTCCAAGCTGAGCATAGTGCAAAAAGTAAACAGTTGGCACAAATGACTAATGCAGGTTTGCCAAGGTGTTGATCCAAAACATGCTGAATTCAAAGGTGTTTTTTTGCACGGAGTCTGATGGGGTTTGCATCAGGCCTGTAGCAAGACAGGCATGAATTTTTTTTTAAGAAAAATGTCATTTAAAAAAACGTGGAAAATTCTCCTGTTCTACCTCCTACATGTTTCTATTGTCAAACAGTCACTGATCTTATTTTAGACATGACCTTAGTGTTCTTTCCACAGCATGCAGGCTGAATGACATGTTATTCAAGTTCTCAGACAATATTATGATGTATCTGCTTTTATATTTAGCTGTAACTTTTATTCTCCTTATAAACAAACCCACCTAATACGACTACCACCTATCCAGGGAAAGTATTTCCATTCCCCTCGGTTTAATTTGGACAAATTTGGCATGAAAACATTCAATAGTTCCATAATAACCTTTGCAACAGGATGCCTGCTGTGCTGACATGCAGGTCTAGAGTGAGTTGTACCATGTGCCAGGAAATTGCATTCTTAAGAAAAATCTAGACATAAATTTTGAACAATCAACACTTAAATTTTGAAAAGTCTGGCAGTAAGCTGTTATCTGCCTCATGGGTTTTGGCTTTAATAGCTTTTTGCTTTCTGAGCTTTTTACCTTGCTGTCCTTTGCAAGGGCTGGACCTCTGTGGTCCAGCTGAGCTGAGCTCTGTCACATGGAGGAGGGAAGGGACCATTAGTGGTTCCTTTTTTTGTTATTGTTGTTGTTACCCTCCAGCACTGCGCCTTGAAACACTTGGGGAGCGATTTCTTCCCAGAATAAGGTAGAGGCGAGTTTGAAGTTGCACAGAGTGATGGTTAGCTCTGAGTGGGCGTTCACGCAACAGGAGGCTGCTGGATTTCAGTGTGGTCCAGCCTTGCCTCCACAGCCTGGAGATCCAGAAAGGGGATGGGAAGAGATGAGGCACCACTGGGCCTGACTGTCTCAGGCCAGCTACAAGTGTCCTTTCCCTGGGACGAGCCAGTTTGCTGAAGCACAGAGGGACCAGAAGAGTGGACTAACTCCAAGGTGGGAAATACTTTCTCCTTCCTTGAGGGTGCTTTCATTGTGTTCCTGCTGTCACTGGAAGCAGAGCAAGAAGACATTCAGCAACTTGTGGATGTGCGTTGTTCAGAATTACTGCCTGTTTCGCTGGACGGCTGGGTGATTTGTACTGAGCACAAACTTTTTTGAAACCTGCGTTGCTCCTAATTAAGGGACCAACAGCATAACTGGAAGAGTAACACTTGGCCAAGACTCTTTTGAAGCGTGTCAAATGTTACATCAGTCAGAAAAGGGTAGTTAGCCGTACAAGATTTCAACTGCATCTGTGAGTTTTGTCGCTAGGATATCGTAAGAAGAACTGACAGAACTCACCCAGCTCCCTGGGACAGAAAAACCCCACTGTTTTTTGTGATGAATTCAGTAAAGCACCCAGCCAATTTAATCAGTAAGACATTAAATGGGACTCTAGGAGGGGGTGTGGGTAGGGAGGGGATGTTCCATGAGTATAAACTCAAAGCAAAAGGAAGGATTATGAAACCGTGTGAACTGAACCCCATCAGGGGAAGCTCATGAAAGCTCGAGCCAGGAAAAATTATAGAGCTCTATAAATAGCTAAATTGAATGCGTTTGTGTGAATGTGGATGTGATGCACACATGTATCTATGAGGTCATGTGTATAAAAGAAATACAGTAGTACTTAATGTGGTGTTGTTTTTTTTAAGTAGTGGAAAATGTTTTAATGATTTTTTTTTTTTCCTAGAGACAGTACATTATGTTCTGTCCTTAGGGCCAAAAGCACAAACTGCCTATTTTCATGAGGAATCCTACAGAAGGAGGAAGGGAAAGTATTATGCAGTGTAGCAAGGGTATAGTAGCCATTCCACAGTGATTACACATCCAAGCAAAGACTGCCCTAGAAAACTCAAAAATATATTAGAAGCGGAAAACAAGATGTGTGAAGTGTTTCCTATTCCCTCCCCGCACTTACAACAACCAAGCAAACAGAGAGGCTGTCATGGAGGTTAAATTTAAACCCCTGTATTTGTTATTAAGATCGTGCTTCAGTGGCAGGTGGCAAACGTGTTATGTACACGTGCACAGTAGTGAGAGGACTTCCTGTGCTTATTAATTTTGTTCCCTCAAAACTTTCAGTTGATTTGCAGTGTATTAGAGTAGTGCAGTCATACACAAAACAGAAGTGACTGGAAGCACTAAATCAGGCAGTAGACATTCAGGAGTTAACGTAGCCGAAATGAATCCCAGCCTGAATGGCACCTTAATTACGGTACAAAGCAGCTTTCAATTTTATACTGGTAGTTTGTGATCCAAAGTCTGACTCTCTGTTACTTTTTAGTACCTCTTTTTAGTACCTGTCATTCAGCCGGTGGTGGTCGAATGATGAGGGAAATCGATCATCTGGAAAAAAGGGGTCTGTTTAATTTGGAATTTAAATAAATGAAAGAATCTGTACGGTTGTGCAGCGTGATTTAAGAGCAAGATGCAGTCTGGGGTGTAATGCTTTCATACCACCAGGGAATCAAATTTGTGTTCGAGTCTCCTTTGCCAGCTTGTTTAAGCGTTTATGATAACATCAGTAGCTTGGTAAATGATGTAATGGGAGTTAAATCAGGATGACCAACATAAACATCTGTCAGTGCATGTGAACATTTGATGTATGACCCTAGGGCCCAGCGCAGCAGTCGTTTTTTTGGCAGTCTTTGGACGTCAGAGTCACTAGAGGTTGCAGGATCACACAGTGGGGAAGATATATGCCCTGTACTTTGAGCCATTAGCAAGCAATTGGGTACGTGATCTGGCTGGTTCATATTTGGTATAGCGCTTGGAAACGTGTCCCTCTCAGTAACTCATTGTGAGCAGAACTCATTCCCGTGCTGAAATTAAGTGCAAGGAATCGGCATCGCTGCGGTTCTCAGAATAAATCTCAGGCAGTGCCTAGGCGGTGCATATAGGCCTGTGCTGGTTCTCTGCTGGGGACAGTTTTACAGAGAGACCTGGTAACATTCTGGGTAGCCACTTAAAATGAGACTCGTGGACTGATTCATACCCAAAATGCAGACTTTAGTGTTTCTGTGACATTAATGTCGGAGGAGTCATTCCTTATGCTCCGATTATGCTAGTTTTATTTTCATTCAAAATCATCTTGTCATCATGTTCTTGTCTGGATTTGTAATTTTCTGAAAGTAAGCTGGCTGGTATGTCCATGTTCCTCATTAATCTTTTTTTTTTTTTTTTTTAATGAGACTCACATGGGAAGTTAATATTATCTTATACAGTTCAACGTGTAAGTTATCAAATGTATATGCCTTCCACAGAAATGGACAGGAAGGATATGAAAAAAACATGTTGCAGAGGAAACACAGAGCTGCCTTAACTCTGCCTGGCTCAAGAGCTACATTTTGGATTAAATTGTGCTTTGAAGGTGAAGCTTTTGGCACAATGGTAACACTCGTGAAAAACACCTCTGTGAGGGGTGCAGAAAGGTGGAGAGAGCTGCTTCTCCTGTCGCTGACGGCAGCCTCAATGTATATATATCATGGCTCGATGTAAATCGAGGAACACGGCATATGTACACGTTCCATGCATATCGTGGTTGAACATAAAGACCGTGGCTGGGTCCCAGATATTGCTCAGCTTGGTGGGAAAGAAAACTCCTTCTGTCTTCTCCTCTGGCGTGATCACAGGAGCACACGGAGCCAGCCAAACTTGCCTCCTTGCCTCCTCTCTTCTCGCGCTGGATGTTTGAGTGGGTCCGTGAATCACAGTGATAACGTCTGGAATTGCATGCGTGGATTTCCCATGCATTTCTGCCAGTGGCTGACCCAGAAAGGAGAGAAAGATCTCCTCCTGGTGAGAACGAACAGCCGTTCTCCGGGGTCTGGGTCGCTGCTTGGCAGGCACTGTCACGGAGAAGACCAGCATGGGGGCTTGAACCTGCCTGCAGACCGTGTGTTCCCATATGCCTCAAGAAAGATTTTGTTTTAATAAGTCGACTTATATGAAAACTGCTCCCATTCACATTATATACTATGCTGTGAAAACATGATTGTTTTCACCAAAAATAGGCATATTTGAATATTTTACTCCTTTTTAGTCACTTTAAGGTCCTGAATATTTACAATTTACTTCAAAAATAAGTCTTTTATTTGTCTTGAGTAAATACATGAAATAGCAAAATTAGATATCTCATTTCCATGACTTTTCAAAAGAGAGCTAAGTGTCCCTTGTTTTTATTACGAGTATAATCTAGATTCTGTTTATAGCAAGAAGAAATACCATTTAGATTTTATTCCAGAATTATTAGGGTTTTGAGAGATGAAGCACAAGCCTTTCAAAAATGTAACTTAAGCGCCATTGCTTTTATATAAATGTATAAAAATAAATATATTTTAGCTCTTTAAGGAAACCCTATCAACTTTAAAAAACCCACACAATTAGCTTGATATATTTGAATTACAAGTGCCAGAACAGCACAATTATTCTAAATGAGAAAGAAGACTGAAGAAAAAAACACTCTGCCTCTCACAGAGATGCACGCACATGTACCACACATGCATAATTTGATTTTTACAAAGTGTACTGTCAAGTCACCTGTTTAATCAGTTTTCTCTTTTATTTGTATGCTGTTTTATATAGAAGGAAAACTGCTTGTAAAGTCAAGCTTTTTAATAATTCATTCAGAAATGATTAGAGTTCAAGGGGAAAGTTGTTCCTTTAAGTGACTGAGCCAAATGGGAAAAATATACATGTATCAGAGAATGAAAGCCACTTCTGCAGAGAGCAAATATAATGCCTACATTATGTATTGTGTATTTAAATTCTCCATCGGGACCTAAAAATTAGGCTTAAAATGGAATGTCAGTAGTTACCGTCTGTGTTTGGCTATTCCTCCCGTTGGTAAATTTTGTTTGTTCTGAATCTCAAAAAATCCTTTCTTATGCAATAATGTTATTTCTTCTGTTTTCAAGGAAGTTCAAAAAGACAGATTCCCCCCCCCCTACATTTTTTTACTTTATGCATGGCTTTAAGAAAAATTCAAGTACTTTGATAAGAAGTATGATTTTTGCCCTTGCACATATTGTGTCTTCCCGAAACAGGGTTGGAAAATTACATTTGGGATTCATTAATGTTTTTCTTGCCAGTGGTGATTTTAACTTTCTGTCCAAGCTATACTCTACTTAATATCCCAGCAGCATCCCTGAGAAGTTGCCTTTGCTTGTAGCTCCGTGTCGGGCTATGCTAGGCTGTGCTGTGCTGACAGAGGTGATACCAGGCGCTGCAGGGTGTTTGGTCTGTGGTCCGAGGCAGCAGAGATGCTAACCAGGGCACACGCAATTGCAATTAAAACAGATGAAATGGCGTTGACCGCTTTGGCAGTGTGGCATTTTGAGGCTGACGGAGGAATCGTGTGAGGGAGCCGATGGGTGGGCATGGTGCAAGCGGCAGCTCCCAGTGGACAGCGTGAGGGGGGCTTTGAGCCTTTTGTGTGGCTGCGCCTGTGCCCTGGGAAAGGGCTTGCAGGGGCTTTCTTGTTTCATGTTTTTCCTCCTTTCTCTTGTGCAACAAAACAAATACCAAGGGCCTGGATTCAACCATGTGTTTAGACTTGAAACTTCCCTTTGAAATCCCTGTCAACACTTGCCTAACATTCAGCTAAAGCAGTGAAATGAACAGGACTTGAGGACTCTGAAGCAGATATTGGAGCCTGCATACTGCACTGAATCTGATCTCCAGAACTGTCCACCTGGCCCCAGAAAGCGTCTTGCAACATTTCCTTCACCTCCTTTGCTTTCCAGAAGCAATGTAACAAACTGCAAGCTGAATTTCCAGTATTTTCTGGATTCTGACTTTGCAAGTGCTACTCAGAGGTGAGAAACACCTTTCACGTTTCAGTGAGGCTTGACTGGGACGGTCTGCACTTCCCCTATGCAAAGCGAGTATGTTTGTATATGCTCAGCATGCTGACTATCCTTATGGACGTTGCTGTGCCTTGTGGATTGTCTTTTGTTCTCCGAAAGCCACTCTTGAAAGAGTGGAGTGTTGTCATCAAACTCACTACAGCACGAGGATGCCGCTAGTAGGGGATTGAAGTCCAAAAGGTGGTGGAGGCATGAAGAGGAAGAAAGATAGCACTCAGCAAATAGCACTTTGGGCAGCAGATCTAAGGTCAGTACCTGCAGGTGTGGTCAAAAATGCCTTGGTTATGGGACTGTGTAATTTCATTTCTTGAGCTGGAACAGGCTTACTGCAAGCCCCTGATGTCATACGAGCTGGTTCAAGTATAAGCTCTAGGCATACCAGAACGTGGACCTGGTGGGGTGCCTGGTTTTCTCAGTGGAATGGGTAAGTGGCAGCTGGCCGTGGTCTGCAAGAGATACGGTTTGATGCTAGGTACGGTGCCAGTAGATGGTGCTGAAGAAAGGATAGCGTAGTTCCTGGGTTTTACAATGACCCATTAAGAGTTCTTGTTTGGGGGCATTTTAACAGTCCCTTGCATGCTGGTCTTTGTGTGGAGGTCATAGCACCAGCTGAAAGCAGTCTGGGCTCTCAGATCTGGGCCAGACATGTTATTGAGTAACTCTCAACTTCCATGACTCCTGTTAGATTGAAGATGTTTCGTGTTTCAAAATTATTAGCGTTGCTAGTGTAACGTTCCTGTACTAAGCATGCTGTAAAACTGCTTACTCACTGGCAATAAACAGTATTATTTTAATGGCTTATCATAACACCCAACAGCTGCTCATTTTCAGAGAAAGGCCAATATTTATTGTCTTGTACTACTGCCTTTGTGCTCTTCTGTCATGCACTGCTTTTGTCTCAGAAGCTTTGCAGATCTTGTGGGCATGATCCCAGTTCCAGAAGACTTTCACTTGACTTTGGTACAATTTGCATTTTGTCCTAAGCCATGCTTTTCCACCTTCTATTGTGTCCTAATTGTTACAGATCAGAAGTTCTAGAGTTCATAACTGAGTTGGTGATTACTATAGTGTTTTCCATTTGAGGAAAGCATTTACACTAGAAAAACAGTAGTGTAATTTGAAATTGTTTCTTAAAAAGCAGGTTCCATATTTTACAAGTTCAACTATGAGTGATTTTCCATTTTTAGCTTTATATGCTTTTAATGTTCAGTCTAAATTGGGCCATGGGAAAAAGATGGTCTATCTTCAAAGAAACAATTAGATTGATTGTATTCTTCAGATTCATGGAAAACAGTTGTGGGCGTGGAAGTAGCTCTCAAACTTTCTTCCATGCTAGCAGACAAGATTTGGGTGCATGTTGGATACTTCTATTGTGTGGGAGTTTGGAGGTGATGAGCAGCTCTAGAACTGTGTGGGTAATTCTAGAGGTGCACATTTACGACACGCTGATAAACCTTTGTGGGATGTTTTGAAGGCAAAACCATGGTTAACGCCACTGAATTAGAAAAGATCTTTGAAGAGACAAGAGTAGGAAAAGAAAGTATTATGTTAAAAGGTATGAACTGGTATGAAAAGGTGTGAGTCCTGGTGGACAGCAAGTTGACTATGAGCCAGCAATGTTCCCTTGTGGCCAAGAAGGCCAATGGTCTCCTGGAGTGCATTAGGCAGAGTATTGCTAGCAGGTGGAGGGAGGTGATCCTCCCCCTCTACTCAGCCCTGCTGAGGCCAAATCTGGAGTACTATGTCCAATTCTGGGCTCCCCAGTACAAGAGAGACATGGCACTCCTGGAGAGAGTCCAGCGGAGGGCTACAAAGATGAGGAGGGGACTGGAGCATCTCTCCTCTGAAGAAAGGCTGAGAGAGCTGGGCCTGTTCAGCCTGGAGAAGAGAAGACTGAGAGGCTATCTCATCAAAGTGTACAAGTACCTGAAGGGAGGGTGTGGAGAGGATGAGGCCAGCCTCTTCTCTGTGGTGCCCAGCAACAGGACAAGAGGCAACGGGCATAAACTGAAACACAGGAAGTTCTGTCTGAACATGAGGAAAAACTCTTCTTTCCTGTGAGGGTGACAGAGCACTGGAACAGGTTGCCCAGAGAGGTAGTGGAGTCTCCTTCCCTGGAGATATTCAAAACCCACCTGACACGATCCTGTGCAATGTGCTCTAGAGGACCCTGCTTGAGCAGGTGGGTTGCACTAGATGATCTCCAGAGGTCCCTTCCAACCTTGGCCATTCTGTGATTCTGTGAGCTGTACTTAACTGTTCAGTATGTCTTCTTGCTATTCCTGATGCCGTGTACTTTTACAATTAAAATTAGAAAACATAACAGTATCGTGTTTGCATGATAACTTTTATACGTGAAGACAGAATTTATATGCAAAAAGAAGTTGCGTATTTTCTGAGTGAGAGAACTGATTTATGTGTGAATAGGCATGTTCATGATTGATCACGTGTGTGTGTGGAGTGATAGGACATGAAAATCACAAGTGATTTGGTTGTGCCCATGCTGGAACGTGGTACCCTTGAAAACTGTAGGCCAAACTGCTGGCAGAACTCCATGGAAATCTTTTGGGAAATTTGCAGTGGTTCTGCCAGTGGAGGCTCTGCTCTTTGATCCTTAAGGTTGTGCAGTGAACATTCTTCGGATTTAATAGCAGCGTTTCATACAGTTGATCCAAAACAGTCAGCTATCATCTGCTGTCCATACTTGGTACTCAACAGCCTGCACTGGGGTGGCTAACATGTCTCACCATAGTCTCGCATTTTTGGTGATAGATTTCCCAGGCTTTGTCTGCTCACGCGGTATTCGGAACCAGGTATGGAGGAGCAGCTATTCAGCTTATTCAGCGTCCTGAATAATCCATGAGCCAATGCTCTTCTTTGAAATTGAGGCTGTGTTGCTCCTGAGTGGGCTTTAGTATATTGCAGAGTTGGCTTCGGCTAAACAGAAAAAAAACTAGAAGCTTTCAGAAATAGCTCCTCTTCAGCAGTCCACCTTAAGGACAAGCCCTGTTCTTCCAGTCAAGACAGTGGAAGTGCTGCAGGGCTTGGTTTGGGGCTAAACGGTTTTTTATTTAGATTGATAGTCAGCTGATACCTTGATTATTTTTTCTGAAGACGTTTCTTCACAGTTTATGTTACTTAGTGGTTGTCTGAATGGCGACTTCAGAAACATTTAGTTTGGCAGTCAAACTAAACACGCTTTGTTAAAATAACCAAACAGGTACAGGAGGCTATTTGATGTTTTAAATTGTCAACAAATGATGTTGCCTATCCATTTTTAGCAAAAACTTTGCAAGTTTTCTGCTGCTTCAAAGTACAGATTCGGAGATCAGAGTTGGTTTGAGAATATTAAATATACTGGAGTACAAGTGCTCCTCTGAGAGTGCTGCAGTTTGCTTTGGGCAGGCATTGACTTGGCTTGCCAACAGCAGCAGAACCAATAGTTTGGACTTGCAGAAACACATTTCTCTTCTTCTGAGCTGCTGATAGTTCCAATTATTTCAATGAATACAAGAAACTGGCAAAGCTCTGCTTTGTTGTGGTATGATGGATTTCATCAGCACCTAGAAAAGCAGTTAATTTAAAAGCTCTCCAGGCCCTCTTCCAGCACAAGCCAATGGGTGTTTTTGAAAGATACTCTTTTTTCTGCGTGGTTCTGGACAGTTCACATAGCGTATCTTCTGTTTTAAAGGTGAAAAATACAAGAAGTCATCTTAAGTAATATTCATTAGACCTAATCTTCATTCCTGGCCGGACTGTGGTACCTTTGCACATGGCAGAGGAGCCGGCAGTTTCACGGGTCTGCGTGGGCTGTGGGAGAGTAGCTGCTGGACTCCAGCCCCGCACTGCCACAACTGTCACATCCCGCAGGCTGTCTCTGTACTCAAAAGACCTATAGTGTTTATATGACTTTTTGCAGCAAATGCAGGTATTTTAGTACGGTTACTTTGCAGCGGCCTCATTGCTTTTCGTCTCTTTGGGTTTGCAAGTTATTGAGGCTTAGGAAGCCTTCTTCTTTATTGTTCCCTCTCTCACTTTCACATGACTTTTTATTGAAGGCCTGGGCACTTCTTAAGCAGAGTGTTAGATTCAACATTCTTTTTAAATTAAATGTACTGGGGTGACCTAATCAGATGCTAGCTGGTTGACCACAGGAATGGGAACCATGATATTCTCTAATCTAGTTTAACGTTAATTCACTCTTTGACCTTAGGCAAGCTGCTTAGTTTCTGCAGAAGGGGGATAATAATTCCTTTGAAATGTTGACAGTAAAGTGAATAAATATGTAAGTTTTACTCCCTGTGGAACAGGCATTTTAATTTTAAAAGGAACTTTGGAGCATCCATTCTGTCAAATGACTTGGGAGTCATGGGATGCTGGATCGCTGAGGAGTTTACGTGCTTTGAATACAGAGCTCCGTCCCTCCGCTTTCTGTTATGTGTGAGGGTATTTTTCGGGGTGGGGAAGGGGGTTCATCGCTTGCCTCCAATGGCTGTGCCGTTTGCCATGTTAGGCCTCGTGGCATGTAGACACTAGACTGATGGAAATCTCATTTTCCCCTTCACAGAGAAATGTGGTAGTTAATTCCATCAGTGTTTTAAGTTTAGAAATATTACCTCTTTAGACTAAATAATGATATTAATGAACTCAGCTCCTTAGGGTTAAGTGCAGCAGTTACTTCATTTGCTGCCGGTGAATTTGCCTCTTACGCTTTGCCCGAAACTTCCAGTAAAGTCAGAAGTGGTCAACCTGCTGCTTAACAGCGCAGTGACCAAACACCTGGTGACAGCAGAGCAACCTTTTGAGTTTTTCATTTTTCAGTTGTGTTTTTTAGACTTTGAAGTGCCATTTATTTTTTATGTATATTGACACCTGGTATTTTTCAAGCCACCTTTTTATTTGGTGGGAATAGCATTAGCATGTATTAAAGGCAGAAAAGCCTGAGGAAACAGTTAGAAGTTATTCCCAGAATGTAAATAATTTCCTAAATTTTGAGCTGTAAAAGTCTGATGTATTTTAAATTGCTTTCCAGAGTGCACAATGAAGCTCAGCGTGGCATTTAACCAACAGTTTACAGAGGTGCTAGTTATTCCACTTGGCTATATTTAGGAGGTCAGGAAACAACAATGGCAAAAAAAATAGCTAAACATTCTTGCAAAAATTAAAGGAACAGTTTCAGCTATAAAACTGATGTCTACAGCAAAAAACCACAGCTGCTAAATGTTACCAAATCATAATAATTGTGACAGAGTTACATCCCAATCTTTCTTTAAGACATCTTCACCCATGTGAAGGCCTCTTGATTTAAACAGAGCCCTGCAGGAGCACAGGGGTTTGTATTAGAGGATCCTGGTAAAACTGGGCTGCTAGTGTAAATCAAGACTTATTTTTGCATTCCAAAGGGCAAAAAAGGTCATATGAGGGGATATATAAACAGGAATGAGATGTAAGACGGGAAAAGCAACCATTACACTGAGACCTCCACACCACTAAAGTCTCAGCTGGAAGCCTATGTCCAGTTTTCAGCAAAAAAAGAGGTTGACCAGTCTGAGAGGGAGTCCAAGGGACAGCAGTGAGAATGGCCTGGAGAACTTAACCTGCAAGGAAAATCAGAGCAAACCCGGCTTGTTTTGTCTGTAAAAGAGCGCAGAAGGCTGAAGGACAACGGGGTGAGTCTTCAACTAGGCAAGAACCAGCCGCAGAACAGAAAAGAAATGGGCCAAGAGCTGAAGGGTCACCGGTGGCGTGGGCACAGCGCATGGGCCACCTCCAGCTGGTTGGAAGGGCAGGGGAGAAGCCCCTGAGGTCACTTCTACTCCTTTTTTTTTTCAGGGATACCTGCTTAAGGAAACTTATGCAGATACTTAGTAAAGATGAGACAGTAGAATTAATGTAAGTAAGCAGACATAACTTGTCCCTCCTTTCTAGCAAATAAAGTAGGTAAAGTAACTTAGGCTCATATTGTGTAGTCTGCCTTATGAAGTGATGTAACTTTTACCAGCCTTTAAAATACTGATCGTGAATGAGTCAGTGTTTCTCAAGGGCTTTGGTCAGCTGTTCCAGTTTACTGGTCTGCAATCTCACTTTTACCAGCCAGTCTCCCTGAACTTCCCCTCATTTGTTTAAAACCTACTTTGCCATCATTGTACTGAGATGCTGTCATAATAGCAGGGTCGGGAAACCACTGTGATAGATGCTACGTAAATATTTGGAGAGACAGAGTACCGGCTTTTGCAGGTCTATGGGAAAATTGTTTTCCTAACACAGTAAGGTTCGTTAGGGCTGTGATTTCTTGTCGGGGCACATGTATAGTTGCAAACAGCCTAGCATAAATGCAGTTTTATCCTCAAAAGGGTGTTTTTGCTGCAAGAAAGTGCTAGCGAGCGTATTGATGCTAGCTTCCTTCCTTGATGGCCACCCTCCCCCAGGAGAAACGCAGTTTGGGCCATGCGAGCTTGCCCGTGCAATTAAGCCGATGCAGTTACGCCGGGCGACTCCTCGCAGGGCAGACCTGGCTTCGGCCTTGGCTGCTGTAAACACAAGCTGCGTTACAGATCAGAGGGCGCCCGGTTGAGCAGCGGCATCAGCGTGGCCGGGCCGACACAGGCGCTCGTTGTTCGGCAGCGGAGGGCAACGCGCCGCGCTCGTCTCGACGCCCTCCGGCGCTGCCAGAAGCAGAGCCTGGGAATGACTGTGTTAAAGGGTGAGCTGACATTTAGCTCTCGGCTTTCTCGCCTAGGAGTCGTTACTATCCAACAGGAATTAATCAACGTGTGAAATGCCCCCATCGCTCCCCGCCTCGGGCAGGTAGGAAATGGTTTTATAACGCGGCCGCCCTCTTCCGCCCGGCCGCTCGCCCGCCCCCAGCCCCTCACCGTAAGCAGCTCGACAGAAGCGGTACGTCACCTCTAATTAGGTCCCTAGCCGCTTGCTGGACTGATTCGGTTGTAGTTTTTAGTAATACGAGGTTATTTTGTTAGCAGCTTTACTTTCCAAGTCTTTTCCCCTTCCAGCACCCCTAGGTACAGCTCTACTGGATCAGTTACCATCTGCTCCAGTGTTTGCATTTAGCCTGCAGGGCCTGTGATCTCAGAAATATTTCCTGTAAATGGAATCTCTCATGCCAGGCCTGTCACACAATAGATATATAATTGGATAAAACCTAAACTGAAAACAACAAACAAAAAGAAGAAAACGACATGTTGTGCCATACGCGGCGCGTGAGGCTGTCCAAAATGGGATACGCTTCTTGTTTGTGTTTGAAGCTGCTCAAGTATATCTTTTTTACTCCCCTTTTCTGTTTAACCAAATAAAATTAATGCAATAACTAAATTCCGCGGTGCACTTTTTCCCTCACTTAATATCTGACTCGAGGAGTTTGCAGAGCACTAGCAGAGCAGCATATGGCCACAACAGACTCATTTGTTTCATTTTAAGTGTCGATCCCGGCCTTGGATCCTAGGTAGAGGCTGCATGGCATTTGCAGATCTTGCTCCCTCTGCTCATGCTGACCACGGGCAGCGTTTCTCATCTGATGGCAGGCAGCACGATGTATATCCGGGGAGCACGGCTGGGCTCCTAGAGAAAACAGCCGGGTAGCCACAGGCAGCCCTTTCCTGGTCAGCAAAAGCAAGGGCGAGTGTGGCAAGTGATGTATCGCTGATTGGTACGAAGGAAAAAGAAACATGAAACGACCTTAAATCTTCTGAATCCAGACTGAAGGCCTCTGCGGGCTCTCCCCGGCCGTTTGCAGCGGGCGCGGGCGCTGCTGGGCACTGCGGCGCTGCGCGGCTCCGTGGCGCTCGGGATGGCCCAGCCGCCAGCAACGGCCTGGCCCGTGGCCGTTGGGGAGCAGGAGGTGGCCCTGAGCTGGGACGAGGCTTCTTGCCCAGTGGGCGGCAATACGGGTTTGTGTAAGAAGCCGTCCTGCAGCCACACCGAGTGCTGCCCTCTGTGACGGCCGGTGCTTCCCGCCTCCGTGAAGTGCCAGCCGTTTTGCAAGGAGATGGAGGTGATGCATAAAACATCCGATGTGATGAATCCAAGCCTAAACTGTAGAAAATATCTGATTAGCTAAATCAGAAATTGATCACTGTGATTTTCCCTTTGCTCATACTGGGAATTTTCTTGATCATCACTGCAGGAATGAGTTGCACGAGTGGCATCCATGTCGTTATTCCAGTAGTAATGAGCTTACAAATATATTTTCTGTTTTGTTGGAGGGACTGCAAATGCTATACACTAGTCATAGCATGCAAAAGCTACTCAGAAATGCACTGCAGAACATCGAAAAAGAAATTGAATTCAGCTTCGTTCAAACCCAGTAATTGGTTTTTATACTTAAAAAAAAAAATCCCCAACCAAAAGCTGCTCATCTGTCTCTGGAAGATAAAAAAAAAAAAAAGCCCTGAGTTTGGATTTGAGTGCCCTCCCTTAAAGTAGTAACAGTAATCCTAATAAAGGGACTGATTTGTAAATTTTTCCCAACAGACTGTTCCACGATGTTATGCAAACTTAGGCTTATTTATGATAAATGTAGTCTAAAGCACTAGCTGTATAACCCTTGAATCCTTTTTAATTCCGACATAAAAGGATTACATTTTATCAGTATAGCTTATCTCCTAGCAGTCTGCCTTTTCCTTGCATCATTTTTTGAACCTTCAAAACATCCTTTTTCTTCTCTTTTTTCTTTTTCCTTTTTTACTGCATATTTTTATGTATAGTATACATTTACTACATACTACATATACATATAGTATACATTTACTACATATTTTTTATGTATAATATATTAGTATATTTTTTACTACAACAATTTCTAAATTAAGAATCAAATCCTAGTGCCATTGCAGCCAATGGGATATTTGATTGATTTCCCCAATGCCAGCATTTCATCCATAATGCTTACACTTAGGCCCATAAATTCACCATCGTAACAGCTGGCCTAATGTTTCACCAGCAGCTTCCATTTGCGTTTGACTTAACTATAGATCTAGTTCCTCAGAAAAAAAATCAGGTTCGATGCGGCTTAAAGAAGCAAACAAACAAAGCCAGAAGCAAGCAGAAATACATGCCAGTTCATAGAAAGTGAGCCTTAGTCTCTTTGTCTAGAAGATTAACACTTCCTCAGGAGTGCTGTAACAGGATTGTTCATTCCCCGTGGTACTTCAAAGACATGCGCTCCTCAAGATTTTTGCTGCGTAACTTGCAGTATCATTGGAAGCTTTGCTTTTGCTGTCCTTCCCGGTTTCTTTAAAACCTTTAATAAGGATCTGAGGGGAGTATCGTGTTGCTCCTCCTCCTTATTTTTAGCCCCCAGCCTTTTTCTCTCTTTCTATAAAAATTTTGATCCTTAAAGAAAAAAATGCAGTTGTACGATATTTGGAGATTTTTTAAATCTAAATAATATCAATCTTTTTCATGTTACTGCTTCAGCACTTTCATGTACTATGTTAGTGCATTTCATGCTGCGTAATAAAATGCATAAAGTACTTTTTAAATTCAAGGAGACCCACAACATATATTTTTGTTTGGCTGAAGAGCTCTCATTCTTTCTAGAGGAGGACACAGTATAAACTTCTGATTCCCCAGGCGCTTTATGCATAGTAACGAACGTAGCTCTCAGTGCTCACGTGTGGTCATGTAAGGTGCTATCTCCTTTTTCTGTACTTTCGTTCTCCAGTCTGGCTACTCTGGGCAGAGCCCAAACGGGTGCCTGCGGAGGGTGCTGGCTCTCGGGACTACATACAGCGAAGCACCGAGGTGCCCACGCCCCCGGCGTCTGCGGTTCTGGTGCCTCACACCCAGGGTTCAGCCCACGCTTGGGAGCAGGTAGCGTTTGGAGGGAGTCGCTGGGCTTAGGAAGAGGAATTTTTGTAAGCTTGCCTACTGCTTTGGTGCCCTCCCTCGAACTTAGTGGCTAACTCGATCGCCAGGGACCCGATCCCTCCCACCAGAACTGTGCATGCTTTTGTACCTTCAGCTGATCTTGGGTTAAAAACTGAAACAGTATCATGCTGGCAGGGAGGCCTGAGCTTGGTGTCCTACCTAACCACTGAATCGTGCTCCCACTTATTTTCTTGCCTTCCTGCAACCTGTGGCGCTTCGTGCCCCAGCTACCTGCCTGCTTGTGTAAGGGCAGCTTTGAAAAGTAAAGCTGTGGTGACCTAGCAAGTCCTTGCGCCTCCAGGGTGAGACAGGGCTGAGCTGGGTCCTCTGGGTCTCACTGTGGGCCTTACGGAGACCTGTTGCACTGGCGTCCTGCTTAAACACCTTGTTTGGATCTGACCGTAAGATGATTTGCTCATGCGGGAGCAGGTGGCAGAGCTGAGAGTCAAACCCAGATGCGTTGGAGTCTTTGGCCAGTTGGCTGAACCGTGGGATGAAATCTACCTTCGTATTTCCCCAGCAGATGTGAAGAAAAAACCCAGAAAGTCTCAGAGCATCTTGTTCTTTAGTTCTTGTTCTTTCTATAACAAATTTTACTCTCGTACTGATTCAACTGAATAGGATTAAACAGGGTATACCAATTGTGATTTACTTTTTCACTGTGAATTTACTGTCAACCTTGGTAATTCTATTGCCAGGATTTCTCATCTAGCATCTTGGTGTGTTAGTTAATACATTTAAATCTGCTTAAAAAGACTCTCGAGAGAGAGCGAATGGAGTCCCGCTTAACATTCCTTATTAGCTTGCTTAAGGGGAAAAAAACGGTTGTCCTTGACATACTGGCTTACAAAGGGAGTTGCGTTCTTACTCTGTGTACTTTACTAATTTGTAATCTTTCACTCTAACTAGCTTGTTTCCATGTTCTTGTGATTTGGTCATTTTAGTATCTACTTTGACTAATAATGCGGTGTAGCAATGCAATTTCGATGACCACAAATGAGCAAGCAAAAGTTGCAGACTAATTTGGGTAGTTGGATGTACCCAGACAGAAATTTCCAGTCTGCGAGACGTCGTTTTCACCTAACCTGCAGATAATCAGCAAACTCTGCAGAGTCTCCTGACCCCTCTGTTAGGCGCGTATCAGAAGCAATTACCAGTAAACATTAAATAAGTGATGGAAAGTACCCTTCGCTGGTACTTCTCACATTACTAAGCAGCGCACAACCGTTCCAGCTCCTGGTGAATAATCCAGAAGTTTCCCAGCGCTGCGCCGAGGCGGGAGGACTTGGCACTGGGAGCACATCCGGGGCTTTTTGCCTCAGTGGGGTGGGATGGGACTGGCCTGGCCAGCGGCCACCGGGCTGCCTGGCGGGTCCCAGCAGCAGGCGAGCGGTGGGGCTCAGCGGGGACCTCCGAGCCCCCGATGGCCTGTAGGGCGCCGCCGAGGGAGGAGGCGCGCGGGCGACGGATGTGCCGATGCATGGTCTGGGAAAGGGGAAAGGGGCTGCCGTTTGCCACGAATAACTCTCTCTCTTGGTGCCCCATGGGAAGGGCTGAGCTGGGTGCCTGCACGGCCTCGTGCGCCGGCCTCACCCGAGGCCGCGGCTCGTGACGATGTCCAGGTGTGACCGCGAGCGGAGCTGTTGCCTGCTCGGATCGAGGGAGAAAGCGTGGCATGGCGTTGACGTCTTCCTGTCGGGGTTGTGCTCCTGGCTCAGGGCCGTGCTGTGAGTCCTGCCTTTGCTCGCTATAAATTAATCACCATATTAAGTGCAAAGTCCAGAAATAAAAGGACATAACTACTTTCATTTGAAAGCAATGTCATCGTCTGTAGTTGTTTAAGTGGGGATTTTATCCTTTAGATTAGAAATACCACTTATCTCATCCTCCTGGTTATTTTCACTACCCTTCTAACTTGAAGATAAAATATTCCTTAATGGTTTTTTTATGTGTTTTATTTCTTTTTCCATGATGATCAGATCAGTTCTGACTGAAAATGAAGCCAATTATCAAGAACAATAAATAAAAAAAGAAGCACACATTGCTTCTTCTGCACTGGAAGAGAGAACAGTAAGTTGAGACAAAACAAATTTGGTTGCCAAGTCTAAGTACCAAAGGCAGCAAGGAGAACTTAGGCCCCATCCTAATTAAAGAGATCTAAACACAATGAAAACATATTGTACTGATGTCATATGCTAAAATATTTATAATTGCACGAAAGGAACTGCAGCCTATTGAAAACATTTACAGAGCTCACCATTCCTGCGAGCTAAGGAGAAGTATGGCTAAGGAAAGGGCTGGTTTTGCTCAGACATAAGCCTCGTTGAAGTTTTACTGTTACAGTTTCTCCTGTGAGGTCCGGTGTTACCTTTCCGCTTCATCTTATCACTGACGAGATTAACTAAGAGCACTACTGACATTATATCTGAAGACAGGAGATGGTATCTGTCAAGAATTGCCGTTTCCCCCGGGCGTTGCTTTGCATTCGCCTGCGCTGGAACCGATTCAGTTGTTGGGAAGCCGTTTGCAGCACGAGGGCCCTTCGCATCGGTCCAGCCTGCCGCGCCGCCTGCGGGAGGGAAAGGGGCTCCTAAAAGGAAGGGGCATGGCAAAGGAGAGCAAGGACGGCCGTTTCCTCCGATGCGTTTGCCAGAAGCAAGATTCAGTTAGATAAGAAGGAGTACTCTTGCCTGTGTGCTGCAGGGAAATAGTGGGGAAAAACCGACGTGTCAGAAATCACAGTTCCGCTCATCAAACAGAGGGGAAACAGAGAGATCCACAGCCCTGTGAAGAGGGATTTTGAAAACGCGGGCAAGTCAGGTTGAACTGATTTTTCAAAGCGATGGTTAACAGGGAAGCAGGACAAAATGCATGTGTGTCTCTTAATGCCTCAGAACCCGCTGTCTAAACAAGAATTTACCTATGTACATTTGGTAAACAAGATCCCTGGTATATATTCCCACAGAAGCTTATTGCTGATGTGCTCACTTAAATGCTTTTTGTGGTGTAAAAATAGGTTTTTGGCTGCACATCATGTACTCGTTGGAGTAGGAGCTTTTCAAGTGTGGCTCAATTTAATATCTTCCTTGTTTGTGTTTATGTTTCTTGGTATTGATTTTCATGTTCTTCTTCCTCAAATGCTGGTGAGATCCTTTTGTAAGTAAATAGGTCTGGTACAAGCACCTTTTTACGTTTCTCTAGTATGAAAGAGCTCTATGGCAACACGTGACCATATGAGGTGTCTTATTAACAAATTTAAGAAGAGCATTTATTACTTGCTGTTATTACTATGAATTTGTGCAGCACCAGAAAAGTGACTGGGACTTGAAACATCTAATGTGTCATTTTAGGGACTGTTTAGCTAGTTAATGTCTACCTACAGTACTTAGTATGAAATGAAAAACCAATTTAGTATGAAATGAGAGACCAATTTCTAAATCATGTGATGGGGAGAAAATGGGGTTACCTCTTTGAAATTATTAGTCAGCCAAGAAACCATTTCCCCTTTCTGTATGTCTTTGCTATAACTGGAAAAATTGGGACATCTTTGTCAGGAAGAGATTGATAAACCTGAAGGCGTTCAGGAAAGAATGAAGAAATGTCAGTGGAGGTAAGCAGGGGGAGTGCTAAAAAGACATTTAGGAGAAAAAAAAAAAAGTATGCTGTTTTTCTATGTGTCTGCAGGTCACAGTGGATGGATGCAGACAGTGCTGCGTTCATACCACTTAACTGCCAAGGCAGCCTGGAGGCTAAGCATATTCTAGTCCAAAAGTTATGTAAATGCATTGGTGTGAGGCTGTTCCCAAGATAATCTACTCGCTAAGAGCCTGGAGATAGTGAGTATGATGCTAAAACGGCTAAACACAACGTCCCAGCAGCATCCGGGCAGCTCCGCTCACGAGTAGCGTGAGCCTCGCGGCTGAGTCTCGGCAGGCACGACCTGTGTAATGAGGGCTGACGCCGAGAACGCGGCAGGCCTAGGATGCCATCGAAAAAGCCAAGGTTTTGCCTACAGTCCAAGGAAATCTTTATCCTATAGGTTAAGGGCTTCTAGGGTGCACAGCTGTCTCCTGAGGGAGGTGAAAGATGCCACAGTGTTTGCAAAACATGAAGCTGGATTGCGCTTCTAAAGCCAGACTGCTCTTCTAAAGGCGGGTAAAGATAGTGTGGAAGTCGGAAACCTTTGGAGGCAGGAGAGGGGTGCATGGCTGCTTTGACCTCTGAAACATCCTCCTCTCCACACCTTCAAGCGGTGGTTTCCAGTGTGTGGCACATACATCGGAAGGGCTGTTCAAAATAGTGTATGGCCCACACATAGTCAGAAGCAGCCACCAGAAATGGTGATACCTGCTGTTTATTGCCTTTTTCTCTTGATACCCCACCCGCAACGATACACTGGCAGAGCCCTGCAATGGGTTGTTCATCAGCGGTTTCTGATCCCCCTTTTCTAGCCGTGGTCCCAGTAGGATGGTTGTGGCTTTCCAAGGGGGCAGCGCCCCACCAGCACTAGCTGTCGCGAGGAGCCCCCCCAGGCAGGGTCATGGCTGCTGGGCTCACCTATCCAGGCAGAAGCTGCGTTGCCCTTCTGCTGTAAGAGACTCCCGCTCTGTTCTGTATTTATTCCTACAACAGCTCAATTAGTTGGATGGAAATTAGATGTCAAAATGCCCCAGGCTCCAGTGACTCCTTACCCAACGTCACTTGAAAAGCTTTGGCAGAGTACTCGCTCCTGAAATCTTCTGCATGCCCTCTAGCAACAGTCTATTTCTCCTCTTTACCTTCAGTGACATTTAGGGTGAGTGAAAGTTTGAGGTATCACAAGGACAGTTAAAAAAAATTGTTTGTTTATCTAACTTTCTAACAATTTAATCAACATCCTCTTATTCTTAGGAAGTTTATATAGGGCGCTTGTTTTTTTTTCCTTTTCCTTAATTCAGCTTGACATACGCGCTCCTGGGGTCAGTCCTTTACACAAAACTTCAGCCTTGGAAGATGAATCTAGTCGAACAGAGAAGGACCATATTTATATGATTTGTTTAATATAGTATGGACATATTCCTACAATTCAGTGTTTAGCAATTGAAGCTTACTATGAACATAATTTGACTACGGGGGGAAAAGCCTCACTTATCTTTAAATACTGTGTATGGGGCCTGCCTAGCTGACAGATTACAGAGCAGGTTTTAAAGTGGACATGAAAAGAATGCCAAATTTAGCTGTCCTGGCAATAATTGCTGTGGAAAGAAGCTGGATTAGAGCAGCTGGAATAAAAAGTCAGACTCCAAAAGAAAAATGCTAATTACTGGCTTCTTTAATCGTGCCAAATGAATGTTTTAATGACATTTTAACATGATGCTTTTAGCCTTTCCCACTTTGTCAATGCCAGCATCCCTCTGAGCAGCTCAGGGATGCTGTAGCTGTATGCTCTAACCTACCGGCTACATCCTGGCTTACCTGGCAGCCTCAGGCTGAGCGGGAGCCGGGATGTTGCGGTTCAGTGTTGTGCAACCACTGCTCTTTGGGAGGCAGAAGTGGGGAGGCTGAAAGAAAAGCCCCGCACAGTCACTGTAAGCTTTTGGAAGGAAGGGGATTCCTTACGGAAACCTGGGCTCTAGAGACAAGCTTTGCATCTGAAGTGTCTCAAAGCGGCAGGCAATCCAGATGTAGGCTCTTGTTATAAAGATGCGGGCTTGTCACAAGGTCTGGACCTAAACGTAGACCTCCGCAAAGTTTAGGAGCATTTGGGTCTCAGGTTTGGGCCTGCCTTTGTCCCTTCATTGTCTTGAAAACCGTTTACATATTTATTAAATTAAATTTGCTTGCCCTCAGCTGCTAACCTTTCTCATTTTTGAGAGGGCTGATTATAGTTTCATGTTTGAAAGGGGAACACTCATCTAGCCGTTTCTTTTTTAAAGGAATCAAATTTCCCTAGAGGTCAACTTTAATTCTCTACTGATGCGTAATTTAGATGGTCAAATTGGCTTACTTACAGCTAACTTGGGTGCACTACTATTGTAAGTAAATCTGCAGTTTAATTGCTCTTTTAATCTGTTTCTCCACCAGAGAAAATCATTATTTCTTGGTAATGCTCTGCAAGAGGAACAGACTGCTGTTGGTATTTCAGCATTTCACCTCATTGCTTTACTGCAAGATTTGGACTTTATGCATCTTTTAAAGTTGCTTATTTCCTATATTTATTCATGGTATATGACTATTAAATAGCATGGGAAAATAAAGGGGAAGTACTTCCATTTCAAATGGATGGTGCAGACCATCTACAACTCTCTTTTCCACCCTGCCCCCATCAGAGGAGCCAGGACGTGAAACAGCTGGTGTGTCTCTCCAGAGAATAATGTGCTGGCTCTAGCTCCATTTTGCATTCGTAAGCCTCAGGCATTACTCTGTAAGTGCACTCCAGGAATCAAATTAATTTACAAGCTGAGGAATATGCCTTTTCTCCTTACTTACAGGTCTCAGATAGGACCGCTACTGTATAGGCAGGCCACCGGGATGATAACGCGCATATTCTCGTGAAGAATAACGAGCATCTCTGCCGGGCAGTCAGCGCGTTGGCCAGGGCAAAGGCAGCACTGCAGCCTGCGCCTTCGTCTTCCCCCGTTCACTTCCACCAGGCTGCCCCATGTCATTTCAGATGCCAGTAGTTTGGTAGTCAATAGCATTAGGAGATAATTCAGACAAGTTATGCCTCCTCTTGACTTAATCTTTATCCCTGCCGTGTACACATTTCTTGACGTACCAGTTTGGTCCTTCGAGCTCATGCTGATCCATACTCGAAAAAATCATTTAAAACTATCTCCCTGGAAACCTGCTGCTGAGGAGACCTTGCCATGTTTTCCTGCCTTGGAAACGTGGCCTATGCCTGTTTCTGAATCAGTTCAAACTCCCACCCCAAGTACGCACTAGCTGACCTCATCAGCTAGTCTGAGAATCAAGGATAGACCCAGTTTTTATGTTCATCTCAGTAACAGCTATGCCAGTTGTAGCTGCTGCCGTATCTCTGTGGTTGCTCATTTTATTTCCAGCCTTTTGTGCTTGGCTCCTTTTGCGAAATGTCCCCTTTCCCCCTGATCTCATCTTCCAGGATATACGTTTAGGTGTGTAGCTGCAGTGCTTCATCTGTGATGGCCCTGGCATCGTCCTCGACCTTCCTGCGTTGAGGTTCATCAACATACACATGTAGTGCCCGCGGTTGTTTTAGCGCTGAAATAAAGCAGATCTTCCGCGTTGCCGTCAGCTGGAGCAGGATTAGTCTCTGCAGCGCGGCCGTGATAAGATCTCTTCTTGAAAGCGTCGCAGACGGTCTGCACATACGAACAATTTGGAAGGAAGGGAGTATCTCACATCATACTGTAGCAACTGGTAAAGCTTATTCTATTAAAACAAGCTTTTGGCACAATTGGGACCTTATGTTTCCATGTGCCGGGTACCTTTAATCCTGCTAACATCCACCGGCGGGCTCAGCCCCCTTCGGCACTGTCCTCCGACTGCTTTCAATCACGCCGCCTGCTAAACAGCTTATGTAATATACTGAGCCCCGTACGTCCAAAGTTTGTTTTTATGTTCCCGCATTTGTTGCTAGGGAACTACCCTATACCTTGTGTTGTGTCTGCTCATGTGAGACGCGGCTCGCTGACCAGCGGCGCGCTACAAACAGCGGCCGCACACCTACGTGGCCGAAAAAGGAGGGCATGCCCACCGCTCTGCAGCACTGGCCCTGCAGCGCGCGCTCCGGGGTTTGGGAAAGATGGCAATCAAACGGCGGCATTCAAGTTAGGAAGGGATGAGTTGGGGGCGAGTTTTCAACAGCTTCAAAGCATAATTCCTGCCGAATGTCACGGTGCTGGAATGCCAGAGGCTTTTGATCTTCATCGTCATGTACCTAAAGGTGAAGGGCCTTTTTTTTTTTTTTTGTAGTTTCTTAAATCCCCCAAGAAAAGGTAACTATAACAATAAGAGAGCAGATGTGTGGGAGTAAATGCAGCTGTAACTGAATCCAGACGCTCTTCTGTACGCAGGGACATGAAGGGAATGTTCCAATAAAATTCACGTAATAAAAAACTGAGCCCTTTTTTTCACTTGGCTAAACTTGAATTCACATTTGTAGAATTCCTGTGGACTTTGATGTGAATTGACATTAGCACCATACAAAACTGGATTGGGAGAAAGATTTTTAACAGGCTTGGGGTACTGGAAGGTATATGATCTATGGAGACCTGCAAGTTTAAACAGAAGAACGCTTGCCCAATTAAGCCTTTCGCAAACCACGTATTTGAGTGATGCAATCACACTGGTCGTATAAACAAGAAGGGCTAGGAAAGCGTTTCTCAGACTTCCCGAAGTGTGGCCCCTTTTCGGCTCACCTGTTCCTGCGCCGCCCTGGAAGTCCACAGCAGCTCGGTTCGCGGAGGAGAGGCGAGCGGGGGTGAGCCGTGCTCGCTGGCTGGAGGGGCTCCCCCACTCCCCGGAGCTGCCGCCAGCGATTAGAGGTGGTGTCGGGTGCCCTGCCAAAGGTAAATGCTCCCGGTTGGTAGCTACTGTCTATTCTCTCCTCTCTGCTCTGGAAAAACAAATTAGTTTTCTTGCTGCTCTCTGACATTTTCTGTCCCCTCATCTTCCTTTCAGCTATCTGGGTTTATGACCAGCTATTTGGGTCATTCTCTTCTAGGAGAAAGAAAAGAATAGAGCCGAAGTCTGGACAATCCACTTCTCATTCTTTTACTGTGGTTCAGATATCTCTGTACTAAATTCATTTTCCACCAGGCAATTTAAGTTATACAGTAGTATATTCTGTTCTCGCCCCGTGCACGCTTCAGAACGCAGCCAGCACTGGACATTTCAGAGCAGCCAAAAGTGCCTCCCATCTGCCGTGCAGCAGCTGAGCTCCTCTTTGTGTACAAAACCAATTTCACTGAATGCATACCAACTACGTTTGCATTCGCGCTGGGTTTCTCTTTGCTGGGATGTATCGGGAACGCTGCGGCATAGTCCCGACGGGCCATCTGTAGTGCTTTGCTTGTCCTTCCGCGTTACGTTCTTCCCCATTCATCTCTGCATCCCTTCTCGCTCGCGCACAGCATGAGGACACCACCACTTTGCCACAGAGCGTTACTGGCTGCTTCTCATCAGCGTGGTTATTTGTTAAGGGTTCGGGAGGTACCGGGCTTACTACGGCAACAGCAATCACAAATTGCCTGTAAGCCGCAGCATCAGTTGTGGATGCACAACGCTGTGCATTTGCTGAGCCACCCAGTGCCCATATAAGGCTCTTCTGTGAGTCTGTCTGACTAAGACTATTTAATTACTCCAAACTCCATCAAGCATCCTTTTGCCTAACAATTTACCAGCGAAGTGTTTGGTGATTTGCATAGACAACTAGAGGAAAATGGTAAGCCCTTTAAAACATGGGCCTGGCCTTTTCATAGATTTTTCAAAGGCGGCATATGTATTTCTGCTCTGTTTAGCTGTTTATTAATTATTACATTGAGTTTTTAAGTACTAATTTTGCATTGGGCCCTGTTTTACAGCTGTCCTCAATGGGGGATATAAGGAACTGAGAGAACGGTGGGTATTATTAACTCATTTGTAGCTGTTTGGGCTTCTAATCGTATGAATGTTTAATTGTTATGCTACTTGCAGAGGAAAATTCCAGTTCTTGTCCGAATATATTTTGGAAGTATATGCATATAGGTTATCTTCCTGGCCTCATAATTGTAAATATATAGCTATAAGTGTCTCGCTGTAGCTGGAAAAAAAACTCGCAAAGGTGTGTTCCTGGTGGAAATGAGACACAGCAAAGGCTGTTTTCCGTAGAGCCAGTACTTTCGAAAGCTTCCATTTGCTTGGCGTATCTGCCTCGAGCACCTCCAAGGCAATGCCATGTGGTGCTGAGCACCCTTGGCACTTGTGCGTCATGGTGCTCAGCGACCATGGCTGAGCCGTGAATTTAGGCCCCGGGTGTCTCGGCCTGGGCACTCACTGTTCGAGGATACTCAGGAAGTTTTGCCCTCTGTGCCCTTCGCCCAGAGGTGGGGAAATTCAGGTCTTCTTGTTGAGTGTTTTGATTAGAGGCTTTCCTGCTTTTAGGAAATGTGGACTTGTTTATTTTAAAAGACAGAGCCAGAGTATGCTGTTGAAAATTTACTCAGTGTGTTTTCTTAAAATGTAGATGCTTCGTTAGGCAGACAATGCAGGATCTTATCTGGCTGGGGCTGGCACATGTCCACAAAGGGACTCCATTTCCCCTGCGAACAACATACAAAAGCTGCAGTTCAGCAGGCATTATTCAGCAGCACATGTCCATCTTTTATGCATATGAGTAGGTGCAGCAACTTGAAACAATTCAAATCCCATGGTTAAATGTCTGGCTGACAAGGGGTTAAGTAGTTTTACATGCACTTTGCACAGATGGACGTGAGTATGGAAGCGGTAAGAGAGTGCCAAGGAGCAATCAATGCATGAAGTATGTATGCCTCTCTTCTCTTAATTCTATCTTATAGATGTTAGCGGAGCTGCAGCCTTGCATGGGGGGGAAAGGAAAGGGAGATGTGAAAACCTGCTTTTCAAAGCGTAGGGCAGAGTTTCAAGATCCTCTCCGCTCCCAGGTCCCTGTAAGGTCTGGCTTATCCGAGATGCCACCCGTTGGGCTCTGCCTGCGGGAACCGACGCCTGCGGGAGGGCAGTCGCGCGGGCCTTCACACCAGCTGGCGCTGCTTTTGGAGCCGGCCGTTTCGGAGGCCCAGGCACGTCTCGGCGTTGATCGGGGCGGGTGGCGCAGCGCCACCGTGGGAGCCTGGGTGATCTGGAGCTGCAAGAGAAACGAGGGTGCCCAGAGGTGAGCTGTCCATGTCCTTATGCTCCCCGTACGCTGTACAGAAAAAGGAAGTGTGTTTTAAAATGGGACAAAAGGGGAAGGTGAGGCTGCTGAAATTTAATCTGTGTGCAAATTATTTAGCAATAACGATATCATCCATGATGTTTTTATAGCTGTGATAAGTAATGAAGGATGATAGGACAGCATCACCATTGCAGCAGGATTTCCGCGCTGCTGACCTTTCTCTACCTGAGATGGAAAGCAATGAAATGGTGAGGAGGAGAGATGAAGGAAAAGCGAAAAGGAAAAAGAGGAAAAAAGTAGAAAGTAAATGGAAGACTAAGCATGAGATAAAGAAACTGAGGAGGAGACAAGATTAGTGCCATGGTCTGTACCAACCAAAGTTTTGCAGTGTTTCAGCAACTCTGTGTTTTAGCAATATGAAGCCAGACAGTTTAGTTTTTTGGTTTAGTGTTTGTAGCCACAAAAATGTGTATTATTTCCTTCTTACCCACAGCGTACTGAGAATCATCCATCCAGTACCGAAGTTAATCCCAAATAATCTTGTCACTCAGAACAGAGAAAGTGCCTTCAGTTTTACCAGTCTTTATGCACTTTGTACTTTCACACATATTTTAATAGAGTTTGCATTATAGTATTCTGGAGTTTAGAATTCACTCCTTGCTGTTTTTTATATAAAATGTCTTCTTTAGCAGTAATTTATGTTTTGTATCCCCGTTCTTTTTTCTAACTATCACAGTATAGTTCACAAACCTGGCATTGAAATGGACAAGCTAAGAAAGAATTAGTTCATCAGAAAGTAAAACAGTTTCCTTCTATGTAATATCATCTGTTTCCTAGATTTCAGTGTTTAAATAGAGAAAGATTCGAGGGCCTCAGGTTTTGGTCAGTTATTTATATAAAGAAGATACAGAATAAGGTTAGAGGTTGGCTGAAAAATATATAGGTATATTCTAGCTCACGCATAATCACTGGCTCTGCCCTTGTACCTGGGGAGTTGGTTGTGCCATTAATGTCATCAGCAATGAATAGTTTGGTGCTGTAATCATTGAGGTTGTGCTCTGACGGTAACCACTTATAACATCTACAGAGATGAACAGGAGCAGTTCTCAGCGCTTTGATCTGTGTACTGGTAGACTCAGGAATATTAGTGTCACATCAGATCACGTTCAGAAGCTTTTCTTTGTAATTAAACAATTTAAGAGCTGACTGATTAAAGCAGGGAAACTGTACTTTTGGGACTAGGAGAGAAGTCCTTCTGTGGTTTCTGCTGAAATGTTTTAAAAGATTTATTTTTAGAGAAACAGATTTAAGGGAAAAAAAAGCCTTTGATTCCTTCTGCATGTGAAATCAAAGAACTAATGGTGCAGCAGTGGACAGTGTTAAATACCTGCAACTTCTGGCAAGGGGCTCATCATTTACCAGCTGTTAACCCTGCAATTTTCTGTGGCAAAGCAGTAACATATGGCCCAGAATGCCCATGCTTCCACTTTTAGTCACTGTGATTTTCATCACGTAGGTTTTAAAATACCCCAAGCTATACAGAACCTCCCTAAAACCTGCTGGCAGAAGTTTGGCATTAAACAGGGAGAAAATTTTACCCTGGGGATTACCCAAAAGAGTAAAATCAGTCATCAAATAGGGATTCATCAGTTTGAATTTGATACAGTTTATCTGTTGACTTGCTGTTGAAAATGTCTTTGGTATAACTAAGGCACCTGTCTCTGTGGGATGTGAGACGCATCTTGTCTTTCTGTCATTGTGCTCAGATGGCCTCTTGGGTTTCAGAGCCTTTCCAGACTGCCATTGATGTCAGCAGTATTGCCAAGTCTTGCAGCGCTGATTCTCGCTTTGATTTTCTTAAGGCCTCAGCTCCTGGAGTGATGAGACAATGTGAGAACCTCACCTTTAAAAAAAAAAAAAAACCCTTCATAACTTTGTTGCAAAGATCTCTGAAAACTCCACTCAAATGCAACCATAAAGGGTCAAAAACAGATGCTACATGAACCCCCCCCCCCCAGAAACGCATTTTTTCCAGAAGCCAACTTGTTATTTTTAAGCTGATGGCTTGGGATTGGTTTGGCTCTCATGTGGGAATTCACTAGGGAGTTTTCCAGAGAGAGGAAACTCTCTGTCATCTCTGTCATCCTAGAACAATTAATTCCTACTGCTAGGTCTGTACTGAGCTCTACTGTCTTCTTTGGGATGGGGCACAAAAGATAAGTGAGGAGCATGTACAGGTTTATACGGACAATAGAGATACATACTCAACTGCAGCACCAAGGGGTAGTTGAGCCAGGAACTCTCCTGCATATTTTCAGGCAGCATGAGGTCTCATAACAGCACCTGTTAAAGAAAGACCCATCTAGCAGATGACTACAGAGAAAATATAGATGTAAATTCAGCCACTCATAAAAAATGAAAGAAGAAATATATGTAAAAAACTAGAGCTACAGAAGAAGGCAAGTTTCTGTGAAGTTTGATTATGTGTTTGTTCTCCCTTCCTCACCACCCTGATTGAGAGATTTCATTTCAATTGTGTAGCGTGCCTGACATCCTAGTAATTTTTTCTCAAAGCATTTTCTGTTGAAATATAGTGACTTTTTGGTTTGTTTTCTGTCATGAGATATAGTTGAGATTATCAAAATTAAAACCTCAGTATTTTTGTAATCGCAGTCAAAGAACACCAGATCAGACACTACAATATTAGCTTTAGCTAGATGTATTATGGCATTTTTTTAGCTATTTAGCAGCTAGACATAATTGTGCTTCTTTGCACAGGATGGATATGTGCTATCTAGAAATTAGGCATCCAGCAGACAGATACTTTCAGAAGGTGATTCATCTCATCCTAAAATAGGTGGGGTGAAGCTAGATGATTCATCCAGAGCAGAAACCTAGATGATTAGTTTAGTCTAGACTTGTAGTTTTAAGACAACCAAAGTTAAGTAAAATAAATCCTGTCCTATATTTAATGGCTTTTCGGAGCAGCCTAATGGTCAAAGCAAGGAACAACGCAGCCAGTGATTATACTTTGTGACTGACACAGAGGTGCTTATTCCCACCTGCCAAATGGGCCTAATGCTATTTACAGACCTGACAGATGATGAGTGACAGAATTCACAAGCAGTTGAAAAAATGTCTATAGATCCTCGGGCAAAATAGATGATATAAAAAGCCAGGAAGGATTACCATGACCCAGAAGACTACCTACCCATCTATCTAAAGGCAATAAAAATTATATTGATGGCATTTTTCATCTCTTTCTCCATTGTGAGAGAAAAGGCAGTATGATTTTCCTATTTCTCATTCCACTGCCATATTTAAGAATAATTAAAGCCATTCTGACTAAGGGTGATATAATGCATACATTCAGAAGTAGGCTTTCAGTTTAATTTTTCCAGCTGGTGGGCCTGTTAACCCATTTATTTGACTAATCTTCACACGTTGACTGAAATAGGTAATTGCTCTGTTCCCCCTGAGATTTTGCTTCCATTTTTTTTTGCAGGCATGAAAGATATTAGGCTGTGTATATTTTAAACTCAAATACGCTGTAGGATAGATTTATGTCCTTAAATACTATGCAGATTTCTCTATAATTCATTTCATATAGAACTGGAAAACGGATTAAAACAGGAGTGCTAGACAAGAAAATCCAGAGTCTTATCTGATGAGACAGGAGTCCTTTAATCCTCACTTCTTGAAGCGACAGCAGTATCTCCTTCATTTTGTGGCGCTTTCACATTTTTTGTCTTAATGGGAATTTGGGTTTGTTTGTTTGCCTTTAAATTTTGGTGTTTCTTTAATATATTAATATGGGACTGTGGCCTAGGTATTCGATGGGTGCAAACCAATATAGCGCTGTTTGTCTGGTGGAGTTATATGAGCATGCGTGAGTCCAGAATCTGGCCTTGCAGAGTCGGTTGTGTTGACTTTTCTAGTGCCTTAACTCCGAATGAGCAGGCACTGAATATTTTTGATAGTCAAAGACTTTGGACTTGCTATATTCAGAGCTGGACCTGTGCCAGAAAAACATTGCTAGAGGAAAGAAACAGTGAGAGTTTTAAGGTCCAATAGCTCATAAATCACAAGGGATAGAAACACATGCCATATCCCATGGGAAGGCTGAGATTATACTGTTGCAACAGTATCCAAACAATGTTCTAGCGCTATAATATCTTAGGATACTACATTTATACAAATAAAAGACTTTTTTGTGTATATATAGATAATATTTGTCATCTTAATTCAAATTTCAGCGTGTTTCTTCTGTCTCTCTGTCCATAGATGTAACAACCCATTCTTCATACAATCCAAAAACCTAGCATTCACATGGTACGAAGCAATGATTGCTTAGTCCAGTCAACATGTCGCCAGTGGACTGCTAAAATCATTTTGGATTTATACAGCAGATGGGAGATGGAGGGATAAGATTCAAGGTGTTATTTAATAGCATACGTGACTAAAGTACGCTGTTTTTTCAGATGAAACTTATGCTTCCAAAACCAGTTAGGTTTCCTGAAATAAAGAAAGGGAATTTCTGAATCAATATACAGACCTTTTTCTAAGTTTTTTTGGTTTTCAATAGCTGTTCTTAGATTCCTAGCGTAGTATTTTTCAGGTGCTAAGAAAAGGGAATGGCAATTTCAGGTAGGAGGAAATCTTTATGCCCAGGTATAATGTAGTGTATATATATATATATATATATATATTCTTCCCCTGAGGCAAGTTTTACGTCTTCTCAGTTTTTGACAAGCTGCAAAATTTGTGAATTATCTCTCTGTTTATTCCGATGGATCATACCCTTCTGGGTAAAAAAATAGGGTTGCACTTATTTGAAGTCTCCTGTTACAGAATATTCATCATTAACTTTGGAAATGTTCAAACTAAACCCAAGTCTACTTGATGCCTTTAAATGTGTGGGTATTGCTGAGAGATCTATTTCTTATTAGTATTACTTGGGAAATTTTGCATCTATTATGAGTAAAAATATAATCCCAGAGGACCGTTTGCCATTGACTATTACAGGTTTCTTTCAAATATGCTCTAAAATGTATTTTAATTTTTCTTGATATTTTATAGGCTTTTGAGGAGCTGGGTTAGAGTTTTCTTACGTACTTGCAGCTGCAGAAGCAGCACTTTGACTTTTTGTTATTTGCAAAAACATTCCAATATGCCATCATCTATGAAAAGCGTGAAATGCTTGGCTCTGGCCTGGAACCCATTGATTTCATAGATATCTTGTCGTCCGGATATTTTTCTCATCAACATTAAGTTGCATCACACATTCTGTGTTCTCCTCCTCTGCATCCCCCTCCCCTCTCACTCCAACACTCGTAACTGGGGAATAGAAAGCAAAAATTAATTGAACGCCCTTAGCCCGCATACACTTTGTTTTGGTTACAGAGTTGGATTGGAGTATTTTCTTAAAAGATTAAGGCCATGATGGTCATTGATAATGAGTGGATAAAATAGATAGGAGAAAATATAATGTACATCTTTTCTGATGCACTTAATTGTATAGGTTTGTCTTAATCCTGTACTCTTCTGAGGTAAGACTTTGGAACTTAATACCAAGGGAAATAATAATCCACAATTTAATATGGCTATTATCTGGTTTTATCTGTCTGTGAAGAAGATTAAATTCCAGATGGTAGAAGTTATAATCCAAGCCTGTTACGATCACCAAAATGAACCAAACAACTGAATGGAAAATAGTGTAACCAGAATTATTTGTTCAGGAGCTTATCAAACATAGCTGTCATGAGAAATGCTAAATAACAGAGTATATTTGGAAGCATTTGGACAATGGTGGCCCTAGGAAGTCTCCCCAGCAAACCAGGGAGACTTGCTGGCAGGCAATATACTGTGATGTGACGAAAGCTCTTCTCCTAGGTCGTAATTTCAAACTGGCCTTTGAGTCACCTTTTTATTCTCGGTGAGCCACATGTCCCCTTCTCATGTGTGCCCACCGTTGGAGAGGGCAAAGGAGGGAAGGAGAGGGAGAAGAGCAGCTCGGGAGAGGATGGGAAATAAATGGCTGTGAAAAAGGATGCGGGATGAGGCTTGCCTGGCTGTAGTGGGGCAGGCTGCGCCGGGCACCGCCGGACCCTACGGCAGGCACCGCCGGACGCACCAGGAGCAGCGCAAGCTCCAGCTGCTGACCCGGGTTGGGTACAGTACTCATCTGGATGTATCACCCTGAGGCCAGGGCAGGGATAATCAAAATGCTCTCCAAACCCATAGAAAGAAGAACCCGAAGACCTAGCACTCTGTTACAGATTTGGCAGATGTCCTTTCAACTCTTGCTTTTTGATTTAAGGCCTTAATGCAGCTACCATCTAATCAGTGGCTCATGTACTTTTTTCCCCTAGAAAATTAGGCTGTGACATCCCTCAGGAATGGCATACGTTGACAGTAAAATGCATGTGACGGAGCAGCTAACATTTTGATGGGGTGCCACCATCAGAATTCATACTGATTTTACTCATTTGGTAAAAGCATATGAAATGAGAAACAGAACGTACTTCCTCGGAATCACTCAGGAAAAGATTTCCTTTAATAAGGCTCAGACGCTACATTTCAGAGAGCCATTAAAAACAATGCATTATAAAACCTCATGTAAGTGTCAAATATGTGGTAATTCGCCCTGCTAACAGTGGCTTCCCTGCGTAGAAAAAAAGCATCACGTGTCTGCGTGTAGATAAGCAGCCTTATTTCCATTTTTATAGAGGAAGGAATTGAGTCGCACAGTGGCAAAGTGACTTATCTAAGGTCACATTTAATGGGAACTGGACGGGGCATAAAAACAGGTTCCCCTATTCCCGGCTTATCTCCTAGATGTCCCAGTTTCTCCAGTCATTCCAAAACATTGACTCTCAGCCAGCTGTGGAGATTTACCGGTAAACAACGTTACTTCGTGCAGTCACATGCAGGATCTCAAAAGTATTTCTTTTTTAAAGGATATGATTTATAATAGTCATTTTTCAAGGACTAGCAGTGCTTAGGTGAGGTTAAACCAGTGATTATTCTGAAGTTCTGTTTTCAGTGCAGTCTCTCTGGATGGTTGCTGATTTTGTTCCATTTAAAGCATTTTGTGGCATGAACTCACTTTGTTTCTGCCCACATCACTGCATTCCTGGGATGTTTTTCACAGGCCTTAGCAAGATCATCTGACAGCAACTAGTGAGGTCAATGAACTTTATACACAATTAAACACTTGAAGCTAGGAGAATTAATTATTATTTTTTCCCCTGCGAAGTTAGGAGAGGATACACGGTATGTTATAGTCTGTAACGGAGTCAATGTTATGTGTGGTAATCAAGCTAGTTTCACATGATTTAATGCTGAACAGAGTAAGAAAATGATTGCATCCTTTACATGGGCCTCACAGAGCAGTCACCACCCACACTGTTTATTCACACTCGGAGCTCTGCCATTCACTGTTTAAGCCAGAGGAGGAAAAAAATCCCTTCGTGAACAGTCTTGAAACCATGTATCCTCAGTGCAAAGTGGAGCTGGGGGGAGGAATCCAAGTAAGGTACTTGCAATTGCAGCCGTTTCAAGGAGATGCAGTTTTCTTTGAACGTCCAGCAACACAGTTAAGGGAGGCTTATTCGGGGAATGGGGTATGAGGTGGATTCAAACCAAGCATGTGTTGATGCCACTAAAATTCCCGGAGATGTCTGGCTGACTTTTCTCCTCACAGTTTTCCCATCTGTTGGTACCTGAACAAAGAGGTAGAATTACAGCCTCCGCTCTGTGAAAGAAATCAATACAATTTACTGAAAAGTTGTGTGGTGTTGCAGATCTTGTTAAACTCACCTCTTTCAAGAAAATTTTTTTTTAAAGATTTTCTACTGCCTTATGCCCTGATTTCTTCGGCAGTAGAAGTATTTGGAACCAATTCTCTGCTCCCTTATGGCTACCCGTCTATTTCAAAAAAAACCCCTCTAACTAGAAAAGGTGGGGACATAGGGTGCAAGATCGTCTATCACAGTCCAGTAAAATTTTACATGCATCTGGTGGTAATGTTTTTACTCCTTCTATAGTTAAACAGATCTCATCAGGAGGATTTTTGTTATAATTCCATTGATATTTTCCCTATTAAACTTCTTCAGATTTCTTCTTTCTTTCTAAAACTGAGCAATTCCTCACTTTCCCAGGCATTTACAGTTTAAAGCTTTTACAGATTCAAACCGCCCTCCATTTTTATTTATACAAAGTAGACATATTTAGCTTAGTAGGTACCTTTTAAATTTATATCTGGAAGCTTTTGAGGTTATAGTAATGCCAAGAGTATATCATCAGCCACTCCAGAGACTTTAGCTAGAACTCCCCCTAATTTTATGCAGCGACTAAACTTTTTGTCCTGCTTGCCAGATAATCAGCGTGGTTAGTCCCGGCTCTGAGACGGCTGTCAGCAGCCAGCCCTGCTCCTGTGGCATCCTCTATTCAACAGACAATTTGGGGTCCAGGGACGGGAGAGTTTGTTCTACCTATCCACACCTCCTAATGGTCTGTCTATTTGGTGGGTTTTTTCTTTTAAAATGCTTTGAATAAATAGAACATGTGGATTCTCTCTTCACTAAACTCTCAGAAATGACAGGTATTTTCCGTCTTATAAGTTTGCAATATATGTGGATGTAGCTAGCGTTAGAATAGTACCTTCATGTCATGATAATGCCTTGATGCATATCAGGACCTAGTCTGTGTAAGCTCTTGACTGGCATAGTTTTATTCCAGGCTCAGGTATCTCTCATCTATTTTTCCATTTAAAAACTAATCATGAAATGCGCGATAGGTAAATCCACTCGCTTTTGTTCTCCTTCTCCCCGGACTCTTGCTTCATAAATTAGAGTTGAGCCACTGTAAACCCAGAGATTAATGTGTCATCCAAATTGCCTTTTAAAAATACCTAGCACATTTTCCAGTCACCAAATTACTTAAAGTATGGATTTGTCTCACGTTAATTACAATTAAATATCATGGGTGAAAGTCTTATTTGGGAAGCGTTAATGAGGCTCTCGCTGCCTTCAGTGGGAGCTGCCTGTACGAATCGGGGAATAAAACTTGTTCCCAATGTCTCATGTTAGGAGGTTATAGGGCACGTGAGCTTACAGAGCACAATGGTTATTTCAGTCATTGTTTTCCTTGTTATTCAAAGCACTTACATAAGTCAGTCCTTGGAGGGAAAGTAAGTTAATTATCCCCAAACAGAAACCCCTTTAAATGCAGTAAAGGTTATTTATGCCGCATTTGTATTTCCAGCATTGCTTTCCCATTTTCCTTACACGTGTGACAGAAATGTTCCTCTTCTCCCGCCAGTTAATACGTTGCTAATACAGAATTCACTGCTACCAGAATTACATTTTGATTTCCACACCAGGTCATCTGAGTACTTTTAACCCATGTTCTCCTCCTTTCCCAGCAGTCTGAAGTTGCAGCATGTAGCGTTTTATCTCGTTCAGCTTCAGTCCGGCAACCAATTGCAGCTTCAGCCCAGACCCACGTGTTTTGACTTTGCTTGATAACAGGTGCCCCATTGAATCAGCTAGAGGAAAATCGTTGTTTGATTTCCGGATGGAGTGAACTTGATAGAGGAGTCACTGAGAGATTAAATATCTTTCCAGATTCAAAATAATCACATTTGATATGGAAAAGTGAGTCACTCCATGGTTTGGCTTTTTCCTTGGCAGTCTGTTGGAGGTGTTGTCTTTCCACTTGTGCCAGGGAGTTGTTGTCAGCCTGGTGGGGCTGGGGGGAAATCTCTGCCCAGTTGAAGTCAAAGAAAGTAGTAATCAGTAACTAGTTGGCTCAGCGGGGCCTGGAGTCCTCACCTGGAGCCTCTGCTGCCAGACAGGGCTTGCTAGGCTTTCCTTTGCCAGCGGGAGGACGAAGTCCTCTGTATGTCGTTCTCATCCTCCCCCTGGTTTCGGTGGACCGGGGGTGTAAGCGCGGTAGGCAGGTGGTGTCCAGGACTTGCCCGCAGGTTTCGCTGCCCTGAGGACCGTCTGCATCCCTGGCGCTTGGATCTGCTTTGCGCCATGCCCGGTGCAGAGCATCGCAGGACTGTTAATGCCTGTGGCCTCTCACCCATCCAAAATAGAGCCAGCTGAGCCCATGAAGGTGACGTTACAGCGAATTTGTTGCATTAGGCACAGGACGACATCCCCACAGGGTGTTTTGTCATCCCATTCCACCCACCTTGCCCTCTGCTTCTCCCAGGGCAAAAGCCCTTGACCAAATACTTGATCTAACCACTAAAAGGACCTAACTGCCTGACACCAGCATGCTGTAAAGGCTCTTCATGTTTCTCCACTGAAAAAAACGAGTGAGCTTGAGGTGGGCTCACCAGCACCACAAGCTGAGGTGGTGTGGTGGCACCTGGCCCAGGTGAATCAGCAGGCGCTTGTGGAGGTCACTGGACCTGCAGGACCCTGCTGAGAGTTACGTATAGGGCTTTCTTAGGTGTATATTTGTACTAGGATGCTGTCTTGTTGTGGAGACCGATTTATTTCCTCCTGTATATGCTTGGGATCATAGCACTTGCTGCTCCTGACTCCTGGTGTCCCTCTGGTCTCTTCAGCTGGTGGCTGCTTGAGGCAGGGACTCTTACTTTGCCATGAAGCGGGTACAGTAGGGCCTCTTGGCACAACTGTAACCCAAAAGATCAATAATAATAAGTGGTGGAGACATTTCAGATGCCTTAAATTAAACAGACCTATGGAAAAAGATTTTGTATCCCACATGGCTGTAACGTAGAGGCCTACTAGGGTGGGTCGGGAGATTGTGCTAGGAGTCAACATGCTAGACTTGCATCTGAAAATGCTTCCTTTTGGATGGCAGAGGCTGGGGGTGGTAGTGGAGGTGGGATTTAAGACCCTTAATTCTAGATGAATGTAGCTTTGTGGTTTAATGTGCACAGCAGTAGCTCTGTGGTTTATCATTTACTGAGAACTATGCTTTTCTAAGAAAATGCTCTCTTCCTGGTGCATATCTAAGCCAAGGCCTCTGCTGTCATTCGGTTAACTGTAAGGATTGCTATTTAAAATAACTGTTTGGTGGTAATAAGGCCAAACAATTGCCCAATTCACGCTGCAGGTGAGTTTAACAGAAATCATGTTGACTAAAGCTACACTGACCAATCATCAGCATTGCATTTGAGTATTTGCCAAGAAAAATCTGAAAGTTCGTAAAACTGGCTACAAGGATAAGGGATTAGCCTGTGCTTCTAAGTCTGTAAATAAGGTCCTCAGACACGTTTTCCACTTGGGAACATGAACACAGCCTGTTTATGTTTTTCTGTTTTTTAAGGAAAAAGTCCCATGATTTTGTAGATTGCAAAGAGTCAGCTTTTCACTTGCTCAGCTACCCGTATGTGGGTCATTTGATGTTCTTTTCTAATCAGGAATGCATTGTGAAACTGCTGTTCCTTGCAGTGAAAGGTCACAGGATTTTTAATTTCTATCGCTGTTTGTATTTTTCTAATAAATCACACCCTCTGATAAACTGAATGACTGAAACCACAGAGCAAATGAAACCTCAGAACAAAACCCTTCCTTTGACCCATGTATGGAACATACCATTTTCCTGAAAGACACTTAGGCACGTTGAATTCCCAAACAAGGTACCTTTTTTAATGAAATAGTTGGTTAATAGGAGCCAGGATAGTTTTTAGAAAAAAAGGGTGCACATTCTGTATTGCTGTGTGAGTTTGGGTTGCCAGAATATTTTGATTTGTTTGTAAGCATGGGTATTTAGTTTCAGAATTACTGTAGGAGCTGAGTAGTTGACAACTCGAGCTATTACGACTGCATTCGCAATGCAGAAATATATATGAGTGCAAGTTCTAAATAATATACTTTGATATAGGTAACGTTAATAAAAAACACCTTCTGCTGTATCTGTTCAGTAAGGATCAAAAACATTGTTTTGCTGCTCTGTTTTATGCAGTCCGATTCCAGTGAAACGTCTCCATATAATGGAGTATCGGTAGTGAGTCCTTTATTCCCTTCTGTTTCCTCTTTCCCTTCCTTAAAAAGAAAAAATCTGACTTTTATACCTAAGTGCTTGCTTGTTTTCAAATAATGGAGCTGAACTGGTGTAAAACTGGAACAACATGATATTGAATCAGACTCTGAGCTTGATTTTTTTTCCACTGGGACCAAGCGCAGCTTGGGTGCGGGAGGGGCTGCAGCCGGGCTATAGCTCACTGGCTCAGAGCTGTTTGGCTTAGCCTCTCCCTGTCACTCCCCTGCCGCTGGAGAAAACATTTCCATTCGTTCTCTCCAGGTACTTTATGGCAGTGCAAAGTGGCCATGATAGACGAGAGAATCTCGTTCCTCTTTGGAACAGGCAGAACATCTGTCCTTTATTTAAATTGCCCACTTCTCCTGAAGTCGAACAGGCAATCTCAGTTCTGGCATCGCCTATCTTCTGCGTACTTGCCTTTGCAAATTTAGCGTTCTTTTGATTGGAGAGGTTTTTGGAAGTCCCGTTGCTGTAGCTCGCTGATACTTTTTTTCACGTTATGAAAAGAAGAGGAAAAGAAGTCGTACGCCTTGTTTTGCAGAGTCAAGTGAGGCATAAAGGGTGCTTTGTTCTAGTCTTCCCTGCACACTGGTAAACTTTTGCTGTTGGCAAAAAGGGCCGGGACCCCGGAAGCCCTGAGTGCTTCTGGTTTCCCATGCGAGGAGTCAGGCCAGCGCAAAGTCTGGACGCCGCTTGCAGCCACATAAGGTGGGATGAGCGGGGGCTGCTAGCCCGTGGGTTTGGGCAGGTCCCAGCATGGCAGGGGACGCTTCCCAGGATCGGGCCCCCACTCTGTGAACACTGCTGTTGATTAGGCATTGAGTAGAGCTGCTCCATAGTAAATATTTGAGGCTCTGTAAGTGCTATTCCCAGGCACCTGACTTTCCCTGTGGTACCCTGTGTACTCATAGCATTAGATATAGCGCTGCCAACATCCTTAACCACACCACCTTCTAGCCCGCAAGCTGTCAGGAAGGTGCAAAGCCCTAATTTAATGTCCAGGCTCCATATACATTTCACAAGACAGTTTGGAGCCTCAGACTGGAAATTGTCAGCACGGAGCTGCCTCAGCGAGCCAGCAGGAAAGCCTGTGGCAGCATTTCCTCAGGGACGACATCCTCGATGCTTGTTCAGGGCTGGGAAACCCAGCAGCTAAGTGTGGCTGTGTTCAGGGTAGCGAGGTCTGAGCAACTTGGCGACACTGACCCTCAGCTTCCAGCGCACCCGTCTCTGTGAGTCACACGCTAGTTCCTCAGGCAAGTCATTTCACCCTTCTATATCTGTTTTCCCATCTGTAATATGAGGACATTGAAACGGTCCTTCTTTCCAAAATGTTTTCTGAGATCTAAGATACGAGGATTGGACCGAGGTGGCCCAGATTAAAACACGTGCAGCCAAAATGACTCACTGAAACGAGAGGTGTCCTTTAAAACAGGACAGTAGTGAGCACACAAATACATTATTTCAGTTCTAATGGAGCCTCTCATATCTGGCGGGCAAGAGAGATTTCTGACTGATTCCCTTGCACAAAGAAATCTCGCTTAGAGATTGCTTCTTCACTGGGAAGAGTAGGTGTGAGCTGCTGCCATGTCCCTCACGTATTCTTCACAGTTTCAAGGAAGAAAACCTTTCTGCAGAAGACTTGCAGGGGCGTTGAGTAGCATTTAACTTTGTATGTAAATTCAGGTATTATGAAAGAAGAGCAAAGGATATACTTCCTCTGATGAGGTGTGCAGTGTTTTTTTATATTGTGTGTTTGGTCGGAGGAACAACTTGCTTTTTCGTTTTCAGTGGAACCCTCTTACCGTGAAGTGCTTACTTGCTTCCGCTCTTTCCCGTGTGTACACACATGCACGCTTCAGGATTAGGACTTTTCACTGTAATTGAGAGGATGTCACAGGTTTACCCTGGGGCTTGTCCTCTCTCTGCTTTCTGCAGGCGCCAGGCATGTGCTGACCTCCAAGAGGGCATCGCTGCTTTTGTGTCCCGTGGAAAATGCCTGCTGGAATATTGTCGTTGGCTCCGCTCTCTCCCGCGAGTGGCTGTGGCGAGGTTAGGAGCTGGGGAGGCCTCCGTACTCCTCAGCTCCCAAAATACCTGCACCTTCTAGTTGTTCCCTCCTACCCCCGGCACCGGGTAGGATGGTGCTTACTTCGTTACGTAGCCCACTGAAGCACTTCTGCTCTTCTTTTACTCCACCTCAGCAGAAGGCAGAATCTGAGCATAACTGACTGCATTGCCAGTGAGATGCACCGCGCCGCTGAGACTGTGATAGTGACCGGTGCAGAAGTAACTAGAGATCTGTCTGATTCATTCGGTTTCCTGTCTCTCTCTAAGAAAAGGATGTAAATAGCAGAAAGTTAGGGATTCCAATAAAAAGAAAAAGTGGGTTCCATTGTGCTATATTTGCTCGGCGAGGCTGCAGAGCCCTAACTCTAAGAATACCGGTAGTGGTGTGTATCTATATTCTAAGAATTCAGGGAGGTGAGGTTTGCCCAGAATTAAATCATCCTGTCACATCTAAGAGGCTTCCTGCAGAAAAAGGAAAGCGTAGAAGGAAAATGTCTGAAGCAGCAATGATCTCACCCTTTTCACTAGCACCGCCGCTGCCCAAGTGCGTGTGATAGCACAAGTGAGTCGCCCGGCCCCGGAGCCGGGACCCTTTCCTCACCGCGCGTAGGATCAGCGCTCTCCTGCGGACGCCTGTCAGAGGCAGAAGTGATGTGCAGGAGGAGAGAGAGATGCGAAATGGTGTCTCACACCCGTGCGCAGGATTATGGGCACGGTAAAGAAAGTGTGCCGGCTTGACTGATGGCAGAAATGACCTTCCCGGCCTGCGGCCGCTCGCCACCCCCGTTGAGACGCGCTGCGAGGGATGACGTGAGCAGCTGCTCCCGCCTAGCCCTGACTCATTCGCTGAGGGCCATTTCTTCCTGCCCTCCCTTCTCTTTTCTCGGTGGCCGCGGCCGTGGCTCTGCGCCACGCTCCCGCACGCGCTGTAGAGCAGGGCGGCATGCGCCAGGCCTGCCTGCCGAGGCGCGAGGAAGGCGCTCCGAGGCGGGTGCACCTCCGGGGGAGCCCACCTGCCGGGCTAACCTCTCATGGCCGGTGTCAGCCGCCGCGGTCTCATCACAACAGCGAATCACAGGGGTGATATAGAGCCTGGGACGCAGCTGCCCTGCTACTGCAAGGAGGCTGATGCCAACTCTGGGCACCCCGTCTCTCAAAGTATAGGCTGGGTGGTCTCCTAAAATCGGTGGAACAGGGTGCCAGCCGTGGCGGAGGCATCCGGCAGCGAGGTGGTGAGGCACGTGCACCCAGCTCATCTCACCCATCGCCTTGGCAGTGGTCTGCTGGTTAAAAACATGTAGCCAGCGCTGCCTGCACCGAGCTGTGCCCGAGGCTTCAGCCTCTCGCTGTTTCCGTACCCGCAGCAGCGGTGCGCTGAAGCAGCAACGCAAACAGCAACGGCGTGAAGGGGTTACGGGGTTGGAGCACGGGCAAGCGCGTGCATGTGATTGGGATAACGTTATCAAGGGCAGTGAAGGGCATTAGGTACCCACTGCCCATGGTCAGTCAACAGATACGGATGCTCACCTGCCTTGCTTACCTGTGATGATAGGCTCTCTGTATAAATCTAATACCTAAATATGGTTTTGATGGGGGAACAAGGAGGACGGCTCGCACAATTTTATGGCGGACTCCAACGCCATGCTCCCGTGGCAGGAAGGCATCACCTGTGCCTTGCATGTGTGCAGTAATTGCCTTTAAGGTTATTACATACCTTTTAAAAAATATAAGAGTTGGAGGATAGAATTGGGGCTCCAGATATTAATCGGGTGCACAGTAACATAGTTTGTGATACGTTTGGAACCAGTATATAAAACTGTTCACTTGGGACTGGTTTATCTGAGGTCAGCACCACTCCGCTTATTTAGAAGTAGCTGCACAGTTAAGTGAGACTCAAAGAACTCACTAGTTTTGTAATTTCTATATTAAAGGCCTAAAAATTTACTTTGTTGATGGCAGAGTTGAAAGCAGCAGAAGGTAGGAGATGTAATGATTTTTACAAGGAGCAGTAACCTAATACAAAATACATTCGTGGTGCAGAAGAAACAGAGGCTGTTAAGGATTAGTCAATGGTTTCTTCTAAGAAAGGGCTGTAGGGATGCTTCCAGGTTACAGATAAAGCCATTCACCCATAAGGAAATTCTCAATCCAACAGCCACTAGCAAAATCAAAATTTTACATACAGACCAGAGATCTCTTTGCATCTGAAAAGCACAAAGTTTAACATTAAGACATACATGAGATCGAAGAAGACAACATTAATCTACTAGTTAATCTGCTAGGTATCACTTTGAAAGAAACTAGTATCACTGTTACTGACTTTAATGGAAAAGTGATCTGCTTTCCTCCCCCGTGTTCTCTATACTTCCCTGCTAATGCACCCTTTTCTCTTTCAGGCTACTCAAAATGGTTTCTGCTCTTTTCCCATAAGACATTCAAGCTCCACCTGTGTTTAATTAGATATTGGATAACCTGGGTTGTTGTGTTACGAACATCTAGGGAAACAGTCTAGAAAAACTAATCAGTCTGAAGTCAAAGTGCAAATAGTTCCAATTTCAAGCCAAGTGAAGCGGTAGGAAGTATAGTTCATGAGACCTAACAAATCCAGAACCTTTCCTTCCCCCCCCCCCCCCCCCCAAACAACCTTTTGCTCATCTTTGTTGGCTCATAATGCATTTGTGATTGAACATAAAAAACAAACAAGTAAAATGATTTGTCTCAAAGACACATTACAATTATTAATTTTTACATCAGGTTTCCCTACCCTTCTGTTCCTTTACATTCCTCTCTTACCTCCCAGCTTTAGGAATCAGGGCTTGTATTTGTTCTACAGGAAGTTTTAGATACACAAGTTAATTCCTATTTGTAAAAGAACACGATTTAAAAAAGTTACTTTCCTTTAAATGTTCATGGCCTCTTTCAAAGAAAGGAAGGAAAGCCCAGTGTGCGCCCCTCTCAAGGAGCTGCTCCAGCGGTAATACAGCATTTCCATAACCTAAGGGACTGCGGAGGCAGTGCAGAGACCTGGAGCTTGCTACCTGCTCCGGTGTAAAGGGAGGCTGGGTTTGCAAGGAGAGGTAATATCTGTTGTTAACGTTCCTGTTCTGGTGGGTGGGTGGTGGTGGTGGGGAACAGATGCACTTTTGGGCGTGCAGCCCTTCTTAGTGCTGTACACACGGGATCTCGGGATTCTTCCTGGGTGAGCGCATCTGTTGCTAGATCGTGGGGCTTGTTTGTCTCTCTGTCTCAATAAATTAACTGTGAGCTGTGGAAACCCTGCAGCAGGAGGCGCTTGCCGCATTTTGACTTCGGAATAACCCATAGTGTTGTGTTTGAAGCAAAGGGAGGTAGTGGGCTGCAATCCTTCTGGGCCAAGAGAAGGATGATCCCAGCTCTTCCCATATCGCTGAAGAATGGGGAACGTCCAGGTCCCCTGGATCAAGTCAGGGGAGTAATTTTGGAAGGAAAATGAATGTGCATGCCTCTCTTTTGTATTGTTATTATTATTTGAAGAAAAGCAAGTGCTTCCAAATGTAGGAGTCTGAATTCCACGAGGACGGAGATATTGCTCTTCAGTGCTGGGTTAACGCACTTTGGCCCTGGAGTGAGGGCACTGTTTGTCTTCCGCGTTTTCCCTGGGCTAACTCAAACGGCTCTTTGTTCAGTCGGTGATTTTCACTAGTCCTTTATTAGATGTTTAAATCTCCCTCTGTTCTGAATAGGGAAACCCAAGCGCCAAATGTGGCTTGGCCAGACTCTGCCCTAAGGGCTAGGAGTTGCAAGTCTTGGAGTTGTCATGGCTAAACCCTCTTGAGGGTTAGGTGGGTAGGCATGAGTACTGCAGTGCCCGAGGCTGATAAGAAAGAGTCTGCGGCTTTGGCACTCTCTGTCTGGATATGTGAAAGAAGATTCACTTAGTTGTAATGAATCTTTCTCAGGATCTTCAGGCCATAGTATTTCATTTTTCTAGTGACAGGCCCAGAACAACCCATGCAATTTCCACAGCTGATGCAACTTTAGGCTCATTACAAAATCCTTCAGCCTTGAGATGCTAAAATGTATGATACTTGCCCCTAAACCCCAAAACAGCAACTCAGCGCAGCAGCTGTACCCTTCCTCCGAGAACATCTACCAGGCTCTTCCTACTCACAGAAATTCCACTTTTGCCTCTCAGTTGCCAAACTCTGGTGGCCTTGTTGGGCTTTTTTTTTTTTTTCCTATTGCTGAAAAGGTCCTCAGCTCTACTGATAGAAACTCTAATAGTAATAAACATCCTCATGTCCCCTCCTAAGAGCTCCCCTGCCACGCATACACTTCTCCTTAAGAGCACATGGTCTCCTTTCGCCGCAGAGGGCTTTATGAGTCAGTCGAGTGCTTTATGAGTCTGTTGGAGTGCTCACGTACCTTCACCCAGGCCTCTGTAAATACTGTACTTTGTTTTTTGCAAAATAGACAAGTAAAACTTACCTTTTTATGATGTGATACCTTTAGATGTCCCTAAATACCTTCCAACCCTTGGTAGTTAGGGCTTTGCTGAGGCCGGTGCAGTTCCTCTGCCACCAGACTGAGCACAGTGCAGCTCTCCGTGCCCTCGGCCTCGAGAAGAAGAACAGGTCTTGCATTGCCACCTACCAACTGGCCAGGAGAGAGTTAGCTGGTCTGTAGTTAACAGTGTTTCTGATCCATGCGAAAGAGTAAGAGTGTCCTTAGGTTCATAGAGGTTGGGGTCATAGCAACTGATAGATGCATTAATAGGCATCTAGCTTGCTTGCCTGTGCGTCATGCTCGAGTTTCACCCACGTGTTCCTTTGCTAAGTCCAAAAGATTTTATATGGCTGTGTTTCAGGCCACAAAGAAAAGAGAAAATGCAAGTGTCATCAATACCAGTGGGCCCAGAAATATAGGTCAGATGATCGCAGCGGATAGATCACAGTGGCAGGGTTTTTTTCCAGCCCCGGATCATTTTTATGATTCTCTCTTCAATTCTAGTGGTGTTTTCCCATGTCTCTCTGAGCGTTAGGACCTTTCCAAAGAGAGGACATGACATGCTGGTACTGCATGGGGCAGCGATGCACAGGCTCTGGGCTAGCTGCGGGTCCACAGAAAGGAGAACAAGCCAGGACAGAAACAAACTAGTTTAACAAGAGTATCACTGCTCCTGTTCCTAGAGAGAGGCACCTTCACCAGCACTGTGCTGCAACATACCACGTTGCCCTGAACAGTTTCATGAGCGGTGCCTAGATGTGTTACTTCCGCTTTGGATAGCCTCAAATTCCCTTCACTGGGCTGGGACCATAGTAACATGCCTTTGGCTTTTCGTACCAGGCCCCTATGTTGATTTTTAAATTCTTTATTAACTGAATTTGTCTCTTTTTTTTAAACCACCATTTACACTTGGATGTTTTATCACCATTTCTGTATCTCTTTTTCTGAAGTAGAAATGTCCCTTTATATATAGAGACTAATAGCTTCAGGGGTCTTTTTGTTTGAACTTACCAGTGAAATTGTGGATATCCTTTATAATACCCTGTTTCTGTTAACCTTTTCGTTTGCTAATTTCTCTCACCAGTCAGTTATGCTAATATTGCAAGTTTTGGGAAATTAACACATTTAAGTTTCTATCATACATTTCCCCCCTGGATGATGCTTTAATCTGTTTGATCCTAGTAGGGCCATCATTGTGCGCAGCCACCTGCTAATTCTTCAATCTGTGAACTCTTTTTTTTTTTTTTTTTTTTTGGTCCATCTGAATGAGGGCAATACTGATCTAAGGTATGTTGGGTACATGACCTTCCAAGGTATTTTTTTGAATGACTACATGAGCTATCCAGCAAATATCTCCGAGACTGAAGTCACCAGCGATGTTAATTCCTCTCTCTGCACATTGCAAACAGCTGGTTAAGGAGATGTTCCATTCACTGGTAAAATTTGTTCTGTAACAGATGCCTGCCAGCTGCCATTCCCTGCCCTGCTTCGTGATTTTATAGAGCTAACAAGATTAAGAAACTGTTGAAATTGATTTTTGCTTCTAAATACAGCAGATCTGATTCTGAAAATGCGCAGCAGGCGCTATCTCAGGTGGTGCAAACTGGCACAACTCCAGTGAAAAATCAGTGAAGCTGAACCACTTTACGTCAGCTAAGGCTCAACTTAAAAGAGCAGCTCTCTTAAATGAAAATGTCGTCATTAACAGTTCGACAACAAAAGAAGTTTCCAGAGTAGAACAGCAATGCAAAAGCTGGCAGAGCAGAGAGTTCAGGACAGTTTAAAAACTACCCTTCACTCATACCAGCAGTTCAGAACTGCTGATATTTCTTGAAAAAAGCCTTTCATTGGAAACTCCAGTACCTCAAGTAGCTTGTTGCTCAGCCTTGGTGCCAGGGCAGAAAGTTGTTTTGCAGTCTTTTAACTTGCTCGCTAATGAATCAACACTTCCCACCTGTAGCCACCAGGGTTTAAATATACAAAACCTCCCAGACTGAAATCCTTCTGCTGATAAAAATCAAAAATGAACTCAGCGTGTAACTGTGGAAGAATGCAGATGTATATTTTGAGAATCCATGGTTGGGCTTTGAACAATCAGATGAGTATTAAGAGAAAAAAAATGCAGTAGTTTAAAAATAACAGATCTTCTGCATGGCAGCCATAAAAGGAAATTTTAAGGAAAGGAACAGAAAATCATGCCAGACTAATGCATTAGGAACAGCAGTTGATGTGGCATATACAAATGACAACATACATATCCCCTTCCACTCCAAAATACATAACGAGAACTGTACGGAAAAGCATGAGTGTACTATTGAAACTGTTAGCACGGTGTTCGCTACATCTTGTTATCACTGCAAGCTTTTGCCGAATGCTACTGCTGCTGCTTAATGTCTCCAGCCCAAATCTAAACTCAGCTCAAAGCTTCAGCAAGGCTTAATGGCACAAATCAACTTAAAGCCTTTACAGGCTGCTCAAAAGCATCTGCGATCTAACAGATTTGAATAGTGAAAAAGGTGACATTCAGCGTGACCTTTCCTGCCACACTGCTCACATAGCTCTTTTTTTATGACTGCATGTTTGAGTCTCTGCTGTCTTCCAGGTCTCGGTGCCTATTGCCCTGCGTTCGTTGCAGCCGTCCCACCGAGCTAGTTTTAGTCATTTGTTCTCTCCCCTCTGTTTTGTGACTGGACTGAAAGACAGCACTGAGTGTCCGCGGTGGCCCCCAGCTAGCTGAACACACTCACAGGCTTCCAAAACACCCCGTTCCCGAGGGAGCGTGACGCTCAGATCTACAGTGGTGTGACCTAACTAGCAAACAGTTCAGGCCTGCCACAAAAGTCCCCTACCATCACCACCGCTCAGCCCCAGCCCCTCTTAAATCACTGTTTGTTGGCTGCCTAGATCAAAAGTCCTTTGTAAAGAGCACAGACACTTCTCTATAACTGATCTACATGGATCAGGTCATCCGCTGCTCATGAGTGGTTCTTTTTTGTTTTTTTGTCTAAAAAAAGAAAGGGATGTGAAGACATGGAAGAAATAAGTACTCTTACACTTCCAACTTGATTATTTAAAGAGGAGCGTTATTAGACTACATGTAGTTTCGCAGTGACAGCTCTTCATCTGGAAGGAAGAGTTTGCCTACTGGAGAGTAGGTATCTGTACAGGTTAGAGCAATCAGATTAAGCGAAAAACCAAACCACTTTCTTTTGCATAAGTCCAAAGAGCGATCTCTGAATCACTTAGCCTTTCCGCAAGGTGGCTTTGAAAGCCTTCTCCCATGCCCCAGCAATGAAGTCTCTGTAGGTGGCATACAGCTGTGACAGTCTGCGGAGAGTTTTGTCCAAGCCAAGAAATGAAGAGCCCTGCCTAATGGGGTCACAGGCTGCTAATGAAGTTGCACGTTCATGAACTGCAGCTACAGCCCTCAAGGGAGACTGCCTCATCATCTCTGCTTTGGGAGTCGGCGTTCGTCTGTGTCAGAGCAGCTCACAGGACCTATGTGAGTTGCTAGAGGCAATCTGCCATGTGGGCTTTCCTCCCTCCCCAGATCAGGTTCCTCCTTCATTTCCAAATCGAATTGAGCAGAATTTTAATTTCAGTGCCTATGTCAATTTGTCAGCCGTAGCCAAATGAGACAGGAGTTATTCAGGCTTTTTTTCCTCCTGTGGAGGATCAAACAACAAATCTGTTTAAGGAATCCCTTATGGAGAAGCCTAAAAGGAAGATTATGAATTTTCAAAGCAGTGGCCTTGTAAACCAGGCATCTCTGCAGAATTTATGGAACAAGAGCTCATTAGGAATAATCATGTAAAACCTGACTGAAATCTCTGTAGCTTTTCTGACTTACACCAGATGAAGATCTGATCCATTCACCTAGTTTTAAATCCAGACACACACTCTTTGCGGTGTAGACATAATTTCCTCCGCATGCTATAACCATTGCTTTGCACTATGACAAGCAAATGTTTATTGGGCTTTGTATGGCTCAGCGTGAGCTTGTAAAGCTTTTCTTTATGGCATTTATTTTGCTATAAATGATGTATATTTTGGTGTTTTTGCTAGTACTTTATTCAAAGCTCTAGATCACTCATTTCTGAGGCACGAGTGTGACATCTTGGGAAAAATAACTTCCACTTACTCAGTACTAATCTATCATGTTGACTTTATTCCCTTCGAAGCACACTGAGAGCAAACTATTTCCTACTACTTCGTGCTTTTCAGCTAAATGCCTTTTCCAAAAGGCTAGTGAAATGCTTGTGTCATGGAAAAAACAAAATCCAGCTACACAGAAAATAAAGCAAAGAGATGCAATGGATCAGACCTAATTGAATACTTAACAGGTTCAGACTAGCCTGAGCTTTTGCTAACTGAACCACTGAACCCATCCATGCTGAACAAATGTAGAGCGTTTTGGATACGTGGTTAAATACACTTTAGCATGGTGTTTTTTCATATATAAGTATTAACACATGACTGCTTGGGCAGCCTCACTGAGGGTTCCTCCACAACACAGGCAGGAGCAAGGAGCTGCTGAGGCAGATCTGCACCCAGGCAAGGCAAACTGCTTTCAGGTTTTCTGAATAAGAAAATGCTCCTTTGACTCTGCAGATGCAGTTAAGGATGCTCCCAGGCTCTTGTTCTTCTCTTCTCAAGTATTTGTCCTGAGAAACAGGTGTTTGGGGTATTCTCAGGATTTCGGGTGACTCAGAAGCAGAGGGACTAGCAGATGACTTCGCCATCTCCACAAGGACTCTGCTCTTTTGTGCCTCTGATGTCGTGCTCGCGCAATGGTACTTTTGCTTGCTGACGAGCCAGTGTTTCAGAGAGCATTGGGATGGCCCCAGAAATCTCAACCCCGCTGAGAATTGTTCTTCTAAAGCTGAGAGCACTGTCTTTGCTAACTGTGTGCTGTAGCTAGCACCCCTATCACAGCTGTTGGTCATCTGCAGGGCTTCGTGCTAGAAAATAGTTTCCCTTTTTGACCTGAGGTGGGGGGAGGGAACAACTGTGCACACTAGTATATGCTCTGACAGTTGATAGTATGGCTATCCTAGGTGATGGCATGACAATTCATATCTTTATTGTGTCTAATTACTTCAGGATTCTTTAAAGCAAATCACAGCAAAAAAATTGTAAAGTGCATGGTTACAATTTAAGTTTATGGTTATAGCAGTATTCCTGGCTCTGGCAAACAAATCAGCAGCGCTGTAGTTCAGCATTTGCTGGACTGCAGGGATCTATGTGCTGGCTTAGGCTTTGCTAAAATGTAAGTGGTATTTACAATTGCACTTGGCCATGAGCTGCTGCTTTTTGATGGAGTCCAAATGTTAGGGTTGTAATTACTGTGAATATTGCGTCCTGCAATCTGGAAGCCTGATCTCAACGTGCGTTGGGTTGGTCTTCAAAAAGAACGTGCTGAATGCCACAGCGGCTGTCTTCCCACTGCCCTGAGTTATACAGTGGCCTCCATCTCTGCTGCCTCCTCCTGAGGCTGTTTCATTTGTCCTGCAAAAACTGTGTTAGACATGACTGATCTGTAGCCTGATAGTGCATAAGATGTGGCATAAAGATGTGGGATTCACCCTCTTCCAGTGACTAATTTAAATATTTAATACAAAATGGAAAAGCTTTGATAGGTGAGAGACCCACTTATAAAGATATACCCGCCTACAGAGCTAGTGAGAGCAGTCTTGTAGGACAGCAGGCAAGGGGGAATAGACCTTGGTTCGCCCCACGTTGAGTAGTTTTGATAAGCTGTGCAAAGGAAGAATAGTAGCACTAAGATGATAAAAGCTGACATTTTGCAAGGCCTGGTCCTGACGGTGATCTGTGTGAGAGCATACCAGCTTGAGCCAGAGCAAATCAAGATAAGCAGTCAGCACCTAGAGTCCTAGGAAAATGTTACTGGTACAAAATTAGGACTTCAGTGGTAGGCAGTGACTGAAACGGGGGTCCCTAAATTTGGGACTGACATGCCTAAAGCAACAGCTAGGTGTATGACTCTTCTTGTGGGTTTGCATGCCTACCTTTGCTCTTCAGTGGTAGTTTCAAGGGTTTAGTGTTGCCTGCTTAAGGCCCTCAGCTGCCAGTCGGTAATCCTTCCTCAGAGATGGATGATTGACAAGTCTCAGGTCAAAACAACACTTGAAACCTATTGGACTCAGTCGATGCAAACTGAAGATAAAGCCGCAGCTGAAAGTTTGGCCCAGGCTATTAGGAAATTAGCTAATAAAATACCTAAGTAAACTGAGGAGAAATTATTTTTGAAGGAAACTGAGTAGACAGAGACACCTCTATAAACATACCTTGGACTTCAGGGTTTAGATGCAGACTGTTGGGTGGGGGTTTCTGCTGGGTAATACAGTGTGTGCTCACTAAAAATATATTTGGACCAACGTGGAAGCTACGTGCTGTTGATGGGCTTTTTCCCCCCCATAAGCAATTTGTTAAGATTTTCTGTAAAACTTGATTAACAACGGCTCTTTTATGACAGGTATTTTGAGAATTTCCTATGCTAAACATACTGTCTTACAAACATGTATAAAGAAAGAATTGTAATAGATTCTTATAGCACACACAGGTAAATTCGTGGTCTTAATTTTTTCATGTCTATTTATGAGACAAAAATCCCCTGAAAACTGAACAGGTCTCAAAGTACTCTTCTCTAGATTCTGTTTGTGCACTGTATTCTGAATTTGGCACAGCAAAAAATTTTCAGCCAAAGATAGAGGGGATTTTATATAGACCTGCTTGCTCGTTTTCTCCTGAGTGTGCCCACATATGTGTTCATATATATAGTTGAGAGAAGAAAAAGATGAAACACCTTTTTTAGCTTCATAATAAGCTGAAACTTAAGTGAAGCCAAAGATGACTCTGGCCGCGTATTCTGCATATGCAGGTAGAGTCCCATTTCTAGTTTGTTCTATAAACAGACTCCTTTCGTCCATTATTTAAAATTGCTCAGCTGCTTCTCTGAAAGAAAACAGCAAAGGCAATTGAATACAGCTTTGGTCGTGTAACTGGCTCTGCTCGCAAAAGCTAGTTCATATTTGATGCTGTCCTAGTTTTTTCTCTTCTCAATCCTATAAAGATCTTTTTCAGAATTAAAGAAATTCCATTTAATGAGCACTGGAATCAGTGTGTGGGCAAAAAAAGTGTGGTATATAGTGTACTATTATAAAATTATATATAAATATTTACATACCCTTTAATGTCACCTCATGTTCAGTTAAGCTGTTGGGGTTTTTTGCTGCTTTTTTTCTAATCTTCATTTGGCCATTTCAAGCATAACTAACACACTTTAAATTATTTTTAAACTTCCAAAATCTTCTCTGTAAAACCAGTATACATGAAGGTGCAGGTGGCTGGTCTGAGTTCAAAGGATTAATGTGCTGAGGAGGCCTAGGACTTTCCAACTGTATTTCTGTGTCTGAGGTTCTTAAAATGCCGCTGAGTTATCCTGAACTTAGACTAACGCTGCTGTGGCGTTGATTAACCAGAGTGTAAAAGAGAAGAATTCGGGCTGAAGTATCTAATAGAGGGATTTTTATTTTCCTCTCCTGTAATCTTTACTCTACCAGGCACCAGCAAAGATACAGGTTGCTATGTGTTCTTGTTACACCTTATCTAAATATATTGATCAGTTCCTCCAAACTCTTATCTGTTTGCTCAGCAATGACTCTTTTTCATTCACGCTGTGATTGTCAGGAGCTGAATGGATTCTGCAGTATGAAAAGTATCAATGGGCTATTTAAAACTGAGTGACACCGTGACTGACTTCTCTTTTATTTTTTCTAAGAGGGTGAAAGGCTAGTTGTTTGACATCCGCAAACCTTTCTGTTCGTGAAGGCGGCGTTAGGAATAGAAGGCAGAAAGTGTAATTCAGGCAGTAGGGCCACCTGGTCTACAAATACAATAAACATCAGCTCTTACAACTCTTTCATCACCACGTGCGTCAATGAAGTGCAAACTGGAAAATGTATGGTGATGAATGGAAATCTTAAATCAATGTGAAGATACTCTCAGTTTCCAGAGTCAGACTTGCTTCTCTTGCCCCCAGCCTTTTTACTCCCAGTGAAGAACACCTTCAAAGGTGAAGTCCCCCTAGTAATGAAGATGATATTTCAGGTAGTAGTATTTTTTCCATGCAGAATACATCTGGCTCCACTAGCTCTTATGCTGGACTGGAGTGGACCTTATACTGTGTGAGGGTCAGGGCCGCTCCACGGGTAGTGTCCCCGGCCTGGTGCGTGCGGTCGGCCCTGCGGTTTCTGGGCCATCCCCACACCACATATGGGGTGCACGGGACACAGCGGGAGGTGGGAGAAGGGCTCTCCTGCGTAGCTGTTAGTCTCTGTGCAGACCGGGGGCAAGTTCGGCGCACACGGACTCCAACACCAGCTGATTGTAAATGCCATCTTTGCACCACACGCTCCCAGCCTGCGCCTGCCTGCGTGCCAGCTGAGCACTGCCACTCGTGACGGCAGTGGTGGGATGTGAGGCAGGGGCATGGCTTGGGCTCGCGTCACAGCCAGGCCAGACTCCAGTCAGGGATACATCATTTCTGCGCAGGATTTGGTAATATTTACTTGTAAATGCAGCTCTGGACTAAACACTGATAGGTGAATGTTGCTTGTGGGGCATGTGGCAGCAGCCTAGCTTTGGCCAAGCCGTGTAGTGCCTTTTGCAGGCTTTACATCACAAAGCAGTTAAAGCATTTCTTTGTACTGAAGGGCTTCATTCAATAAAATGTTTCTGGGGCAAGTTACCATAGCCTGCCATGGTGCAAGATGTCAGGCAGACTTTTTTTTTTCCTTCCCTTCCCTCCCCTTTCCTCCCCTTTCCTTTCCTTTCCTCCCCTTTCCCCTTTCCCCTTTCCCCTTTCCCCTTTCCCCTTTCCCCTTTCCCCTTTCCCCTCTCCTCCCCTCTCCTCTCCTCTCCTCTCCTCTCCTCTCCTCTCCTCTCCTCTCCTTTCCCTTTTTTCTTCTCCTTTTAATTTTAGATTGAGCACAGCTGACTGCCTCTAATGTTGCTAACAATGGCACTTCTTCCCCTATGACAACGCAACATTTAAAACAGATAAAGTCCACGTGGGGCTAATAAAAGTTTGCCCCGTCCCCATTCCTGTAGGGCAAGTTTCGCCACTGTGAACGTTTTAAGTAGCCGGCAACTACGAATACGAACGTCATTGAGTTTTGCACACTGTTACTCATCAACGGGTAACTCCAAGCAGGCGTCACCAGAGGGATGTGCAAGATCTCAGGCAGACTTTGTGCAGCCCAGTGTGGCAGAGCCGCTCCGGCGGGGACCGAGGAAGTGATAGGCACACAGTTGTGGGAAGCAGAGAGCGGGGCAGGACAGCTCACCTTGCCAAGATGTTTGAGAAGCCACAAAACAACCAAACTAGGAAAAAAAAGGAAGAATCCACAGATGGTATTCAGCGTTATGCCCCAGTAGGACTCCAGTGTACTCCTTTTGGTGGCTAATGGAGAGATGGAGCAAGTCAGCAGGTTTCAGTTCCAAATTTGCCCTCAGAATTGCTCACGTAGCTTGGGTTATGGACCTAAATGCAATTCTCTGAGCATCAGTCTTTCCGTCTGTATGAAGAGAAAGGAACATGACTTGCATATCTTCTTGGATGGAGAGTATTTAGTCTGTGCAACAAGGTTATTATTTCCAGGGTGCTATGAAACTATTATTTTTTTACAGAAACAAGTCCATTTTGACTTTTCTCTTGCACAGTTTCTTCAAAGTATATGTGCTTGTACCCAATTCAGTCTGAATTCTTACTTGGGCAGCAAACCAATTACTTTTAAGATAGTGTATGTGTGTATGGGGGGGGGGGGGTTGATTTTAACTGATCATCACGCAGGGCTCAAGCCAGAACGTGCTTCCTTGGCCTTTGGAGCAGATGCTGTGTTGCTTTGGGTGTATGTGCGTTCGTGTGAGATCTTTTTTTTTCATTCAAAATGGTTTCAAAGCCTATACCGGTACTATGATAGGAAGGTGCATCTGTTCCTTTGCTCCGAGTCCCCCCCTGCTTCCCTGTTGCTGGACGGCTCTTGGTTTCCCCCCGACCAGCTGCGTGCGCTAACCTGTGTTCCCAGCCTTTGATGCTGAAAACTTAACAACAGCCCTGAACAGTCAGTGCCGTAAGGACTGTTGTTATTTACAAATCTAGAAATACGATCGTGCCCCGTCGATGTTTACCAACTATGTATTCCAGCTGAAGCACGAATGAGTCATTTTTTACATTGCTCATAGAAAATAAAAAAAGGCTTAAATACCCACAAAATTTGCTTACTCTTCAGGTGTAGCCCCCGGAAGGGTGAGGGCAGCTTCCGCCATATTCTGGTTGGAAATATCGCTCACATGATAATTGGAAAGTCGAACAGTCCCTATTAGTGGAAATATGCAAAAAACAGGGAAAAGGATATGAAGTCAAATCCAGTTAAGAAAATGCTGGAGTGCAAAGTTTACTTGAATTTGGTGAGGCCTTTTCATGACGTGTAGCACGATGCTAAGTGGTGCTTGTAGATTTAAGCAGAAAGGGTACAGGAGTTCTTTAGCCACACAAATATTAAGTTAGGTTAACACCTTGTCATGCTCTTGTGGTCCTCTGCAAGCCGATGTAGACGACCGTTTCGTTCAGAATCGGCGCATACATACACACACACACCCACCCACACACACACACACCCCCAAGGATCCACGATGTGAATCTCAAAGTACCCGCATAGCCTCTGTCTGCCGCTCCCTCTCTTTCCATGAATGCAAAATGACTCACACGCTTTAAACAACAGAAATTTTTCAAAGGAACGAAGAGTGATTTACTGGTGCAGGATGGGCTAAGCTGTTGTTTTAGAGCAACAAACAGTAACTGTGCTTAGAAGTTAAGTATTGCCAAGGGAGCCCAAGGCGGTGCTTGCTTACTAAATTGGGTAAAATGCAGGGATTTCACCAAATGCAAATGACAATGAACAATATGTATGACTCAATATATCCGCTATGCTTTCAATGTGCAGGCAGAGGGTGGTATAGCTGACCTTTTAAAGTGATGCTTTTCAAACCACATTGTTATGATTATCAAAGCGCTCATTTTAGAATACAATATTTGGACCCAATCCTGTTAATATTCTTGTGTATCGTTTGCAGGCCGTTTTCCCCACTGTTTGTAATAGGGCATTTCGAGTCAGCCCCTCCAGTGTCGTACTTCTGTTTCTAAGCGAAAGCAGAGAGTGACATTTGCCCCCAGTTCTCGTGACGCACACCTCTGGAGTCGCCACGTCACGCATGGAATTAACTGAAATAGGTGCGATCCCGATTTTGTGAGGCCTTCCCGTGTGCCAGAAATAGTCTCCAGGAACAATGCAGTAAGAGAACTATTCTGTGCCCTTTAACCTCAGTTTCCTTCTGTCTAAGAGCTGTCAGTGGCATCACAGGCAATTCAGAGTAACTCCCAACATTGCACTGCAGTTACTCTATTTTAGCAGCGCTGTAAGAAAGAGGGGGGAAAAAAAAAATCCGGCGTCAAATTTGTATACAGAAAGCAAAAAAAGACCGGAGCCACCTCGTATTATTGTGCCCCTCCAGGATTACAGCAGTAATTCCTCTCCAGCTCAGCCCAGCACCGTTGCGTGGCGTCTCTAGCGCTGTCAGCCCAAGGCCAGGCAAGTGACTGGAGCAAGGCCCCGCCAGCCCGAGAGGCGGTTTTCCGAGGGATGAATTTCCTCCCCGTCCTCCCTGAGCTAAGCCAAAAATCAAAACAGGAAAAAAAAAAAAAAGTTAAAAAGGCAGCCGTACAGAGCAATCGGACTGCACGAAAGGGCTCATTAACTGAATTGCAGCAAAAGAAGGGGGCCGGTGCGGGCGCGAGGGGCGCTGGCGCGGCCCCCGTGGCCCCGGCCCCGCGGCACCGGGCGCCCGGAGGCGAGCAAAGCCCACGGGAGGGCTGGCGCGGGCCCGGCCCGCCGCCCTGGGCTCCTGGGGCGCTAGCGCCGCGATGCCCGGCCAGACGGGGGGGGATGAGAGGAGGGCTAAAAAGGAGAATAATCTTTTCCTCGGGCGGAGGATGCCTTATTTTGATCGTGGGGGTCAGACACAGGCGTGGGAATTCCCCAAGTTGGTTTATTTGCAGATTTGTTCAGATAGTTTCTTTCTTTCTTTTTTCTTTTTTCTTTCTTTCTTCTTTTTTTGACAAATCAGCCCTTTTTGTAATAATCTCATCTTGAAACTTGAGAGGAAGGGAATGTATGGGTGAGTAGCTAATATCAGTGAGTTCTGGAAACTCCCTTTTTATGATCTCTTTCATTTAGCAGCTGTACTTTTTGATGCTTGCATGGCATTAAAAAGTTATTTGACAATCCTGTCAATAAAGTAACTTAATCTATTCCAGTAAACTTAGCTTCGGCTCACGGTAAGCTTGAAAAAGGCACTATTAAATAATTTTAATATTTGTGACTTACCCGTTACAGAAAAGAGAGCTTTGATCTAATACGTCATAAAGAAGAGATGCATCAGATGGAGTAGGATTGGAGAAGACGAAGCTATTTTCCCTTTTCTTTACTGAGGACATTCCTGGTTTAAATATTATTTTAAGAGTATATACATACCATTTAGTGACAGGTAGATGTGGGCAGCTTCCGGTAAACAATGGTTTAAAAGTAATTTTAAAATATCCCTTTATACAAAGCAATATATTTACTGGTTTAAATCATACCCATCTGGACATGTTTATCAAAATCAGTCCTTGTCTACTGTAAGCCATTTGCTGCCATTGCCACCCACTGGCCAGGGACAAACAACCATGCTGTTACTGACCCAGATCAACGCATATCCTGATTAAATAGACACATCTTGCTACATATCCTCTTGCTTCCTATACAACATCTTGGCTATAATGGCAAATCTGGCAAGCTTTGTGTAACATGTATTTACTGATTTTATCTCAAAAACAAAAGTCATAGTCTAGGAGGGGGATTGGGGAGAGGAAATGTGTTTTACAGACCACAAACTGTGATCTGATATTTTCATTCTTCTGTCGTTTCTTTATAAAGTACTTTTTTAAAAAAAGAAGAATCTCTTCTTTTTATGTTTCCGTAATACACAGCACAGTTTTGGCATTATATAATCAAATAATGAAACTGAATTACAGACTGTAGAGAGCCATTTTTCTTGCACAGGGGTCACCAGAGATGGTAACATTTTGGATTAAATATGAAATTACCGCAGGACCATAATAGCTAACCTTATTACTTTCTCCTCATTTTCTTAAAAGTATCAGATAAGGAAAGATTACAGCAATTGCAGCTTAATATTGGCAAGGAAGCAGCAGTGTCTCCATTTTTCAAGTGGGAATCTGTTTCTATTTTAACTACAGTAGTTTGTGTATTGATATGTTCTTTTGCATTTTATTCATCGCATTATCCAGTATTTCGTTGTTGTTGCTGGCTTATCGCCTTCCTCCGCAAACGATTTCAGCCCAATATTCTGGGGATTTGAACAGATTTTAGAAACTGATAGCAAACGATTCTCCTTAGGGGAGTTGCTCTTCGCTTTTACATACCCACAAACAAAGGGTAAACCGGGCCATTAGATTTTTCTTTCCCGGGTCTTTCGGTACCACCAGGTGCGAAGCATAAACGCTGAGACAGCCTTCTCCGCGAATGGTTAATCAGAGCCACGGAAAGGCAACAATGTTTTGTTCGCTGCCCTAGCAAGGGGAAGGAGGAGAAGGCCTGAGCAGAACAAATGCATCTTTTGTTTTACGTTCTTTGGAACAATTCTGCCAGGCAGCTCTTTTTCCCTCTGTTTCATTTTTCTTTGTTATTTGCCTGTCTAATTAAAATTCTGCAATGCTGTCATCAAATTGTTGTCCGTTTAAGGTCACAAACAGCTTCTGTCCTAATGAAATATGAATTGCATTAGTTAATTGAATTGTGCACTTATTGTGGGTTGTGAATGGACTGAGCGCACTTATATTCTTAAAATATACGGAGCATTTTATCAGTCTGGAGAATGTGTGGACACATAAAATGCTGCTATCATTCTTTGCGCCACAATAGGGAGATTTAATTGACAATAGGCGGTTTTAAGAATTATCGGTCAAAGGCGAGAATTGTAAGCTCTCACACAGGCAACTTCTAGCTGCGATGAGATCGGCTCTTTAGTGGTCTAGGGTCAGGTCACGGTCCCAAGCCGAAAGCTCAAATGAACCCGTATTATGCATGGTGCCTCTGTGATGTTTGCAAAGATAGGACGCTGGAGGAAGAGTAAGGGAGCGGCAGTGGGGCCTCTGCAGGGCTTTTTGGCTTCGTGGCCGTTGTGACCGAAGCCCTCAGCCCAGGTTGCAGACCCTGCTCTTCCAGAGCTGCACCAGTGAGCCCGCTCTGCTCGCTCTCTCCGCCAACGCTGCCCTCAAGCTCCCGGTAACGAAACAAGCTTGGCGCCGCAGTCCTTGGCAGAGATGAGCGATTTCACTCTAAACCGGGGAAGGGTTCAATTTGGCATGCTGAGGACCTGACCAAAGTCAAAGGAAAACAGGGCGCTGCCTTCCGCTGACCTCAAAGCTGTGGATGAAACGGGCGCTTGTGAAGAGTGCAGACTCCAGCAACCAGCCTCCGTAACGTCTAAGGTAGATATATTGCATCTGTAGCCACTGGTTGGGGGACTGTCCTAATGAACCAGGCCATTTCAGAGGCCGGTCACTATCTGGGAGATCAGCAACTGGGAACTAAACTTAATTCCTTTACACAGGTCTTGATTTTTCACTTAGTAGTTCACTCTGTTAGCAATATACAGACCTATATATATATTTGTAATACAATGTTTAGCCTTTAGATTTATTTACAGAAAAAAAATATGTTTGGATTCTGCATAATACTTATGTAATACAATAGATCAGAATATAGTACCTTCCCGGTTACTCTTCAGCTTGACAGATGTTGATAGATATCTATTGTTTGTGCTGATAGATATCTATTGTTCTGCCAAATAATGCCTCCCCTAGCTTGAAAAGATATTTCATTCAGCAGTAGGCTGAATGAAAAGATGAGCAATGTTCAGGTTGAAGAATAGCTGAGAAATGTTTTCTCATTATTTCACAGTCGAATATGAGGAGACACACAAATGCAAATGGAGGCTTTTATTTTACTGCAGCAACCTCGTGCAGGGATATAGAACCAGCTAAGCTAAACTGAGCTAAAAATGATTTGCTGTGATACATAATCTGCAAAGGAAAATACCATGACCCTTTTCACTAGCGTGGTGGAGAGAGGAGAATATGTCACTGGCCTGACCAGGCAGGGACAACCTCTTTGTTTGGGACTTCCCAGCTCTTGGGCACAGGCAAAGAAATTAGTAATTCCTGGTGTGGGAAAGCCTCTGCAGCTGCTGTAACACTCACCTGCCAGGAACACTCCTCCACATGTCCCCAGCCACACGTTTTATCACCAACATCAACAGATGATGAACCGAGATACGGAGATTAAGTGAGGCATTCGCACTCGGGTGTGTTGGCAAGGAGTTTCCCTATACAGTCAATTGAGGGAGAGAGCGGTTTCTCCAGAGGGTAACTTGGGAAACCCGTGTTAAGCCTCTTCTTCTCTGAATCACCTTCTAGAAGAGTTTTTTTCCCCTTCCATTATTATTGTATACAGTGATTATTATATATAGTGCACTTCAGAGGACCAGCCTCTGGGTGTAGGCATTATTGAATAAGTGCTTCGACGCAGGTGAATTTCAGGCACTCCCCGAGCCCTCTGAGATGAATACCTGCCACATCTTCTGACTAAGGACTTTCCCACCTGGTGCCCTCTGTTCTTCTGAATTTTCTGGGTTTTCTACAGTACCAGCAGCTCGAGCTGACTGACTGTTTAATATCCCTGCCCGCGTGAGCGAGCGCGCGAGGTGAGTAAGCAGGGGTGGGCGTCTGCACGGCTTTGGTGAGACGCACCCCGACCGAGCTGCAGCAGTGGGCTGCAGTGACTGAGAACGAAAGCGGTGGGCTGGGGTGCAAGAGGTGACTGGCAGTGGTTGGTTAGTGGTCTGAAGAGAGGTGAGTGAAAGTGCTTAATGGGTGGGGAGGGGATTTGGGGAGGCCCAGCCGATCGTGAGAAAGACACTACCCAGCGCACCTTACGGGCGCATATTCTGTGCACTGTTTTCTCTTCCGTGAATGCAGTTTTAAAACACTTTATGTCATTAAAAATGTACGTATCTCTAAAAATACATAATATAGTGATGCATAATTAAAGAAGGGAGGAAATGAAAGAGAGATTCAAGGAAGGCTGAAAAATAAGCTGTGAGGACTCCTCCTGGGAGAGACAAGCACAAGACGAACTCAGCCTTGCAGACTTCAACATGGCTTTGGTATTTGTTGTGGCACCAGTGGGTGCAGTGAGACAGCCTCAGGCGCTGATCCCATGGGTGGCTTTCCATGAGGAAACCCGCACGAGGCCAAGAGCTTGGTGGAGCCCTACCTGCCCCGGTGCCACCAGCTGGTGCCACCACCCAGGGCGTGGGCTGCTCAGGGGACTCGCGTTGCTGGGGGTTCTTAGCGTTGTGGCCTTCCCACTGCTGGCAGCCTCTGCCAGCCCCACGTGACACGGGGATGCTCTGCAAGTGGCAAAGGACATCTGTCAGGTCAGCATCTGGGAGCCTGCTCGCCCCACTGTAATGAATTCTATTAAAAAAAAAAATCACAGTCAGCTCTATTCAGACAAAAGAGCAAAGGCAGCCATATGTGAACAGTAGTGTTTCATACTCTGGCACAGATTTGGATTAGGTATTGTTAGCAGGGGTTTTTTTTTGCCTTACTTTTGATTAACTAAGGAACATGGCTATCTTTTTTTAATACGCCCTCATTCTTTTATGTTGCTGTCATTACATGTTTAATTACTATTTCTTCCATTTGGACAAAGCACATGGACAAAAACAAAAGGTTCTTCTGTTTACTTTTTGGTTTTCAGTAGATATTTTATGAAAATGTTTCCTTTGAAAATTAAAGAACTTGTCCATGAAAATCTTCTTTAAAATCTCTCTTATACTTCTTTTTTTAATTGTTTATTATGACTAACATTTAACTTCTCCCGATTTTTTTGAATACTAAAGGGTAAAGTTAGTTTTTCAGATAAAAAAGAAACCATACTTTTTTTTTAAGTTAAAGGTACTGTATGTTGCTTATTTTTTAAATTTCTGTACAAATCTTTCTTAGTGTAGGATTCCAAGGCTTTTGTCTCAGTAAAAGCCATTTCAGTTAAACGAACACTAAAAGGCTTAAACAATTTTCTTAGATGCCTGAAGGACGCACAAATCCCCTGCTCAACTAATACAAAATTACTAAAAATTGCCCTTCCTCACCAAAACCACAGTCCATCCTGTCCAGACTGTGCCTGTGCCAGCGCTCAGCACCACCTGCTTCAGATGAAGGTGAAGAAAAGCCACAGGAGGCTGACGCAGGATAGTCTCTTCTCCCCCAACCCTCCTGCCTACTCCCCATGAAGACCTCATACTAATCCCAAGAAGTCAGAGATTGATTTAATCCTTCAAGCAGAAGGCTTCCAATTTCTGTGGTTGTTATTATTATTATTATTATTTTTGGATTAACTGTTACAGCTTTTGTTTTCCATTGAAATAATTCAATTCTTCTTTGAAGCTTGCTAAATTCATTGTCTCAGCATCCTGTAGCAATGAATCTGATGGTCTAAATGTGGATCCTGTGCAAAAGTACTTCCTCTTATCAGCTTCGAATTTCCTGTCTTCCCCCACATAACTGAACTCCTTCTCCTTCTTGCACGAGGACCGTGAGCGCAGAGTCTCTGTATCTATGTTCTCTCTCCCTGCCCCTCAGTACTTTTTGCTCAGTTATTTGGTTCCTTACTAACGTGGATCGTTCCTGTGACCTCTCTCTCCCTACTCAAAAGTTTTGCTTTTCTTGTATAGTCTCATTGCTCCTTTCTGAACCATGTCAAATAAATAGTGCAGAAAATTCAAATAAAATTTTCAGAAAAGATTTTAAAATCCCCACAAATTTAACTAACTAATTATCAGTGACTATTAAAAGTGGAACATCAGCATTTTAGAAAGGGGATAATGAATTTACCTCCCTTTCGCCTCATTCAGACTGTAGTTTTGTAAGGTCTTGGCCCAAGACTCTCAAAGCCTGGCATCTACCTATCTTTAGACATCCAAAAAAAGAGGTCCCACTTGTGAAAATCAGTCTGTTTATTTAAGTGCCTACTCATGTGCTTAGGAATCTACCCTAAAGGCTTATATTTTGAAGATTTAGGGAAATAGGATACATTACAGGGAGAATGAGAAAGAAACCTCTTGGGCAATACAGTACTGATAGTTATTTGCCCAACCAAAAACTCAGCTTTTTATTGAAACCAAGAGAGAACAGATAAAAAGATAGTAACTCTTCTTTTGACTAGAGAACAGGTTAAAATGTTTTACCTGCTGTTAAGAACCCTTGATCTCATAATGCTTCTGCATCCGTGCTTTCAAATGTGCTGAAATCCCATGAATGGCAAAGAGAAACTGACGGAGCTCAGAAGCTGAAAGGTCATGTGGGAGGGGAAGGGCAGCTCTTAGATATGACTTGGCCAATTTTTTGTTCAAAGAAGTCGGTCTCCTGATAGAAGAGAAGCCAAGCTACAGACTGATCTGAGGGTCAGATCACCTCGGTGAGCTTTGTTTTTTTCTGACAAAAACTGTACTTCTTCCCGACCGAAGACAGTCGCTCCACAGGGCAGGACAAGAGAGGCGAGACAACCCCCCCCGCCCTTGGCGCCATAGGGAGTGCAGTCATGAGGAGCACAGACTCAGCAAACTTTTTAATTTCAGCCAAAACCATGGAAATCATAAGACACTGGATGAGCTTTTGATATCAGTAAGTAAGAGAGACTTTCTGGGAATTAATTTGATTTGGCTAGATAGAAAAGTCTGGTATCCAAGACAAAGCTAATAGCTTTCTCTCAGCTGTTCCCAGTTTCCTACTTAAGGCTGAGGGAGCAGTGAGAATGACGCGGCTCTGAGCGCTGCCAGACAAGCCTCTGCAAGAAGGTGTTGTAGTTTAGGAGACAGGGAGGAAACCTGGGGAAAGGAGAGCCTAGAAAACAGAGAGGATCAAAACCGAAGTAGATGCTAGCGAATAAGCCAGAAATTTTAAGGATCTGGGGAACACAACAGCCAGATGTGTCTATTAAAGACATTTGCATATATGGCAGCATCTTGCGAATCCAGAGAACATAATGCCGATTACAATCATAGGAGAGAAAAGATAAACGCACAAAAGGGAATTCAGTAAAACCCAGAAGGTATCCGATAAAGGAGTTTAACAGTAAGTATTCAGACAAATGTAAAAAGCTTCAAAAAGCAATCAGAATATTTTGCCATGGAGGATGATTTCAGTAATAGCAGGCAATACGGAAACACTGTGGAACAACATTGTACCTACCTGCAAACTGTTCAGGAAAGAAAGGCTGGTCCATAGAAGCAGAGGAGACATTGCTGTATGGAAGGACAGTGTAAATGCTATGTAGATTAAGTGGGAGGGGCCATGCAATTGAATGTCCAAAGACAATTAAATAAATGCTAAACTAGAAATGCCAAAGAATTTTAACAACTTTTGGAAAGTAAAGATATTAGTAGGACTTGGTTGCTAACATCCAGCCTAAGAAAAGGAAATTGAGTAAGCAGTGCTGAACTCAAAAGAGCTGCTAACAAAATGGTAGTGATAGGGACGTAGGCTACTCCTTATACTTGGCCAAATAGATCGGGAGGGACACAGGTTAGAAGAGAGGTTTCTTGGCACCTTAGGCAACAGCATCTTGGGAAAGTGACACACAAAAGGAAGAAACTAGGCTTAACTCAGGTATTAATCACAAACTGATAGTCGCTGACTCATTAGTCTTAACATCTAGATAGACCACAAGTCTAATTCAGTTCAGTAGCTCCTATGTTCATGGATCAGAAATTTCATCTCTTTGAGGTGATACTATTTTATTTTCTTTAAAAACTGTGACATAGAAATATAGTATCTAAGAAAGTCAGCAAGGAGCAATTGCATCTTTTTTTTTCTCCTAAATATATCCTTAAAAATTGGCCAGGCGAACAGAGGAGAGTATTAAACAGAGCTTTATGACCTGCTGCTCCTCCTGGAAGCCTGAAAGCCTTCAGAAGACTTCTCGTGTGGCTCAGCTGCTATCAGTTGCTCGATAACACATACTGACGCACTGCATCATCCATGTATTTAGGATTCACTGAGCAGGGCTGAACTGCAGCTGTAGGTATTCCTGATATGCCCACCTTCCCAGCACGGTTTTATGCTGGCTTCATAGTGAGCCAGGTCCAACTGGTATTTGTACCAAGCCTTGTCTGGAACACTCCTATCCAACCCTGTTCGCTGCTGTAGAAATACCATCTCAACTTAGTTTTATTCTAGACAGAAAATGTGTCACTGTCTCACAGGGTAGTAAGCAGGGCTCATCTTCACTGCAAGTTGCCACTGTATCACAACACAACCTTGAGGAGTCCCACTGGCACAATGCCCACAATGACTTTGCAATTACGTTCACCTAAGTTACAGTCAGCGTTGTGGCAGCCAGCTGCAGTTAAAACCTGCTGGGACGACAGCTTAAGCATGATTAGCTGGCACAGTGACAATCATATATTTGTGCACACTAACTTCAACTCTATAGGCAGGAGTAGGCAGTGTACCAGCAAGAAAAGGCATACCTTGTGTATGCATTCGTGGTTTGCAGAAACAAGGTACAAGGTACAAGGTAGCATGGGATGCATGAAAATGAAAAGTAAAAACAGAAATAATGAATGAGTTAATGTGTTACAGCCATAGAAAGAAAGATTCATATACAAAAAGTGGCTGCAGAAAGACAGAAGAAAAGGAAAGCAAGTATGTGAACAAAGAATGCAAAAGAAAAAAGAATAAACATAAGGCAGCGGTGTAAGTGAAGAGGCACAGTTTTACAGTGGACAAAGATGACAAAATTAGACTTAAATAAATGCACAGACTTAGGCAGATGTGACAACAGGCCCGTTACACACCCCATGGTTTTTGTTAAATACATAGGATGCCCATTTGGATGGGATAGAAAATGTCAGGCAAAAGGGATGTGAAGTAATATGTTTTTTTCCAGCCAAGTGCCATCTGTAGCCTATGCTGAAAATTTCTTTCTTCTATACTTCAAGCTTATTAACTGTTTAAAACATGATAGTATCACTGGTGACACTGAGGACACTGGCCTTTAATGAATCAATGGATTTATTTCATCTTTAACTAATTTGAACCTTTAATCCTCTTGTTTGTGCAAAGTCTTCTTCCTTTAGGTCAAAGTATTAAAGAGGCTCAAGAAGTAGATGAGGAAAACATACCAGAAGCTCTGTGGGGAATATTTAAATTGAAGTTTTCTAATAGGCAAATCAACTTAGTGTTGTGATCACAAGTCTCAGTTCAGTTTCTTCCCCTCCCCCCCCACCAACAACGCAATGTGCAAAGCTGTGGGAATAAATAGCCAAAAAAAGGAAGGGGTTTTGGTTTTCTTTTAGTTTCTTGGTGCTTGTGTTGCTTTAGATTGGTTTTTATTTTAACTGCTCTCATTACAGACATGCAAGAACTTTTAAAGCACAAATTTGTAAAAATTAAGCACACAACCCGAAACATTAGCCTGCAGAGCTTTCCCCATCTTTCATGGCTGGTTTACACTCTGCTACATACTTGTGTTGCTTAGGCATCTGACTTTTTTAGTGATGTAAATTATACTGGTGCAAACCCTTATGTAGACAAAATCTTGCTGATATAACTGTCTTCCACCAGCATAACATATTTCAGTTAATGAGTCAGAATACACTTTGGTATCAGTATAAAAGGTTCCTCCTGGGGGGGAGGATGGCTTCTTTACTGATAGAACATAGATAAGTGCTGAACTTTTCTCTTCCCTTGTTTAGTCCTCAATAAATCAAACCTATATCTAGTATTTCTCATCTAGAAATAATACAGCTTCTTGTCATCACCTTTTTGACTGCTGGTCCGTTTCAGTGTTCTTGGTTTGATTGTATGATCATCAGAAAAGGGCATATTTAAAATCCCCTTGAAAACAAAAGTTTTATTTCAATTGACAGCGCAGAATCAAATGCCTCCGATCTTAAAAGGAAAAGAAATAAAACTGACTCAAAAATTTGAAGCTAAGAATGGTTTATAGTTGCCTGAGACACTTGTATTTAATATTGAGGAAGCAATGACTTTCTGGCCTCCAGTGGTGAACCTCCTAGACAGACAGACACAAAAGGAATCAAGTTCAAAATGAAGTCTTAATGCCGTGAGCTTCTTGTGAATACTACAATAACATTCTGGCAGACTGGGCTCCCTTGGCTCTCATACTTGCAGCAATTTGAATGTCTCTTTTGGTTTAGCATGATGCTTGGCAAGTTTCCCAATCTTACATTATCTGGGAAAGGAAGATGAGAGAAGCTGGTAAGTTCAGGGAGCTTTTGAAGAAGCTTCTTCACCAGTTTGTTCACAGCAAAACAGTTGGCTGTGCAGAGCAAAAGTGTTGGGACTGCAGCTCTGTCTGCTGTCTTGCAAAGGGGTCAACTGAACTGCATCCCAGCACCAGGATGCTCAGCCATCACAGCATGTGTGTGGTGTAAAGAACCTAGATAGAATAAGATCAGATAGCAAATCAGGCAGAATTCTGCACGTCATTTCCTGGGTTTGTCTAAACGTATAGCAGCAACAGTTAATTATAGAAGGTTCTGCAGGCAGCTCCTGGATGCATTGTGTCACTTATATGTTAGATTCCAGCCATAAAGTGCCAGCTGTGCGTTACCACTGTGGCCCAAGCCCCTACGGATGCCAAGCTGACAGAAACAGTTCTTGTGCCTTCCCCCCCAGGGGTAGGAGTGACAAACACCAGAGATGGATGATCTAGGGGAGAAGAAGCAGCAGGATGGCAGCAATAGCAGGACTCTGATGCAGAGAGAATCATGATGGGCACCGGTCATCATCTGCAGAGAGGCAGCCACAGACGGTGGCTGCACACAGAAGTTATTTGTGGTCATCCCTGTAGATGATGGCTGTGCTTACTACACGATCTAGTCCCTCTCTTTCTACCACGCATGAATCCCCTTGTTCTTAGAATCACTTTCTCTGGCTCTTAAGTAAGGGTAGATTCATATTTTAATGAAATTCTTGAGGCTACTTTGAAGTGAAGGGGCAAGACAGATGATTGGCCTTTCAACAGCAGCTGCTGGTGCAGGAGTGACTGCACAAGTTGCTGTGCAGTGAAGACAGCACCCTAAGCCTCTTCATGTGCAACAAAATCCATCATTTTGACTCTCATAGTACCTCAGGGCACGTCTGCATGGCCCAGTGCAGCGCTGCTTCTATAGGTGGGCTTCCTCTAAACAGCAGTTGTACTAGTTTCACAGCAGGAATAGAGAGCCTGCCTGGAGAACTACTCTAATATAGCTATAATAGCGCATGCACCCGTATACCTGTCCCTGAGCTGGCTTGTTCAGTGCAAGCTCAGATCTCTCTCTCTCTGTGTAACTGCAGTCTGCCATATAGATTCACCTGCACGTTGAATTGTTAAAAGTAAATGACTAAGTTTAGGTCACTGATTTCATAGGTATCGCATTTATTTTTTCTTGGCTGATATTACTGATTTCTTTTTTAAAATTCTTTCTTTTGGGAATCTGAAATCTTGCATGAGTGAGTTTCTGCTCACTTGTAAACGCCAACACATGAAGTAATTAACAGTCTTTCCTGCTGAAGTTAATGGCCTTCTCCTTCCTAGCAACCCTAGTTCAAGGTCACAATGACGGATTTAAATACTTCATGAATTTGCATCTCATTTTCTGCCCACAGAAATTGTTCATTAAAAGATCCAATTTCCAGTGGCATTCTCCCTTTCAAAGGACGTCGACAGGAAATACAAATGCTCAATCCTTTGTGAGTGATCTGCAAGGACATGCAGGCTTATAAAAAAAAGAAGTGGCAGTTAACCAAATCCTTTAGTTTCTGTTTTGAGTGACTGGCCAGAGGAATGCGGGCTATGCTGTATTTCAGCTGTTCCCAAGGATGTGTGTGCATAACTTGTTGATAGTGGTACTCAAGGCGCCGGTGATAGCTATGTGACCGCACTCTAATTGTCACCGTCCAGGAGCAGAACCAGCCCCTGCCTCCTCTCGGGAACAGCAGGCCCTAAACAAAACAAAGAAGGAGCCGTCGTTTCAAGAGGACTGGCTTTGCACTCCTAATGCCTGCTTTTTGCCAAAAAACAGAGCTTCTAGGTCACCTCAGCTCTCCCCCTAAGCTCCCAGCAACTGCTGGGTTGTAAGGAACCGAATGACTTGCTGCAACAATTGGTGCCAATGTCCGATACTCATTCGAGCAGAGACTTCTGCCTTGCAGGACATGATTGATAGGAGCAAAACTCAATACCCAGAACACCAGCACACCTCGTTGGGAATACAGATCACCACTCAAACAGGAAAGAACAGCTCACCACTATACCTTAAAGTTTTAGCATTACATTTTTAAAAGCTTACTGGTGGCCAAGGTATATCTCTTTCATGTATCTGAGTAAAAATTACTCAAGAGTGCACTGTAAATGCACAGACACAGATCAGTGCTGAACATCTGGTTAAAATAAATTACAGTCTTATTTTGCAAATAAAAGTTCCTAGGGTCTACATGACAAAGGCTGGCCAGCATAACTATCTCATGGGGAAAAAATCACATCCCTAGTCTACAAAGATAACTATTTTGGCATGACTCCCTTCCCCACTGTATAGACTTATGTAGACTTACACCAAATAGAAGAGTCCTTTTGCCAGTACAATGCACGTTGCTTGGGGGGGGCTATTTCAACTGTGCTGGCAGAAGTTCGTCAACTGGTATAAGCCACGTCTGCATTAGGGGATCTGGCCAGAAGAGTGATACCAGCAAAGCCTCGGTAGTATAGGATAACTCTTTTTCCCCGGCTACTAGTGTCTAACATATTTCAGGTCTAAAGCTTCCTTCTGATAGGAAGCACACAGAATTCATGCCCTTTCTTGGATCAGCAATATATTATTTCTTTACACAGAGGAATTAAAATAGACGTATGGGTAAAGGTGTGTTTCTTTCAGACGTCCCAGTGGTACTTGCTTTTCTCGTGCAGGTTGCCTGTTGTTTGTTTTTTGTGTTGGGTTTTGGGGTGGAGGGGCAGAGGTGATTTGCATTTTATTAAGTCTTCATATTTTGCTTTTGCATGGCAGTATTTGAATAAATCTAACAGTCAGAGTTAATGGATTACAATTGTCTATGCAAATGAATTTAAGAGTTGATTTGAATAACAAACCAAAGTCCTTCAATCTGTTTTTGAATGATATTTTTACATCCTGACTTTTCCTTGTTTTGTCATATGGTCCCTTTTGGCTCTTACCTGATAACATTTGCCAAAGGACTTTCTGGAGGAACACAAAAATTGAAGATTTACCAGCCAAACCTAACCTATGAGCCCCCATGGAGCAAGACAACTCGTAAAACTATCTTAGATTAAGAGCAGGAGTCTGTTTATTGTGGCAACAGGCAGTTTTCTCCTGTGCTATTTAATTTAGACCGTTGATTTTATCTAGATTTCCAAATGCCTCGGTCTACACAGACTCTGCTAATTCCTTTCCGAGCTCTTTCAGCTTTCATTTGTCTCCCATGTCTTGTGCTTTTGTGAAAGTTGTGCACAGAACAGAAAGGACAAGAAGGAGGAGTGGAGGAGAGGCACCCAGATGAAAAAAACCCCTCTGAGCAGATGCAGACCAGGCACTTCCCCTTATTTTAATTTCCCATTATCACTTTGCTGTGAAAAGATGAAAACATGGAGCAAGCCACCTAGAGGCCTTCAAGAACATTACTAAGTGGACTAGACCCTGAAAGCAATTCCGAAGAGTACTTCAGTAGACTGAGGCCAACACCCTTCCTGCTCTTTCGTATGGAGTGATGGAGGGGGGGACTTGCTGCTTGCTCCATCAGGCTACCTCCCTGCAAGGACACACCTGCCTCCTCTCTAGCTAGCAGTGACACACGGTGCCCAGTGGTGTACAGCACACAAGGGCTGATTTAGGAATGGGCAAGAGAAAACGATGACCGAAAAAATGCTACTTCTTCCTCAAATAAAGCTTTTACAGGTGAGCAAAAATGGCTTGGGTTGCTAATGAAGTAGCAGCTACCAGAGCAAACACATGCACATATTTTCCAGGTGGCCCCTGGTAGAAGTATAGCTGTCCATTAACCTCTACAGCATTTTTTTATTTGGCTCAAGCTTTTTTTTTTTGTGCTTATTTATTAAATTGCAGATACTTTATCGTAGTGTTAGAGTTGTTGTTTCATTCCCCTTGTAAGTCAGTTGATTGTCACAAGATTTAAAAAAACTGAAAGCCTGCTTCAAGTCATGTGAGGAATGTGTGGCATTTCTGAAAAAGGTGCCAGTGGCATTGCATGAACTTTTAACAGAGTTTGCTGCAAAAGCACAGAATTGGCCTGTGCCGGCCCAGAACGCCAAGCCGACAATTCCAGTTTGCTATTGCTGTCGCTCCTGTTGCTCAAGGCCGAACGCAGGTCAGTCCAGCCAAAGGCTTTTGGATCGGGGCTTAATGTCTAGACAACAAACAAGAGAGGGATCAAGCATTTCCCTGAGATATGTTAAAACAAGAAGAAGAAGAAGAAGAAAAAAAGCGTGACTAGTCCCTCGTGGTTCAGCTGATGGTACAACCTGCTCAGACTAGCTCGATTTACGTGCTCTGCGTTTTCTGGCAGAGGCCCCTCTAAGCAAGTCCTTCTTTAGCAAACCGATATTCTTTCTCCCTTTCTTGTCCCTGCTTACCTCAGGTAATAACCTGCGTCTCGAGCCCTTTCATAGCACAGCTGGATATACTTATTAAATAAAAGCCCCCACTGCAGAAGCAATGTGTTGATGACAAAAGCGATGCCAAAGTGCTTTGAACATTTCTACAAGGGGCTACTTTCAGTTCCCATTTCTCAGACTGTTACATGATTTAACTCTTTTGCAGCAGCCCACGAGTGACAGACACTGCCAGCTGGAACACAGTGCTGTATGTGTTCATATTTTCTTGTATTACCAAAGTACTAGCTGCAGCCAAGTTTTCACATTTAGGCTTTTAAATGAGGTGGCCTATTTGCAGTGTAGGGGGCATTCAAACGGAAGGTAAATTACTAGCAAGACTGAGAATTCAGGTACACGGCTTTGAAAAAGAGAATCAGACCTGTGTCAACTTTCAGATCCATTCTGTCATTATTTTCATTTTAAAGTCACGCTAAAGATTTGAGAGTAGTCCTAATACATCTAGCTTCTTCTCAAATGAGGCAGTTGTTAAGAGCAATGTTACAGTGTAAGGTTCTACTTCATTTTTTGCAACATATGAGTTCAGTCAGCAATTCTGTGATACTTGTTCTCTCCTCCAAAGTGATCCAAAATCTCTGTGGTTATTTGAAAAGTTTACCCGCGTATGTCAATGTAAACTCTTTAAACCCAATTTGATAAATTTGACTAAAAGAAGAAGGAGGTGGCCAAAAACTGAATGGTTCTTGGTAGAATTGAGATTCTTGAAAATACACGCACAGACATATTACACAATTGTGCTACGTTTGTGTCTACATATGAATTATATACAGCTTCTAGCATTCTATCCAACTAGGATAATTTGGGAAGTTCAAACTAAGGTTACTAAATATTGATGTAAATAAATAGCAAATTAGTTGAATAGGATTATCAACCTGCAAAAGCAAAATGTGCCGAAAATCCATGAAAAGAAAATTGTGAAGGACTGAATAGAGCAGCTTTGACTGTATTGTTTGAACAGTGAGGATTTTGTCCAGAAGGCCTTCCTGCCCTCTCTCTCATTAATTATAATATTGCTCCTCAGAAATGGTACCCATTAAGTACCACCAGTGAGTTGCTGCAGTGACATTACAGCTGTTGCACTGACGCCAGAAAAACCTCATTTTAGTGTGGGCCATTCCAGGAATAAGAAAACCAGGCAGCCTCCACTAGGTCTAGGCTTTTGCATATTGCAGAGCCACGTCTAACTGAATTAACTAGAGACGCCAAGACTAAATTGCTGAAATGTTTCTCATGCTGACTTGGTTTTACAAGAACGCAGCCTAGTCTGAACACTGTATGGATTTCCAAGCAAGTGCAATGATCAATACCTTACTAATCGTGTGTTTAAAGAGACGGCCTTGATCATTCTGCACAATCTAGGTTTATTCTTTGTGACGCTCCGAACCCTGGAGGAGATCTGTCTGCCAACAGATTCAGTCTCCAGGAGAGTGAAGGGGAATAACCATGCTTGTTACTATAACCACACAGATTTATACGTTTCTAAGCATGTGTATCCGTTCTCATGAATAAATCTCACCACGATTAGTCCCTATTCCTTAGAAGTCGCCATGTGAGTGCCACGTTTAGTCAGCCTTAGGCAGACAGTATTTCCATTGATTTCAGTTCACACAGGCTTTAATGAGAGGCTGGCCAGAACAGCACCTGCAAGATCTGCTCCCAAGATCACAGGCCCACAAGTACGAGCATTTAAACAAATTTATAGCAAGGAAAAGGAAAAAAGAAGTTAGGGAAGACGACTATGATGAGGAGCAATTTTGTCCAATGTCAGAAACCTTAGATTTCACTAGTGGAGAAACTAGTGGGTGTGCAGCCAGTAGTTAGTATATCAGCTACAGACCTGAGATTAGCGCATTGTGCAAATGAAGAACTCAGAATAGATCCATTCCTGCCACAGGCAAAGAGGAGGACAAAAAACCCTCCGACTTGACGCTCTGGTGTGCCGGATGGGACTTTGCCCAGGAGCACCCAACGGTAGAGCCACTCGGCGGGCAGGTTCCTCAGCAGCGGGCAGCATAGCTCGCGTGGTGACACATTCTCTTCCTTCACATGAAAATTTGATAAATTGCAGCTGGCTCAATTGCCAGCATGTCAGCACTCCCAGGCGTAAAAAGATATCGGCCTCATGAAACACCACACCTCGGCGCAACGCAGTCAAGGTCTGAGCTGCCCTTATTTGCATATACTTACTACTTAGGTTTGCATAAAGGACCATAAACTTTTCAGGAAAAGAACAGCTACAAACTTGTCTATTTTTTATGTTCCAAGAACTTTTCTCGTTAGCTGCACGATGACATTTTAATGAGGTTTCATGGCATAGAAAACATGGGACGATTTAACCATCCCTCTTTGCTCCCTCCCTCCCCAAACTGTCTCTGAAATGAGTTACTATTCAGGAAAGAAAGCTTTTATGAGAATTTATGTCGTTCATATTAAGGCAGGGGTGACTGAAAAGTCATTCAGCTGCTAAATCTTGGCATCAGCGCTGATGTCATTCCCTCCCCTGTAGCAGAAGGGAAGGGCTGTGTCATTCGGACCTGTGCAGGTTTCTTCAAAAGCCTCGAGCTGGTGTGCGTGTGTTTGTTTTGGAGTCACGGCGAGGGCAGCATAAAATAGCCGCGAGGCAATTCCCGTTCAGCAAAATGGAAGTCGCGCAGGCTCTTCATTCAATACAATGTGGCTCAAGAGGATATCCTGTCAAACCAATGATAACGAGGGAAATAAAGTCACTTCCTCACCAGCTGTTTGATTCAGGTAGAAAAAGGAAGCCTTTACTTCCTCATGTTTGCTCTGCCCACCACCCCCGCAGTAATAAATGCAGAATATCGCGCTGAAACTGGTTTTTCCCTTTGCATTTGCAATAAGGAGTATTCATGACATGAACGCATCACTGGGCTCAGCATATGGGAAGCATTTAGTTCGCCGCAGCCTAGAAGTTATGCCCTGCCTCTGCAGCGGGGATGAAGGCTGAGTTGCAAAAGTACCGAGACTAAATAAGCTTGGCTCGATCCGTAAGTAACACATGTTCATGTAATTAAAGATCCCGTTTTTTTTGTCAGATCAGAGCTGCCAAATTTGGGCCAGCAGAGGAGCAGGGTAGGGTGATCTGCATCTTTTGTTTTCAAAATGCCCTGGCTCAATGCATTATTATACCTCCTAATCCTCAGACAGCGACAAACTCCCCTTTTGCCCTTGGGGTCCTTAGAAATCCAAGTAGCGCCAGTCAGTAATACTGTATGCCTTCGCTGCATATAGTTCAACAGGCAAGAGGGGTAGCTCAGGATGCCCTTTAGGCAATCTTCCCGGCCTGCCAATCAAGCCCCTGTAGATGCAGGCAACTTTGGTACTAAGAGGAGCTTAGGCAGAGCATCTTTCCCTTCACCGCTGCCTTCTTTCTTGCTTTACAGAAACACTCAGTGTAAATTTAGACAGCAAACCAACACTGGACTGTCTTGGTTCAATGTAAGCGTCTACAGAAATTAGTTTTAAAAGATTGGAGACACTAAATTATTAAAAATATACTTTAAAAAAACCCCTAGAGCTGAATGAAGAGTTCTTTCCCATATAATTTCCAGCTGTCCTGATATAGTTTTACATCCAGGATATAACTTCTTTGCATTAAGTTTTCAGTAGGTTGGTCTAAAATAGAAGCCTATAACCGTTTTCTTTCCAGCTGTGCAGCACTTCCAGAAGGGGTGACCATGCCAGAACTTGTCTCGGCTGGCCCCCAGGGCCATGATGTGGGGGGACCCTTGCTTTCGTTACAGAAGGTACTTTTGAGAGGACATCAAATGTTTCCGGCAATTTTGATAATCTTACTTGTTTTAGCCCAGCTTCTCTTATTTCAAACGGACTGCTTTTGAGGACAGAAACCCAGTGACAAATCCAGGGGCTCCCAGAAGGCGACAGAACTTACGGAAGAGTCAAGGTTCTGCTCAGGGCGCTCTCTGCGTTAAAACAGTTTTCAGAAATGGGTCATACTTCCCTCCCCCCTCTCCTTGTTTTAGTACATAAAATGGACATATGTTTATTTAAAACAGGTTTGAAACTTAAACAAATAGTGACAGGCTGTTCAAACAAGCTTCGGAAATAGGCCTAATCAGGATGTTTGAGAAGGGGAGGGGGAAGGACCATAAAGAGCTACTTGTAATATATAGTGCAGACACCACGAGGTTGGGTTCATGTTATTGTTGTAATAATCTCAGACGAAAAAGTACTGCGTGCTGCAGATTTTTTGCTAACATTCCTCTTCTGAGGCATAGGGGATGCCGTACTTTTGTCCTGCATTCGAGTGTTACCGTATCCCTCAGCCCATCTTCATACCGAACACCAGGAGCCCTGCTGAACTGTTAGAAACGGTCTTCCTAACCAACTGGGCTGGACAGTCCTAAACTGGGATAGCAAGGAGGCAGAAAGACTGTTCCTTTTGCTGTCTATACTCTCCGTATGCATTTGCTGTCATGCATATACAGCAGTGGGACTCAGCCCACAGAAAGAGACCCTTAAAATCTAACACTGAAATGTTTTCACATGACTTGCATTTCCATGGTTTTTTTTTTTTTTCATTTCCTCCCTTTTCCACCCATAGCAATATCAAAAAGTGTTGAACTCTACCCTTGTTGTATTTTTATAAGGCCTGATCTTGAGCTCCCTATACAGGCAAAACGCTCATCGAAGTCAGTGAGTCTGCACTGGCGACAACAGGATTTAGCCCAGTCTGTAACATTTTAGGATATTGTGTTACTTCATAGCCTTAAGGAGAAATAAAAGCAGCTTTCCAAAGAACTGCACAGCAAACTGCGTATGCTTTTCAGCTCTCTAACAGCACAGCAGAATATTAAGGCCAGAGTTTGCAAACGTTTATTTCAAAAACCAGGCAGCTAAGCAAAAGTTGCCAAATCTTCTCAGAAATGAACAGTTTGCATTAAGGCATTCCCCCCAAAGTTAAGCTGCTTTCACTTAAGAATATACCTTTGGAAACCCAAGTTTGGAAAAGATTGCCCGGAGGAACAAGCGTTAAGAAATAACGGATAATAGAAGGAAGATGTATTTTCAGGTCAGTCTATTGGCCAAATCTTACAACTCTTCTCCTATTGACACACTCACTCTTACCTACCACCTGTACCAATAGTATTTAAAGACCTATTTTGGAAGTAAACACATTTTATTTACTTGAGCCTTGCCCAGTGTCTACTGAACAGAAGTCAGAACAACAAAATATAAAAAACCTTACACGCCCTCTCGTGGTAAAAACCCAAATGCTCTTATTTTGATAACGACTGGAGATGGCTAATGACAAGGCTAAATTAATTTTCATATTTTATGAAAATTACACTTGGTTGAAAGGTTTATATTAATAACTGAGACATTTTTCTCTTACCTCCTGCTGTAATCCATGACCACATATGCACTTTTAGAAGGCAGGAAACCTCCTAGCATAGTAACACTACGAAACACCTAAAGGCACTGTAACAGAAATACAGCATGTTTATGCTTTTACAAGAAACTGAAAACCCGAAGTAATAAGAGGCAGAGAGGAAAAACTCCACATTAGATAGCTATTTTGTGGGTTTACCCCAGTAGTCTGGGAGCAGAGCTCAATTGGTTGCAACAGAAAAGCGTTGTCCTAAGCCGTGCTATCAGTTTTGTCACGTTTTTGAAGCTTCACTATTTATCGCTTTCACACTTCACAGCACGACGTACCTGTCTCTCAGGACTGCTTTGAGGCTTCAGGTTCGTAAGGAATGCCAGGCTTCTTAAAAGAAACGCTTTAGGCGCAGAGCATTACCCACCTGATCACTCGCCTTATAAATTGCCTTTGGATTTACGCGTCACAGAAACTGCATCTTTACTTAAATGGTCTTTCCATTTGGTGCCTGCATGCATCTCCAGACTTTCTCTCTCAGAAGCGCTTTATAAAACAGCTCTCCATCGATGGGAGAGGAAACCCACGGTGCAGTTGGGGCCCTGGCCACGGGAGAGGATTCCCGTTACGCCTCGTGCCAGGTGAATTGTGGGCAGCCACCAAGAGTGGCAGTCCCTCTACTGCTACGTATTTTCCCTCCTCTTCCTCGAGCTGAATGTTGTGGCTGTAGGCTCCGGGGCAGTTGGATCGACAAGATGATCACAAGGAAAAAGAGTCCTTTCTCGGGGCTGGGTTACTCTTCTGTTTGATGAGCAGGTTGGCCCAACTTGTTCTAGAGCCAGACCACTGCTACGTCGAGGCAAAGAACGATTGTCAGGAGCACAGGACCAAGGTGTCACCCCTTATGGTGACTGTGGTCAAATACCTGCAGAGGTGCAACACAGAACTGCACCCTACCAGGCTTAACTGATAGGGAAGAAACATCTCAGTGGCACTTTTAGGCATCTGAATCCATCCCTAAATAAATACTGCCTTATTTTCAGGACCAGTGACCAGCGATATGGACTCCTGAGTCCAATGGAAACCAAAGGTTTGGAGAATGAAGTTCTGCTTAGCTCCTTTTGTTTGTGTATGTTTGTATATGTACATTCAGGAACCAAAATGTAGGCACTAATACAAAAAATTATTAAATATAAATGCTCTTCCTGTGTTTTCTGTTAGGCTGGGCATACCTAAAGCAGAAGTCAGCCCTTAAGTAATTCCAAGAATATCTGTAAGAAAATAGGCAGAACTTTGTGCTGGGCACTGCACAAAAGCATTGCTTCCGAGTCACTGTTTATTTTTAATAGTTTTGTTGTTTTTTTTCTTTTCTTTTCTGTGGGAGGGCTAGTGGATGACCACTGTGCATGAAGAAACTCTCCCTCTTAGAAGTTACTTGGTGGTTTTTTAGGTCTGTAAATAAGTTCTGTCGGTCGCTACCCAGGTACTACAGTGAAAACTCTGTTCTGTGGCCTCCTGTATAGCACTACTGTTGTTATTCTGATATTCCCTTATTTCCCTTTCTAGGATGCCTTCGTGGAGTTATATGGCAACAGCATGAGGCCTTTGTTCGATTTCTCCTGGATCTCTCTGAAGACTATTCTGAGCCTGGTTCTGGTGGGAGCTTGCATCACTCTTGGCGCTTATCTCGGACATAAGTAGAGTCACCCTGTTTATCATGGATTACAAAAGTCTTTCAAAACAACAAAATAATATTTTTTTTTCTGTAGCAAAATGGTATTTTATGAGCAGAACAACTTCCTGGCTAAAGATTAAATCAGCTATTACTGCCAAAGGAAATATCATTTATTTTTACATTGCAGGAAAATTATTTATTAAAAGATATTTACAGTTTAACCCGCTATTTTCAGAACCTCTGCAACTTGTATCTGTCATCACATCATGTTGTTATTAACTTTAATGAGCCCCAAAGTCTTCTAGGTTCTTTTTTTTAATTAATGCAGCTGGCTGGATTATTTTATCTCTGAAGAGCAGATATACTGACAAAGACCTACCTGCTTACACTTATGAAGGCAGTTATTTGAGCTGCTAAAGGCTGTGTAATTTGTGTCGGTTTTCCTTGCATTTTTTGCATGGCTCGGAGGGATCTGAAAAATAAAAAAATAAATAAAAGGGTCAGTGTGAACAAAGGGTGACAGCGTTGCCTGTCCTGCTGGCAAGAACTGAGGAGAGTGAACGATTCAACATGGTACATGCGTTGAGTCAAAAAACCAGCAACTTCTCGAAGGCCAGTTGGCTATCCAACAGGATAACAGCGTGAAATACGATGGCCTACACCTTGCAAAAGTGCATTTTCAAGTTACCGGTTGTGCCATCACCTCATATGCATAACAGCATCGTCCAGTACCCTAATACATGGCAACGCAAATACTTTTTTTTGTTTGTTTTTTAAATAGTAGCGTAGAACGGGAAACGGCTGTTGCATCGATCTTCTCAGCAGGAAAATGTTTTTGCAACTACCGACACAGAAACACCAGGAGACCTTAAGTGCCTGCTTCCACAGAGCAGAGCGGGAGTCTGGCGTCCTGACCTGGGTCCCGCTCCGGCGGGCTCAGATCTGCAGCGAAGCCCACTGACTTCCTGAGCCCCTCCGGGGGGGTGAAACCAATTCCACATGGTCTCCGAGACCCTGGAAGCTGAAAAAGATTCTGGTTTTATCCGGCAAGAAGCAGACCGCAGCTGAGTTACGGAGTAGCTCTGACTATCCTTGTTTACCAAACTGGACACCAAAATCAAGTTCACTTCCATAACAGAAAGAAAATAAAAAAAAGGGGGAAAAAAAAAAGCGTGCTTTATCCTCCTGCCCCTCGCCCTCGAAATTGTTTCAGCTAATAATTTCCTCTGACTATCTATGGAAGAAAAGATGAAGAAGAAACTCTCTAACCCCTCTGCCTGGACAGAGACTCTCCGACACCTCGACCGCGCAGGTGCCAGCTGTCCTTTCAAGTGAAAACGGGAGCGGGGGGGGGGAGAAAAACGGGGGGAGGTGAAGTCATCGGCTCACGTTATAAATGCAACTCATGTAAAACGAAGGCAGGATACTCACTATACCGTTTTATAAGCAGACCTGTGTTCTGCAACGCGATGCAGCGGTGGATTTCGCGGCGGGGCTTTCTGTGGGCTCGGAGGGGGCCAGGCCCCCCAGCGCAGCAGAAGCACCTGCAGTGGGTGGGACGGGCTGCTCCGGCGAATGGAAACCGCCACCCTCAGAGGTTTAAGCCAAGTGCTCCTATTTTTTCTATGAAACTTTTGAAGTCTGGGATTTGTGGTTAAATGGACAGCCAGAGGGGGGAAAAAGAAAAAGAAAAGAAAAGGTTATAAAAGCTCTGGATAAAACGTACAGTACAATACAGAAATGCTCAAAAGGTGAAAAACCATACAGTGAATAAACTGTAGATGCAACCTCAAGAGCTCAGTTGGATAACTTTGTGGCATTATATGCAAACTATCTCCATTAACTTGGGAATGTAATATGTTCAATGTTAAGGCTGTAGTTGATGTGGTGTCTTCAAAGCTGCTTTTTTGTTTGTTTGTTTGTTTTAAAGAGTTGTACATCTCAGCATTTTTACTGCTATTTAGTTGTGGCACCTACACTTTGAATGAGCAAAGATGGAGCGAGCTTTACATTTCAAATTTGAAATTATTTTAAATTTTATAGAAACATGTAAGGGAAATGATTCGAAGAACACAAAAACGTGATCTAAACTTTGCTTGCTTAAAAAAAAAAAGAAAGAAAGAAAGAAAGAAAGAAAGAAAGAAAAACCACCATGAAACAAAAAGCACCTACAACATTTTTAGAGAGCTTTGGTCAAAAGTGGACACACTCATGCAGGCTACGAATAAAAAATATTTGAAATGGGAGGAACTGAATACTGTGGTTTGAGTGTGGGCTTTATTTTTTCAGCTACGAAGCTGAATTTGTCTGAAGCCAGTTTCAAAACTGGAATTGGCTGGTATCGAGCTAGCATTTCATTTCACAATCTAGTCTTTGTTTCTATTTGTGCCCGTATGCCCGTTAAAGTTCATGAAGTATTAGACCTCAAATTGTTTCAATATTGTTTATTTTATTAAAGGTTTACGTTGTCAAAAAGAGTAAAAGAGTAACTATTGATTCCTGTGCTGCTATACTACCAGGATAATTTGAATGAGGTTTATTTTTAATACCTTCCAATGGCAAAAGATTTTTAAGGCTGCTTTAGAAATAATATGAAGACGACACATGATACACATTTAAATATTGACGATTTTGTGTTCTGTTGTGTCTACTCACTGGACTTCCCAGTGTATTAGTTAATACGAGGCAAAAAGAAGAGTCATGATGACTGTTGCTGATTTTATTTTATTAAAGAGCTAACAGACTTTTCCCATCCTGACTGCAGAATAGTTACAGTATTGTGGCTGCATTAGCTATAATGATAGTTGATAATACATTTATTAAGAAACATACTAGAAACATTGAATGTATATATACAAGCTTGAACTTCTTTAATAAAATCCTCTCCTTTCACTCCTTCATTTCTTTTGCAATAATTCCCGTCTCTCCTATTCCTCATTACACTTTCACGTGGAATTTTTTCCACAAAATGCCTTACAGACTTTCATGCTCTTAAGACTACGCTTCAGCGAAAGTCCGTTCTCTGTCACTACCTGTACGCACATAACTGACCACGCACAGCGTATCAAAGCTGTAAAAGCCAAAACTAACATGACACTCTTCTGAAGCTCCTTAAGCGTGCAAGATCAGGGGACAACAAAGGAGGAGGTCAAGACGTGGAGGGAAACAAGGAGATCGTGGAAATATCTCCCGCATGAAAGGTGACCGATACAGGGGGTTTGTTCATCTCTCATCCTTTCCCCAGGAAAAGGATGATATGAGGACAGAGTAAAAGATAAAAGAGATCCCCCCACCATGATTCTTCACTATAAAGCTTTGTTAATTTTAAAACTAGTCATGTGCAAAACGGAAAATCCTTAGGAATTCAAGAAAAATACTTGATTGTGCTGTATTCAACGTATTTGTAATTAATTCTTTTTCACTTCATTTATTAAGAAAACAACAAAGGAAGATATTCTGCTTCTGAAAGAAAAACCTGTAAGATCACCTCAGATTCGTTATAAAGAACAGCTTAAAGGTAAATGGAAAAACAAAAAAAAAGTTGTTCAAGTTAAGTATTCTGCAATCAGAGCTGACACAGAGGATATTTCTTAACTGAACAGGCATTGGATCCAACAGTGGAGCTGGATCCAATGGAGCCCCAATGGGGCTGTCGAGGTAACAGAGAATATACAGATAAAGCAGGGGCTGGAAGATGTGAATGACACTGGTATGTAAGAAAATCTCAAGTTTCATATGAGGCAGGTCTGAAAACAACTTTTAACTATAACCATATAAAAATTTGTGCTTTACTACATGACTCCAGATATTAAAAAATTGCCATTATAAACCTTTTTTAAAAAGATATTATAAAAGTATCCAATCAGTATAAAAAGTTCATTGGCTTCCTGTTGTGATTTGGGATTTCATAGCCTCGTTAGAGTTGCACTAATAAAGAACAATTAAGAAAAAAACCCGTGTCTTTGAACACAGATGAGCAAAGGAAAGCTTGGGGTAATACCGTTCAGAGAATACGGACCCATTATGCCCAATCCTTGCATGCACACATTCTCCCCAGCTGACTCAGTGGGAGTCAGGTATGTGTAAGGACTGCATGCTTTGGCCCTGAAGCATGGCACTGTGCTTAGTTGTGCATCTGCACTCAGTTTCACCATCTTAAAAATCCTATTGATTAAAAATATAGTGAAGTAGCATGCTTAAAGCCTGTCTTTTTTCTTTTTCTCTCTCTCTCTCCCTCTCTCTCTCTGTCTTTAAACTAGCTAAATGTTTCATTTGTATTACAAGCTAATGGCTCAGTACTATATGAAAAATTAAGTATCTTTTGGTTTATGAGCATAAAAATTCCTTCTCGTTGCAAAAACCCAGATTTCTCACTTCTATCTCTTTCAAACAAGGCTAAATAAAAGGAAGCTAAAAGAGACAAATTAATCAGCGTTTGTTTTAAAACACACTCCTATACTAAGAGTTAATGCAGCTTCATTCCACAACGAAATCCTTTTCACTAGTTTATACAGCATTAAGATTTCCACACAAAAACTATATATTTTTATAATTTAAATAGCACATTTTTTTCTTTTTCTTCTGAATATTTGAATTTTAATTATCACCAGCATAAATGTACATAAGCAGATAGCATTTATCCAGTACCTTTGGATGATGTATGTATGGTAATGTAGTTTGTCAGTTTATCATCATTTAATATGATTATGTTGTTCTTTGTCTTTAAAATGTTATAAGAACATGCTGCCATTAAACCTTCCATGTCTGTCTAGTTAATATTGTGAAGAAATAATAAAGCACACTGTGAGTTACTTGTTTTGCATTTGAATTGCTTAGGATTCCTTGATAAAAATCTACGCAAGCATCTATGAGTGCCATCCTATAAACAAAATGTAATCGTTCACAGAATCACACAGAACAGTTGAGGTTGGAAGGGACCTCTGGAGATCATCTAGTCCAACCTCCCTGCTCAAGCAGGGTCCTCTAGAGCATATTGCCCAGGATCACATCCAGACGGGTTTTGAATATCTCCAGTGAAGGAGACTCCACTACCTCTCTGGGCAACCTGCTCCAACCTGTTCCTTCCTGATCGTTCTGTTAACACCTTGTGCTCTGTATTAACATCTTCAAGCTACAGTGACTCTGTAGAAGTACTGCAGACCCATGTGATTTTTTTCTCTGAATCCAAAATATATTATGTTTGTAAAGCCACAGACTGTAGAACCATGGCAATACAACTGAGTCTGAGATTTCCTAAAAAAGAGCCTTTAAGGTTTATGCAACGGAAACATATAAAATTTAAAATGTACAGCTTTTTAAGCTGTGATATTTTTCAAGCTAGTATCAAAATTTTTAAAAGATGTGATATATGTCATAAGATAGTAGGTGGAGACTTGCACTCATACCAGGTTGCTGTTAAACCAAAGGGGCTCTGTGCAGGAATGTAATTAAAACATTCACCTTCGAGGGCCTAGCCTTTACCAGCTAGTCTCCACAGGCTACCCATAAAGTCAGTGGAGAGGTAGGTCTCTGAGGGGGCGAGAGTAAGAGTAGCTAAAGCTGGTTCTTGGTCCGTCTGAACCACCGAGACAGAAGTTGGAAGAGCGGCATCTTTGCTTTGACAGCTAGGAGACTGGTTAAAATCAGGTGCTTAGTGCAACTACCCCTCCCAGCACCCTGCCACACTTGCTACAACATTCAGGGCTGTATGTGTGCAAGCCAGCACCTCAAGTGAGATTACTGAAAGAGCATGGTTTAGTCTCAGCTTCTCTTTTGTGATAGCTCAGGCTCCCAGGAATAATAGATTTATTAAGTCAGTCAACTCACATCCATCCCACCCTTTCCAGGTCAGTTCGCCAAGTACTGTGGGTTACAAACACAACACTGGGAAAAATCACATCTACGTGGAACTTTCTACATGCAGTACTTGGAGGAAGACCAACAAGAACTTTCTATAAATACAATAAGTTGTGTACTAGCTCCAGGCAGAAAAAGCACCTCAGGGAAATTGAGGACCAGTACTAAAGACATTCAAAATGGCTCGCTCAAAGGGATAAAAACACAAGTCAGTAAAAACCAGTAGTATCCAATTTCTTCAGAACTTTCCAACGTCCAGGTGTAATCTTTGTCATCCTGACATATACTGAAAAGTGTTTCTGGCTAAGTTTGGCCACCAGAAAATGCAATGTCTTGATTTTAGTCAGAAACTTTGAAATTACCTAACTCAAATAAGGCCATGGTCATGCAAATAAAAACATGCAACTGAAGCAGCAGTGGTGCAAAGCTTTATAAAAGCCACAGGTGACAGAAATGAAAGTTAGTCAATCTAATTATTCGGAGAGTAAACTGAAAAGGTACCTCTTGCCCTTTCTTCGTCTACCTCGTAAGCCACAGGCACTTACCTACCTACGTGGTTTGAGATGCTCCTCAATGCCTTACTTGGGCACTTTCTTGAGATTTAAATCTCTCCCCACCTGCACCTTCCCACCCTAAAAAGAATTCTGATCCTCAATTTATCCAGTATGTGCTTTCAAAATTTTCCCTTTGCCCACCTGTGCCCCCCAGAATATTAATTGTTCTCACCTCTCCAGGAAAACAGATGTCCCTTCAACAGACAAGGTGAAATATGCTGCTGCCACTATTAGCAGATTATTAACACAGGCCCACGTGCACTCCTCAGGCTATGCTACTGTGATCATAAGCACTGGATCTCTACATTACTAGACCAGCCAGCTGTACTGATTTCATCCATATCATGCAGAGACACGTGATCCCATTTCTGTCACAGTAGCACATGGTAAGGTGCTTACCTTGGCTGCAGGAGGACAAGTGACACCTGACCCAGCATCATCGACTTAACATGGCAAAAAAAGACTTCATCCCATTCACCCTAAAACCTTATGGCAGAAGGTTAGCTTATCAGGAAAAAAAAGGCCACTTTGACCCAGTAAGGATTACACTGGTATAGCTCTCTGTGTCATGCATTTTTTAAATGCATGCCATGCAACTACTTCATATTTCTTCAAGAAGTGCACTTTTGGTCAGGTATCATGAGCCCCTAAATTGGATTTATTGTATCACTGAAACTCAGTAAGAAACCTTTCCATGCGCAGAGCTTCATGGCGTATAAACACACACGAACAAGCACAGCTGATACAAACATATGCAAGATTAACGCGTGCAGTCTATTACTGATCTGGACTGAGGCCACAAAAAAGTTATTCGTCACACTGGGTTGGTAGCAACTTTACTGGGCCCTTAGTCTTTGTCCTTGTCAGGACAATTATATTACATCTTGCAAGGGAAGAAAATGGTGCCTTCAACACTAAAATGAGGAAAAAACCAGGCTGTACATTACTGCTGCAGCAGAAGAAATCATCCATTATTTCAGAATTTTATGCACAAAAAAAGAGAAAAACTCACTTGCCAAAAAGCCTCTTGCTCTCTCCTAGGGCTCAGCCTTACAAGGCACGCGTGTGATCACACATGCTGCCTGAAGAACGCTTAGCGCCGTGCAAACTGAGCGGCTCTTTCTGCAGAGTTTGGTACCAATCTTGCGTTATCTTAAATTAACATCTTAGCAGCATTTCGGAACCTATCAGGCAGGCAAGAGGGAGAAAAAAAATGACACCGGAAAGAAAACAGTGGAAGGCTGGAGGGCGAACCCAAGCGCCGCAGGAGGCACGCCGACGTTTTACAGGGCGGTTTGGCAACGCGCTTCCTTCAAGCCAGCATCGCTCAGTGAGGCCGAGACGCGTGACGCCCCCCTGCCTGCTACTGCGTGACCCCACAGGGGCAAACCAGAACGACTTCAGTTAGGCAGGCTCTCTTTCCGACCTGTCTGGCCTCCACCCAACCACCCTTTCACTGCACAACAAAGCAGGACCCAGCAACGCCAAACCTTTCAAATAACCTGCAACGACACTTGCGGCCGGCTGGCTTTCGTAGCACCGGGGCTGCGTTAGCATTACTGCACGTGGAAGCTTTTCCCCGGGGACCCTGGGCGCAGGCGTACGCTGCGAGTCCTTCAGCGCGCCTAGCCCGCGGCCAGCGCCGCGGCCCAGAGGCCACTGCCGCCTGCACTGCTCTGCCTTCGTATAATTTTACTTGGAGCTAAAACCGACAAAAAAACCAAGGCGTTCTCTTGTGAGACTGTAAATTTATGTTGCTGAAGGGAACCGGCCAGAGGTTCATGTGGTTTGGAGGTTGCTTTCCATCTGGCGTCTAAGTCCGAATCCCCTCTCCACCTACGAATAAAACAGGTGAGGTGTCTGCTCCGCTCAGCACCCTCTGCACATTACTAATTTCCTCTCATCCGACCCTTAAACAAAAACAAAACAAAACAAAAAAAAACTCATCTTGCTACAGTTTTGAAATATTATAGGTTTTTTGCCCTTACAAAAGCAGCTGTTATTTCTCTACAGGCTTTGCAAACATGCTTCCCATTATGTAACTCATTTACTGGTAACAGAATACAGCTTTTCCCAACACATAGCTCTAAAGGAAACTAGTATATTTTACACTTTAAAAATGTGACCCTGAAGAAGGAACAGACGTATTTTAAACAAAGGTGCTTCCTTTTAACTCCTCCTCCTCCTCACAGGCAAGGTACCTAGCAAACCCTCCACTCCGGCTGCAGACCACCTAAATCACCCCTACTTTGAATTGTCCCCATGCTTTAATCAGAGACATAAAATCAGTCTTTAACCGAGGACAGATAGGCGGCACCGTTTCCAGTTATATCCGAGTCACAGCTTTCAGTTCTGGAATTAGTTTTCACTGCGGCTATTTTGCGTCCGCTTCCTTGTTTGCTGCCAAAATGGAGAGGGGAAAAGTAAGGCCAGTCCAGAGGTCACAAAAGACATTTAAGAAACATAAAAAGAAAAAAAAAATCATAGGGCTACCACCACCAAGAGATGAGATAGCATCTGTGGTTCAGACAGGTCCAGTCTCCTGCTCACATCAAACGCTTTTGAAGGCATGATACTAACTTGATATTAACTATTCCCAGCATCACCAACTGCGAAACTCCCATTAATACCAACCGGAGTGCAGGAAGTAGCTGTATTTTAGTACTTGCACTGCAAGTGGAGTCACTGATCGCCCTGCAGAGCGGTTTTAACTGTTATCTAGGGTGAAAAAAAAAGAAAAAAGAAAAAAGAAAAAAATTGGAGGATTTCTTCAAACATCTTCACTTTTCTTCAGTTCAAGCTGATTGTGGTGGAGGGCTCAAAAACATCAGTTAACAGTCCGAAGTCCTGTTCATCCCTCATGTTGATGAAACCCAGCTGCCCCTTTACAGTACTTGTAAGCCCGTTTGAAAGCAGCACCAAAAACCATGATACAGTCACAAAGCTATTAGGAAAATGAGACACAACAAACAGCCGTGACATGTATTGCAGGTAAGCACAACATATGCAAACACAGATGTATCCCAGTCCAGGCAACACCAGTTTCTTTGCTTATTTTGCACACTTTACAAGTGACATTTTACCTCACACTTTCTCCCAGCCTTTAGGAAATCTCTTTCTTTACCTATCTTTAGAACATCATCAACAAGACCAAGATCAAAAAGGGTTTCTATTCACTTATTTTAAAAAATTAAATTTCTCTCTTATAGGAGAAAATTTAAAAACACAAAATCCCAGGCTTGTTTAGTTTTTTCAGCTTAGTAGTTGCTTGGAAGGAATCCCTAGTCAGAAAATAAGTCGCTTTTGGCAAACAGAGGTATACACACCTACACAAAAAATCCTGCCCTGCTTTAAACTGTATGTCCACTGCCGAGTCATCCTGTTCTTTAACTACGGCTGACAATGGCACAGATGTCTCAGAGTTTGCTCATAAAGACACATTCATTGCAATGAGATGCATGACAGACTTCACACTTAACAGTTGTCAACATAACTTCATTAATGTGTCTTGAGCATCCATTTGCCCACCCCCACCCACTTCAAAAAACAAAATTAAAACACGTTTTTCTTCTGTCATCACACCCTCCAACAACTATCACCACTCACTCAAGTGCTGGGAAAATAACTCACCACTTTTCCCTTAATCTCCATCAACTGATGCTACTTTGAACAAAAGCAGTGTACAAACAAGCTCAAAACCACAAATGGAAGAAGTCATTTTCACTTCCTAAAGACCACATCTATTTATCTACTTGACCCATCCAGTTAAAGGGTATGATTCACCAATGACTAGTAGCACAAACATACATTCATGTCTTGAATTCTGTCAAAACACTACAAAAATAGACAGCACAGAGCAGCTACCGTTGTCATTTTAATGATGTGCCCATGATGACTGTGGCTGGCAAAACAAATCTTCTGGCACTGTATGAGCCCCTTTAATATATAAAGTATTTCCTATAAAAATAAGCTTGCATCTTTGGAAGATACAGGATGATAGAAGTCAGTTATAAACATTATCTTTATTGGGTAGGAGAGCCCTAAATGTTCTCACTTATAAATGTCAGGCAAGCTTATTTAATGCATGCTTGGGGCAGCAGCCCCAAATGAAAACAATGAGAGCTGCTGGACACTAGGCAAGAAGAATACCCTTATTTTATATTTGTCCAAACAGGAGCTAAACACATAATAGTCCACAAACACAACCAACTATCCAAAACCACAGAGATGTTAGCGGGTTTCATTTTTCTAGTAAAGGCATTTGTTAGTCAAAACTACTTGTGAGTCATGCTGACGTTAAGTTTTATATTGAAACAATCAATTATTAACCACCTGTTTGAGTCATCACTGAGAAGAACCATAATCAATCTGTATGCGTGAACTTTGTTGTAAAGGTCTATTGACAGCAAAAACCAAGAACTCAGTTACAAATGCTGCTCACTTTTCATAGTTGGGCAGGAACAGAAACAAAACATTCAACTCCAGTACCTCTCCGTGATCACGAGAATTGAGGGAGGACTACACGAGGACAGGGAAGAGCAAGTGCGAGTAGGATGCAGGTGAGGGGGCAGTTCCCACCTTCCACCTACCTCCCTACTCACATAAAGGCTTCAGTTCTGCATGGTTTGCATCTTAAATTCCTAGACAGAGCTAAGGGTGCTGTGAACCTAGTAGGAGTCAAGCCTTTACTGACCCCTCAGAGCAGGGAGAGCACAGCAAACCGAAAGGGGTATAGATGCTAGGAGGTGGGGCGCCAACTGAAGGAAATTTTCCTCATTATTGGAGCCTGGCTTAGCAAGGAGTCCCTTCGAATCCTCCCACTGATGTCTCACTGTGCTCCTTTTCAGCCCCTCCACTTCTGCACGGCAGATCTCTGCGCACATAGCTGTAACTTAAGACCATGGAGCTGATGAATGTCCTCTTCATTGTCAGACAGGTCTCCCTGCCGTTGAGCTATATAGAGAGAGCATTTACGGTCAAAGGTTTTACGGTCAAAGGTAGGTGCCCTTACAAAATGAGAAATGTTGTGAGGCAACTTTTTCCCTGAGTTCCCCCGCAGTCCCCAGCTTCCCTGCCCTTCCCCCCATCTGGTGGGAAGATGGAAGACAGTAGGGGAAGGAGATGATACAGCTGGAAGTTTCCTAGGAAATCTTGGAATAGCTCTCTGGTGGAAGGGGAAAAAAAAGAATGCACTAAAGTTATGAAATGGCTTTTAAAACTGATATATCTGTACTGCAGAAAGTCTGGGGCGAATCTTTCTTCGTAAATGTGATGTGAATATATGTAGGCAATAAAGTGAGACGAATTCAAATTCTGGAAAATGGAGATTTTCAAGTATTTTATATATTCTACTCAGTACCTTTAAAATTACACATAAGATCTTGAGGAAAAAAACAGTCATACTGAAAAAAGTGAAAACTTTTAAAGATACATTTATTTTGCCAAAACATTGCAATCCATCTAAATGGAAGAGCTTGATATAATATTAACTATGGTGCTGCCATGCTACCTGTATAATCAGGCTAATGTCTCTGCAGATTTAAAGAATAATGTAGCAATTACTCAACTGTGCCTTAACTCTAACTTTAAAATGAAGCAAAAAAATCAGTTCTGTATATGTCACAGAAACTAGTAATTGCTTTAAACTTTATCTTTCTGGAAAGCAAGCTGTAAACTCTCAAATTTCAAAACAGGCAGATGGACCTCATGTAATTTGTCTGCTTTCTAATTATTAAGATAATTCATAATAAAAACCTGGAGGGGGGAGAATTAGGCGCTAAGGAAAGAAGTTTGGGCACGTATCAACCACCAAAACGGACCGAGATCAGATGACAAAGAGAGAACAGAACTGCTATTAAACTTCTGCCTGGTCTTCACTGAGCCTGTTGTTATAAACTTTGAGTACAGCTGCATTTAATGAGTTTGTGTAAAAGCAGACATCATACAAATGGGAGAAAGTAGGAACTTCATCCAATTAGATAAGGGAATTGGCCAGCAGCCTCCAATGAACTGAAAAGCTCTTCCAACTTTTGGGACAAGAGCTAATTATAACTCTCTTTCTGTGCCTGCGTGATGTTACTAAATTATTAAGAAATATTACCCTGTCAAAAAACTATGCTATATGCGCTGACTTGATTATTATAGATAGACTATTTGCCAGAGACCGAACTGGAAAATGATTAGCCTTGACAACACGAGAAGTCATTCTGCTGCCAAACTTCAGGGTGCAAATGGCTTCTCTTAAGTCTGTCCCCAAAACATTTCTTTCGTTTATTCATTTGGGCAACAGGATGGAACGGCAGGAATTTCCACATCTTTTCCTTTTTGATAGAGAGAATGCAATGAAGGTACATTAACCTGGACAGTTTCACCAAGCGTGTCTGTTTGACAAAGGTAAGAGCATATCATCATCATGTAGCTCAAAAAACATTCACTGTTGAAACTAATTCACATATTGGGGTATTCTTTCCTTTTCTTTTTTGTTAGCACACACAGTAAGATGAAGAATCAGAAGCGAGCTAGGCATGAACAGGTAGAAGAGTCTCTCTGCTGCCTGATAACAGCGAGTATTTTGCAATACCAAGAGCGGACTAGGCAACGAAGGAAGCAAGGAAACCGCCTTCCTTCCCCTTCTCCCCCACCACCTCCAGGACGTCTCCTGGGGATGCTGCACTCCCTGGCTAGTAACTCCTAGCCGCCACGGCCCAAATAACCTTCTCGGCTTCACGGCCCAGTCAGCGCCTCAGACACATCCTGGCAACCCCGGCCCACCAAGTCAGGTGTTTTATGAGAAACAAATGGCATTTTATGCAAGGAGAAGAAAAAAATGACAGGGCACGCGCTCTTTCTGTGAAAGTACACACTCGGGGTGGTAGAGGGGGGCAGTGAAATTAGAGAATGTATTAATCAACTATTAGAAAACAGGTTCACCCCTTGGAGCCTGTCATTTCACTGCACTAGTGTCTCTTTTTGAGCAAGTGCTTATGACTGTGGCCAACTAATATTGCTTCTGACAGCTAAACGCCCAGGTTCTGTGCTTGCTAACAACCTGTGCAGACAGTCATTATGTGAGTATAAAGAGGAGGCTGGTTTCCTTTTCAGGAGAAGGTGAAGCCACTAGGACTCCCCAAAAAGGAAGACAAAAAGCAAACAAACGAAAAAAGCCAGCAGACAGAGCTCACCAAAAGGTTGAGGCTGCTATTAGGACAGCTGTAAACAAGGATGAAAGACTTAAATATATGATTAAAAAGGGGAGTAGTAAGAGTCCAGAAGAGCTGTGTTAGGAACCATACTTCCTAACTAATACATTTAATTCAATTATCTTAGAAGCAAATAAACTAATTAACCTAGATTTATATCATCAGTAAGACAACAGAGCAAGCAACATCTCAATGGACTTAAAGCAATCTTTCGAGCTCTAAACGAAGGCTGGCAGTACAGTTCCTGAACTTTATACAGCAAAAGAGAGGTTTAAGGCTTCTAAGCAGAGATTCAGCACTTTCAGACAGTAAGTAGAAGCAGTGGTGCCTTATTAAATGAAAGGCAAATCACCAAGAAATCAGCTCTCAGGGATCAGCTGAACTGCTGCATTGTACTTGCATGGAAAATTACCGAGCAGCTTTGTCTGAACCGAGAAACACAAATCAGTTGTGCTTAGTGAATGCATGAGCCAAACTCTTCTATTGTGAGGGTTTCAATAGGAGCTCAAATAACTTTGACAGAGCGTTGGGGGAAGGGTGTCTCTGACCCAGTTTCTACATTACTGTGTAGTTTGGGTGATGGTGGGGTGAGTGTTTATAGTAGAACCTCTTTTCTTTAGTTTTCCTCTCTTACTTGCCCACCATTGCTTTGTTTAAATAACCCACAGCTGTTATCGTGGCCTCAGGAATAAGACTGATTGAGCTTAATGATTGCTGGCGACTTCTTATACGCGTTCAGTTGGTGATGTCTTCGGCATAGAGGCCCTTTACACTGTACTGCGTGAGAGGAATACTGGCCTTTCTCCTTTCAGATCCATTTTGAAAGTGGAGTTCACATTTCTTCCTGACTTCTCCGCCCAAAACCTCTAAACTTGCTGTGAAAAATTTTTAAGGTCAGACACTCTTCATCCGTGGAACCTAAGTGATTTTTTCTTCCCAAGCTCTTGGTCAGGAACCTTCTTCCTGCTTCTCATGCCAGTGATTCAGCAACCTGTCCTTTTTACAGAATGACAAGAGGCTACAGAGGTAGAAAACTGGACTACTAACCAGTGGGGTAAATGACCAAAAGACAAGCTCCACACACGCAGAGGTGGCAGGGGAACAGGGATGGCATACATGCAAGCACACAAGAGCAGAACAGAGAGCGTGCCTGCAGGCACTTCGGCAAGAAACGTGGCAGATGAACGGGAATGGAAGCACTGAAAAAGAAAATCCGAGTGAGAGAGGCAAAGTCCAGAGACGCGCACGAAGCTAAAATGATTCCACGATGGCTGAAATACACTTACAAGTCTGAACACCCACAATAATTTTTCTCTCTTTAAAAAGCGTTGACTGCTAACCATGCTTCAATCCTGTTTTCAACAGATCTGGAACTATTAGGAACCCTCACTTGTCTGCTTTTATATGTCACAAGCCATCAACAACCTGGCAGGTTTCTGGCAGACTTTCAAGCATCTTCAAAAGGATGAAATCAGTTTTGCTCCTAGTGCTTCCCTCACTTCCAACTTCCAAAACAAAATCTAATGCAGGGGCTTGGAAATGGCAGAATCAGAAAAAAATCTCACCAACCCCCCGATAAAGAAAGCTGAGAGAAACCAAAAAGTTAAACAGAAAAAAGGGATGGAATAAAGAGGAAAAGAAAAGCAGGAACAGTTTTACACCAGCCTGGAGAGCTGCAGGGAGGCATATACCACAGCAGGGGTAATAACCAACGCTACTTATAGAGGCACACAAATAACACACGGCATGTTCTTGCAAACGTTTTGTGTGATCTGAAAACTCAATTTTGCTAATAAAACACTGATGATTAAAGCTTGTGACCATTTCTAGTGATCACGTCTCGATGTGAACTCTGTACCTTTCCTAGCACACGCTAATGCGCTAACTTTGAGACTGTTCTGTTCACTTGGGGGACCCCGCGCTGTCACACGCTTCCTGTTTGACACTGGGCAATTCACTTTGCCTCTGTGCTCCTCAAATCCAGCTACAATGTGGGTATTACAGCAACTTGTACCTTGCAGAAGCACTGCGGGCCAAAAAACACGCCTTACAGTGAGGCTTTTGTGTACTGCGGAGGAAGACGGTATAGAGCATAAAATAACCCACACGAATCGGGGTTTAGAAAGATGCTGTAGAGGATGACGGACATAATTGAATTACCATGTACAAGTGAGCCAAGCAGTGCTCCTTGCAGAACAACTCAAGCCTTAAGACACTCCTACTCCTGCAAACAGTACCACAAGATCTCTAATGGATTACAGAAAAGCAGGACTTCTGTTTTATATCTCAGCCCGAAGACAAGAGTCTGCTCAAAGGGCTAAAAAACATGCAGTGGGTCAAACAGACCAAAAGGGAAAACAGCCCACACTGTAAAGTCAAGACCTATGGAATAAACACCATTATTGCCAAAGCACTTTGATTTTATCTCTGATGGAAAAACCAGGCTAACGGCCTATGGAGTTCACTGCCTGACGCAGTACGCCTGTGACACTGCTTAAACACCAACCTAGGTCCCCTACTGCAATTTAAAGCATGTTGGCAGAACACGGCCTCACTGAAAACCCTTTCTTGACAACGGCCGATCTGACTTACTCATTGCTCTTTGAAATCCCTCACCTAGATTCAGGGTGGTTTGTGTGTTTTTCTCCGGAGCTTCCCTCCCTTCGCACACCGGAGCCCAACTGGGTGCGGTGAGGCAGGTACCAACCTGTCGCGTACGGCTGCAAATAGCATTTCAGCCGCAAAGATACAGGCGCTCGGGAACCCACGAGAGCCCGGTGCCACCTTTGCAGCCGATGATCAGCAGGACCTGGTATCAGAGCTGGCGGGGTAAGGGAAAAATCAGAGAAAAACACAGCAAAGTGAAATGAACGCTTAAGGAGTAAAGCATGGCAGATGAAACTAAAAATAGCCCCCTTGGCAGTTGTAAAGGAAATTCGTTTGACGGGAGGCTGCTTCTTTTGTCGAGAGCGGTTTGTTATGCAACAGATGATACTGACACCGGCTCTTCTTATCTTAGTTGTCAGTTTAACTGACAAAAAGAAGCATGGTTTAACATTACTGGAGCCACAGCAAGGCTTAACATTTGTTTGTTTTCATGCGTGTGCGTGTTCTCAGAGACAGCCCGGGGATTAATACTGGCAAGAAACCGCGGTGCAAGCTCAGTGAAGCAATTTCACAAAAATCTTAGGAGTTCTCATTCGTTACTAAAGGCAACAATAAAGCCCCTGTCCACTGCTATTCCTGTTCCCCTGCCGGCTGCTCCGACGTTCCCCAGGAGGAGATTGGGGCGACTTTTCTGCACAAAAGAAAACTCAATGCCCACAGGTTCTTCAACACACAGGTGACAGGGGACAACTTTGCCTGTAATCTGCTTTTCCCTTCTCAAAGTAGATCGCAAAAAACCTACGGAGCTGGAGCCTTCTGGACACAGAAAAAAAAAAGCAAAATTAAAACGACCGAAATGGATTTCATTCCCTGGTGAGGTCAGTTTCCCCTCCAGTCCTTCCCGGCGACGAGCGTTCAGTAACATTTAGGCCTCTAAGTCTGATGGGGAACGTAAGGAGGAGGAAGGAAAGGGCCGTAGACATCACCTAAACGTCTCCCCTTTTCTGAAATGGGAGTCACTGTAAACCGGGGAAGTGAGGAGGAGAAGACAAGGCTGTCGGCAGCTTCACGGCAGGGACAATTTGCGGCAGGGCAGCCAGGTGAGCCCGCGGGTTCCTCACTAACGTGCTTGCTGGTGCGCCTGCAAGCTTTTAGGAAGCCTGTCGGTCGCCTCTGCCAGAGCCTGCTGGTGAGGGGGTAGCACACCACAGTCTGTCCCAAATAAACAAGGAAAGGCTACAACTTTGGGAAAATCAGAGACAAACACACACACGGTGTGTGGGAGGGAAGAAGGGAGGGAGGGAAGGAGCGAGCACTTGGACGTGATGTGGAAGCAAGGAAAAAGCAACCCTTACTAGTCTTTTCTTCATTGGACTTTCTTGAAACACTTATTTTTAGACCAAGTATACTGCACTAAACAATGGGTTATTTGAAAAAAAGGAGACTGTAAGTCTCTCCTCTGTTCCTCTTCTTATGAGCAAATGTTCAGCAGAACAAAGACTGAAACACCTAAGTCCTGTCTCCTAGGTGAGTAACTGAAGTCATCCTCTTTGTCCCAACACCTAAGGATTTGATAGCAAGACGAGCAGCAGGCTATAAGGTAAGTTGGTGGTTAGACCACTCAGTGAGTGGAAAGGCCCAGCTGAAATCCATTTTCCTATCCTGAGCTAAAGGAAAAATGGGGATGATGGTATTTCTTCAACACTTGCAACTCCAGTGCTTCATGAAGAGCTTTTTTCCTCACAATGGGAAGTTCTATATTAAACATATATTTTTTCTTTTTATCATTCCTGTGGAGCTTCCTCCTTCTATCGTTTTAGGAGGAGGGATGGGAGGGTGAAGTTGCTACAGTCAAAGAAACAGTGTTCATCCAATCCAAAAACAATAAAACCATGGAAAGTCAAATGCGCTGTGTGATTTTGTTGTGTTTTGAGAGAGAACACACAAGTTCAAGTGGAAAAAAATATAGAGCAGCCATTAGCTTTGTACTTCAGGTTGAAAATGTGCATAGTGCGTACATGAAATACTATGCACTACTCTTGTAAACTTTCTTGGAGAAGACTTGATCCATCTACCACCCGGTAAAAGAACTCAAGTGACAAATTCTGCTCTGCACAGGACACACCTGTCATTAACTGTTCAGGCCACAGGATGCCACTATTGCATTTCTTTTTGGGAGGTCAAAATAAACCAAGACAAGCTGCTTGTGTGAACTGGACACTAAATTTAATGCCTCTTTTTCCCTTTTTAATGCATAAAATTGCCAACGTTGCAGAGCCAGACAGAGCAGATGTAAATAACTCAAGAGTTTCACAGTATAAAGTGTTTTGATCAGGAACAAAGTGTTTGGATACCTTTTAAGGCTAGATTACTGAACCTAGCATCTCTGTACGTTCATAAATTTTCTGCACGCAAGAAGTCTTTCCAATGACTGTCAAGAGTGTTGACTCCAACCCCAATAGTTCTGACCGCAAAACAAATGTCCACTTGATTTTATCTACGTCCAGATGAAAAAAGAAAAACACTAGATGGGAGAGCAGATTAAATGACAGAGAAGGCAGACTGCTCATAATTCCTACCTCTTGTAAAAGAGGCAAGAGCTCCTACCAGGTTAATAAAACTTCATAAATATTTTACTAATATAAACTTCCATACAGAAATCCAGAATGTAATGTATTCATGCCAGGAGACAGCGAAGTGGCTTGAACTCACAGACAGCCCCTTTAATGCAGTTTCTTGCAGTTTACAGGCTGGCACCTGGAATCAGAGGCCCAGGACTACTGGGACCTTCACAGAGGTCCCCCAGCCTGAATTTTACAGCAAGTCAGACTGCAAAGATCTGAACAGGTTCAAGATATCTTTGAAAAGCAAATTTCAGTCTTGAACTACTTTTACATTTAAGTGATAACGTTATTATAGGAAACTTCATGTATGGGATTGCAGTTATCAAGTCTCTGAGATCTACTCATAAAAATGAGCTCTTCCTCCAACTTCAGCACAACACAGAGATGGAATTCTTGACAGAGGACAGTTACGAAATGAGGGAGAAATGTTAATGCTAACAGTTTCTCAGATATCAAAGGTTGTTTTGTTTTCACTCATCATTTTGAAAGGGAAAAATGGCTTCGGCCTACTATGACTCAATTTATGAATAAGGAAAAAGAAAATGAATGATAAGGTTTCGGATACAGCTTAGGTAGCCAATAACAGCAGGACTGAAAGAAAGTCAGCATGAAAATGACAGCTGTGGTGATACACAACACTGCAGCAGTTGGTATTACAGCGCTTGAAAGTTGATATAACTGTGTTTCCGAAATACATGAAAGGGCCCACAGACAACAGTGTCTTTGGATTCAAGGCTTTAATGCAAACACCCTCACTGCCTTCAGTCTAGTTTGGATGTGTCTCAGAAGCAGGCTATTCCGCAGCCATAGTCTAGATCCAGTGCAATAAAATCCTGCTTTCCATAAAACCACATTGGAAGGTCTTGAAATCAGAACTAGGCAACTGCTCAGTAGACACTGGGAAGGACTCAGCCGTGGAAAAGAAACAACTGCCAAACAAACAAGTGACATGCTACCAAACACAACAATAAAAGAAGCCTAAGGATGGTTTAGATTGCTTTTAAAAATGAGTATTTGTAATAGCACACACCAAGGATACAATATTAATATAAAACCAGTCAACGACTGCATTTTTTTTGCTGATGCAGTATTTGGTGTGGTGATGTTTTCTTTCCACTATGATAGAAAAAAGAAAAACAACACATAACCAATTACGTAGCTCAAAACTCAATTTACCTCCTATTCCAAAGACTGGAGATTTTGAAATCTCTTTTCTTAAGAAAAATAAATAAATAAATAAAAAGAAGCCTTCAACCCAAATTCTTTTCCTGTCTTTTATAACAATAAACAACAGATTTCATGTAAAAGCAACACCAAGGGGGTGGGGGGGGGGGGGTGGGGGGGGAAGAGAAATAAATGTTCCAAAGCTAATTTTAGTCCTGCTGCTTACAGAAACCCAGTGTCCCCGCCACACAGAACAGACTCCAGCGGTGCCCGGCCTGCCTGGCTGCAGAAATCTCTCCCTGGAGATCTAGTTGCCGCACCTACATCTAGATTCGTTTGGAGGTTTTTTTGGTTACACTGGAGCAAGTATCCAGGACTGCACTGATCCAAGACACAGATGGGACCTACACAAGTAAATTACCAGAAAAATATTAAAAAAAAATTCAAAATGGTTAACACTTCATTTTCTGCAAGTTACTCCCTCTGGACTTCAGCAGCTAGCCAAAATTCGGTCACAACAGTTATTTCTATTAAAAGGAGAAACTGATGACAGAATCAGGTGCATCTTTAATATAAAATTGTTTGTTTACATACATCATACAGTTCTTTTTCCTGCAACACGATAAGCACAAACAGCAAGACTTTTTTTTCCCCTTACTGGTTCTCACCCAAATTCAGCCGGTACCATATCTAATCCCTCCAGGAGTTCTTTCTACTGTTTTCTCCTTAGAGACGTACTCTGCTACTACCTCTGGCTGCTCCCCCCTCATCAGCATCGCTTTCTAAGGGCTGTTTCACTGGCTCTTATGTCGTACATAGAAAAACTCCAGCAATGACTACCTCAACACCCTGTGTTCGTTTTACGAGCTCCCAGGGAAAACCCGCTTGGTCACACAGTTAGCTTTTTAACGTAAATCTTGCCACGTAATCCTGGATAGATCTGTGGCCCTGTTACTCCAGCTACCTGGTTCCGTAGTGAGTTTAACCACTCTTTAAGCACTCTTTTTGCCTGCCAGCTTCGCTGAATTTTGCCTCGTCTACAAATGCTGTTGCTTCAGTGCCAGCCAGGCTTCCATCAAACCAAAATGGTAACACCCTGGCCTCTCCAGCTCACAAAGAGAAATAAATGCTTTAACAAACTACTGCCACGATCCTTTCATACTTCAAATCCCCCTCCCCAAAGCCTGTTTCCAGTCAAGCCTCCCCGTGGTTTTTCTCTCCTCCAGCTCGTTTCTTTTTGTGCCACCAGAGAGGCAGAGTTGGCTCCCAAGAAACATCTGCTGTTTGCATGAAAGCTGCCTACTAAAGGAGGGCCAAGATTCCTCACGCTGCAAGCCTAGAGCGGGCACCTTCTTCTGGCCAGGGCCAAAGTACTGCCCAAACTTTACCATCTAGACAGCAGAACAGAATTCATGGAGGCACCCGAATCTTCTTCGGGGTAAAACGTGCCAAATGAACCTAAACCACCTTTAGTTAGAAACTCAGATTAAGAAGCACTAAAACACTCCTGTTGTTTCACCATTTCTGCTATGGGGATGATAGCTCCAAGATGGGAACGAGTAGCAAGTAACTGACAGGTAGCAACGTCTCAAACTCCAACTTCACATTAAGGCTCGAGTTAAATTAACTGCACATCACTGCCAAGAGAGGTACCCCTCTCCCCTCCCCTCCCCACATTTCTTCCCTCTGGGACACGTGCTTCTGCCAAGGCCTTACTCCAGCACACATTAAATTGCAGCCCAAAGCCAATTCAACTCACTAAAACAGCAGAAAGAAAATTATTTTTGGCTGGTAAACAGGCTGAATTGGCTTACCGTGTGATCATGCGAGCAGCAGAGCTGGTGCAAGGCAGAGAGAAGAGGAATTGTGCAACTGGAAACAGGAACAGTAGAAGAAAAGCCTAGGCGAGGTGGGAACGGGAACCAGCAAAATAAGCTGTTAATACAGCTCAGCTGGAGCGGGGAATCACAGTCTTGTTGTGCTCCAGCAAGTTACAAAATGCATGTCTAATATTCAGTTCCTGTAGATATCTCCTCGTTTCAGGGACAGCCGTTCCTCAGATACCCACATATTATTTAAAGGGGATTTTGGATTTAGCCCTAGAATACGGTTACACTGTAACAGTTGCATATCTTAAGCCCAAATCCAAGAGGTGCTGGTACCCAAGTGTGCTGCTGAATAAGCCCTGGAAGGAAAGGGATTTCCTGGCCCCAGCACTGCGAGGGGTCTGTCTCTGTAGGACAGCGCCACGGGCCTAGGGAAGCTTTCCAAAACTCAGATTAGCAAGGCACAGTGCCACATCCACACCACCATCCTACTTTTGAGACCCAGATAATTTTTCTGTATGGGACTGAGCAACGAACAAGTAGTTCATAGCAGTGCTGGCTCGTAGGTCTGCCTTTGCAAAATAGATATATCCCCTAGAGCTTCTAAAAAGCATTTTTTTTTAACCTGTGGACAGTAAGCATCCTGAGGGGAGCAGCATCTTGTTCCTTTGCTCAGAAGGCTGCTGTGTTTCTGTTCTCCCACATCACAGGCTGGCAGCGAGAAGACGAAAGCCTTGAACATCCACACGTGTTTCACCAGAGCAAGGGCTTCAAGCAGAGCCCCAAGAAACCAGGTAGCGTTCATTCAAGGGGTCAAATATCTGCAAGTCAGCTTTACACCACAGGGAGAAATTAAGTTGCTTACCTCCCTTTCCAAACCATTAGCTGGGTTTATTGTCTTGAAATAGCCTGTTCCTACCCACTTGCTTCTGGGGACACATTTCCTCCATTTTCTTTTGCCTTCCATCCTCCAGCTGTTTTTTTTCCATACTGTAGGACTTCCAACCCTAAGCGTCACAAAGTAGAGGAGATTAACTTTTTTTTTTTTTTTTTTAAAAGGGGGAATTGATGGCAGGGGGCTTAAAACAAACAAACAAACAAAGTTCTAGTTTTATATTCTTGCGGGGGTCACATTTACCAGATCCTTCCTCAGCAGCCAAGAGGACGAAGACCCTCTCTTTACTAAATCCGACGAAAGCCAGGCCTCTCGCCTCCCTCCAAGAAAGCGGGTTTCGCCCTGCCCTTCCCTCCCTTCCCACGCCCCAGCGGCGGCGGGGGCGGCGCGGCCGGAGGCAGCACCTGCGCCCGGGGCCAGCGCGCACCTGGGCGCCGCCTCCCCGCGCCGGGAAGCGGCTCCGCGGGCACCGGGCCGGGCCGGGCCGGCGGCGGCAGCCGGGGCCCTCGGGGCTGCTGCGCTGGGGGAGGCGGCGGCGGCGGCTCCGCGCGGTGAGTGCCGGGGCGTCCGGCGGCTCCGCGGCGCTTTAAATGAAATTGCGAAACATAGTTTGTTTTTTTTGTTTTGTTTTGTTTTGCTTTGTTTTTGGTCTTGGGTCTGGCCTACACCTCAAGGGAGCGAGGCGGATTTCCGACTTTGGCCGTGGGGATCAGAAACTGCCCTGAGGCAGAGTCGTCGGGCGGCTGCTTTTGCAGCGCGCCCGCTGCGCTGTTGGGGAGCAGCGGCGCTGAGCTTCCCCCGGGGAAGCCGGTGTCTGTCGTTGTCTGTCAGCCGTAAAAAAAAAAAAAGGCAGCTCCTGAACTTAATGGCAGCCTGGGGGAGGCAGGAGGAGAGGCCTTAGCCTGATCGGATAAAATCAAATCAACTACGGACACTTCTGCAATAATCAAAAAAGGGCGATTAAGATGGTAAATGAGAATAAAGCCTGATGATGCACTCAAATATGCCTATCCATATCTTTTGGATTTGGACTTAAGGCTTCTTCACTTCAAAGGGTAAAGATACTTTCTAGAAATGGCATGCCTATAATGTTTAATACCAATTTATCAAGGTTAAATCTTCTCGCAAACTTAACTGCCTCTCAACATACTTTTGTTGGCATCTAACACGTTCCCAGATCACAGGCTACCTTCTGTCTGCGTTGATGTGTGCTCTCCTCTTAGGAAATTAGAATAAAAGCCACATGCTGCGTTTTCGGGTTTGCCCTGGAGTGGGTGGCAGTTAGATATGCGTGCTCGTGCAGTGAACTGATGTTTGCTGTGTTTGACGTTATACTTAAGAGACAACATTACAGACATCTAGATTTCATACTCTGTACGGATAGCATGTGTTGTCCTTGCAGCAAAGGTGAGGGGAAGTAAGAGTAGACCTCGTGAATAAGTTAAATGCATTAAATGTTGAATATAGAAAAATTATGATTACTGAGTGAATGAGAAAATGTGGAGAAAAACTTGCTTCTTTAAGGAAGTTACTTTACCTGTAGTTTAAAGGCCTTTACTTCCTTCCCTTCTTAAGGAAGCCTTTACTGAGTCTTGAATCGGTGGGAAAGGGATGTGTTTTGTAAGTGTTGGTCAATGAATAACTTAAATTAGAGCTATAAAATGAACTTTTTTTTTTTCTACGGGCTCAGGAAGCTATTTCAGCAAGAAAGAATACATATAAGAGACAAGATGTCTCATGCTGAGGGACGATACAAAGATAAGCAACGCTGGTACCATGAAAATCGTGGAGCTGATAGATATAAGGAGGACAGAAGAGCAAGGAAACCATACCCATGCAGTGCGAGGTATGTCTTTACCACCCTAAAGAAACACAGATCACAGCAGGCCTATAATATTTCTTATCTCATTTGTTGTTGCTTAAATACATTCACATTACAGTAGCGGAGGAAGCATTTATTCAGCCTTGAGATCATGCAGCATGATCATGCCGCATTCAGAATCAGGGGGCTATTTTGTACTTCCACGTTTTAAAGAATTTTTAACCTTTTCCCTTGTGCTGAGCTCCAGGGTAGCAGTCAGCTAAGAAGGGGGCAGGAAGGTAGGCAGCTTGCCTCAGGCAGAGATAAGAATTTCTTGGACTTTTCTGGATAAAGTTGGGTCATAGGTATTTGAAGGGTGGCCGTGTGTCTTAACATGTATCCTGAAGGGGTCAGTCAGCAGGTGACAGTGAGCGAGGGGCTTGCCAAATTTGCACTGTGGAAGTGAGGATGTTTTGTGACCGAGCCTGGCACAGAGACTAACTGAAACTCTCGTGTTGGTCTAGCTCAGCTATGAGCAAGTTCATGCAAATCCAGAACAAACATGGATTTCAGTAGTCCCAGTCACTAGCTGACTACGAGTACTTGTTTAAGTGTCTTAGGCAGTTTGCGGCACGAGGTAGCATAGCAGGTCAGGCCCTGGTCAGTACAAGGAGCAAAGCAACAAATAGAAGGGTTGGTGTGAAAAATAAACTCTGGGGGTATTATCCTCTCCCTTTCAGCCTAGCTAGCCTGCAGGGTGTCAGACCTGAGTTTAGGCTGTTTATGTTTTCCTCTGGGGGTGTGTTAGTGACTGCAGGGTAGGAGACAGATCGGTAGCTCTGAACAGCAGTAGCAAACCAGCCATGGCAGTAAGGCGGTCAAGCACTCCCATTTAGCCTCTGGGGGCATGACCGCAATGTAGAGCAGCTTAAGAATATAGGCAAAGATGGGGAGCAGATAAATGTATTTAAGATCTGAGAAAAGCTGAAATACTGAAGTCCTTCCTGATAATATGCGTTTAAGCAAGAAGGAAAAAAAAAAAAAGAAAAAAAGGCTGAGAATAGAAGCAGCAGTGAAGAGCATTGTATGGACTGGAAGGAGTACTTGACTCAGTATAAAAACTTGGATGATGGTAGTGTATTATGAAAACTAGCTAATGAATTTTTCTTCTGTCTCTTAGTTCAGGGAAAATTAGAGAAAAATGGGAACAAAGGCCAGCCTAAGAATCATCCCCAAAGTCTGAATGACTGTTCTTAGTAAAAGGGGCAATCAAGAGGAGATACAGTTAAATCATCTTGAGCATATTAGAAGTAAAAGAGGCAAATGCCAGAGATGTATTAAAGGTACTTTTCCAGAAAAGGGATTATTTTTATAGCATCAGTTAAGCAATCTATGAAGGATAGCCATAAATTAAGCCACCATTTCTTAGTAAAGCACCTTTCTGGATTTTTTTTTTTGGCGACGTTAGTTATACAGGACAGAGGTCTGGGGGCAGTGACTGAGAATTCGTGGAAGGACCATAAAGGCCGAGAGACCGTCCGTGTATCCACGCGGGGTTAGAGAAAGGGAAGCTGCGGCCACAGATTTAGGACAGCGGTGGAGGCAGCTCTCAGAGTCAAGGCAAGAATCTAGGAGGCGCCAGCCCTCACTACAACTGGTCAAAAAACTTTTCCATCAGTTGTTTTGACGGAGTTTGGCTTAACCTAACAACATTTCCCCTGCTTACCTCCCATGAAAAAACAGCTGCTTTTGTAAGGAAATTTCAGTGTTTTGCTGAGGACTTACAGACGTCTTTTTGGCCAAAAGACCTCCCGATACTGTAATTAAAGAGATGGGAAGAGTTTTGTGGGAGCTGTAGTTTGGGTGCCTAGTGCTTTCATCCTTTATGAGCAAGACTCCAGCCAGAGTCTCTCTCTTTCACAGTGCCTTTGTGCCTGAAACTCCTACCCCGCTGTGCTGGCGAGCGGGGAGGAGGAGTTGCGTTACTCTGAACTGGAAAGTCTGGAGGAAAACAGGAGTAAAGGTAACCAGAAGAGGCAATTGTGAGAAAAACATATCTAAAAGGAAGAGTGGTGTTGTTTTTTTTTTTAATCATACTCAGTTGCTGAACATCAGGCTTTTTTTTTTTTCCTGGCAAGTAGCAAGATACAATAGAGAGAGGCAGCTGCATCAGAAGTACCAAAGGAATTGCTTTCAAGTTAACTGGAAGTCTTATAAATCACACGGCTTATTTAATTTATGTGACACAGCTGTGTGGGATGCTTTGGTGGTTGCACAAGACCCAGGACAAAGGTCAGAAAAATCAGGAATGTTTCAGCCGAAACAGAGATGTTGGCAGCTACACGTGGAGATGTTAGGGTTGGTCTTATTATTGAACGTCTTAATTTAAGTGTAAAAACTACAAAGAACATGATTTAATGTGGATGAATAAGATAATATGTGTAGATTGAATCGGTGGAATTGGATGAAGATGAACCTTAGTGAAGTGCAGTGGTACTAGGAAATAAAACTACAATTGAGGAAAACGCAAATCTGTGGTTAAGTAATTCAGGATAAGTAGGAAAAAAGACTTTTTAAAATAATAATGCTGAGTGAGACTTAAAATACCATTCAACAAGAAAATCTTTCAGCTGTATCTTGAAAACATAGGTTACAATTCTCCTGAAAATTAGGAAGAACGTTTAGATAGGACGAAACACCTACAAATGAATTTACGTCCAGTATTTCTCAGGTTAAAAAGGTTAACTGGTGCTTCTCCCACAGAAAAACCTAAAATCTCAGCCTTTTCTGTTCATTTTTTTCTGTATGCTTAAGACTATTTTTCCAAGAGTTCCTTCTTCCATTTGGGTCAACCTCAAACACTGGAGGGTCGGGCTTGAGATGTGGAGCTGCATGTCGTTGCAGCAAAATGGACAATTCAGTTTTGGAATACACAAATGGAAAGACTGATCACAAATGGAGAGACTAACACAGAAATGTTTCTTTTGCTCGATTTTAGATTCTTCTTCAAATATTATCAGACTTAAAGGGAGTTCTGGAAAAAAGAGAAAGGTCTAACTAGGCCAATATTTTTCCTGCTTTTAAAATCTGTATCTGTTTTTTTTTTTTTTTTTATGGCTTTCATTCTTTCAAAAGGCATCTTTGTGAGACACAGTAATTGGAAATATAAACTTGACACAATGTTTACCCATAAAATAGTTGTGCTACTTTACAGATTGATTATGTGAAAATGTCATTTTTATTCTCTAGGCTGCTGTAGACTAGCTAAAAATATTTGGTTTTCGTGAAAAGGCTGTTATTCCATGTTTATGGACAGTAGCTCCCCCCACACCCTTCTCCTTAACTACCTTTTGCAAGTAACCCAAACAATTCAGCCAGCCTACTCAGTAAGTACGCAACTTTCCAAAATAGCAATGAATGATCAAGTGCAAATATCCTCGTGAACATTGATATGTGCAAGTGTTTGGGATATTTGCTTTCGAAGTATGCAAGCAAAACAAGATACGAAGCAAGCTAGGTGGTTTCAGTAGCAGGAGCGTCTGCCAATTTTTCTTGTTCAAATATTCAGGAGGGAGCACGACCTAATTAACGTACGTTACCCTTTTATGCCGTTGCAGATCAGCAGAAGGCATCCAGGGTGGTCAACATGCAAGGGCTTCTACTGGTTCCTCAGACCCTTACCACAAAACCTCAGGAGCAGCGCAGGAGTACTTGGACCCACCACCGCAATGTTATCCTTCCAAGGAAACCTTCTCGATGAAATGCTCAAAGGTATGCACGACAAGAGGTATGTGAGATCCTTACTGCTTGCCGTTCGCTCCTCTCCTTACTGAGGCTGGTCTTGGCATGGGTTTGTGTGTTCAGAAGGCCGGCAAAGGAAAGCTGGGGAGTATTTAAAAAACAAGCAAACAAAAAGTCCCAGGAGAGTTAAAATTCATGAGTGCTGTAACTGCAGGCTAGTAACTAGTTTCAGGCATCTAAAGGCCAGATTTAGAGCGATACTTAGATATCTGATCATGCAGCCAGTAGCCATTTCCTGGAGCATCAGAGTGGGTCAGGTGCCTAACCTCTCAGTTCTTGCAGCAAAACTTAACCTGTGTGGCTGACGGGTGGGATTCAGGAATAAAATAAATATTTGCATCTTTCGGCTATTAAATTTGGCTGTTAAAGCTTTGATGCTAATTCTTTTCTGACACATTCTCCTCAGACCTCTTATCAACTCTTGATTTAATCCAGTCATCACTGATATGTCTTTATAAATCAACATTGCAGGAGGCAAAACCGTTTTATGGACATGAATCTGATGGAACAACTCTTGAGTAATAACTCTTGTTTTTTCCATAGTTGATATGAGTATAACAGGCAGAGGAATAAACATTTCTGTAAACCAAAAAAAACGTAGCTAAAATACCTCCTGTTTAAAAGCCTTCCTCTTCCAGGACAGTCAGCATTCTCACCTTATTTGGGGAAGAGCCCACTTCTGAAACTTGCAGCCAGGGGCAACGTCACTGGTCAGAGTGTCCAAACAGCCTGACAGTGTTCTCCAGCAGAGACAGAAATGGAAGGCTTGAGTTGTTGGAAGTAAATTAGAATACATAGTATAATCTTATTTCTTCGTTCTGTGAAGGAAAGAGAAATGACATACTCAATTTGCTTTTAGCATTTCTCTCTATGTGAATATGTGAATTATTTTAAGGATGAGCTTGAACGATTTTTCTCTTATAAATATGTTGTAACTGTGTATTGGTATGCAGTTTGTTTTTCAACTGTTGGAGATTTAACTCCAGCAATTCAGAGAGCATATTTACTGATCCGGAGCCATGTATCAGCAGTTCCTTCTTCAACAATATTGAATTATTTTAACTTGTTTCAGAGAAGCCTTAAAAAAAAACTCCAAGTCTTATTTTATCACAGGTTTAGAAAAATGAAGTGGCAAGCTATTTTTAGCTTTCAGTTTCACTGGCAGATTAGATTGGTGGATAACTTAATGTGACTGGGGTTTTTCCCCTAGTTTACCTCCCATTATTTCAGTACATTAAATATCTTTACCATTTTCAAAACTACGTAGTTTTGGATGTATCAGTTGAAGACGGTGCTTTCACTGCCGCTCCTTCCCATAATCACATATTGCTCCGTATCTTCCAAAAGTTTAATATCTGAGCTTGCAGTGGAGGCAGGGGAGATCAGTAGATAATACACCCTTTTATTAGCTATTCTAGTTCAAAAACTATATAGAAATTGAAGGTTGATAAGTTTATGAAACTATCCCCCCCAACACACACTCCTCTAATTTTTGAAAGTACCAAGATTTAGCTGAATTTCCTAGAATTGTTTTGTAGGCTGCTTTATTCCCTGCAGTCAGATAGTAAATGTTATAAATGAAAAACTACATGATTTGTTGAATAGGAAGTCAGCTGCATGTGAGCTACGGTTTCTTACAGCACAAAAATTCCAGGAAGCGTCTATTTAACCAACGCTCTCTTCTGCCAGTGATCTATCATTGCTCTAGTGCAATCTCCCTTTCTAACCGCTGCTAATTCCAAAATAAGTTAGTGTCAAGCATGGTAAATCAAGTGCCTACCACAGCCTTTTTCAAAGCAACAACTGAAATGTGAATCTTAGTCCCTTATTATGTCGCTCCCTATTTATTTATTTGTTTGTTTAATTTTTGGCCCAGCAAATATAGTTACACTCTTTGTGTAATTAACTTTCATTAATTTCCCATTCAGTATCTGGAGCTCGCGGTAGCCTACCGGTTTTAGAGGTGGCAACCATGAGCAATTCAGTGTGATTATTAAAACAGACTTTATCATCTCATTTTTCAGTCTCTTCCACAACATTAATCTGTGCATCTACCTTAGTATTTTAGTTCAAATCAGGTGTGCGCTTTTGAACTGAATCTCTTAGGAGTCCCGACTCGCAGCTCTTTGGGTCGTGCTGCAGAGCAGTCTCAGGATGCGTGAACTGGATTCCCGTCAGATCAAACTAAAGGAGCGAACGAGCTGTGACTGCTAGCAGATGCTCTGTCCTTTGGACCAAACTAGAGCTAGAATGAAGTACTTCTCACCCCCAAAACATGAATGGTATGGTCCCTAGGTCTTCAGCGCCAACTGTTTTGCTTTACAGATCCACCCCCATTGCATCGCTGATACGAACATAGCTAGCGACTGTAAGGCAGCACAGGGCTGAGATTTGACTCTTGCTTCCATCTGTTTGAAAATCAGTCATTTCTTCTTAGCCTTTACTTTCTTTTAACCACTGCTAATCTGTAGGCGGATCTTCCCTTTTATGTCCCCAGGAGCTTGTGTCTTTAACAGCTTTTGGCCAGAGGCCTAGTCACGAGCTTTTTGGAAAGGCAAATGCAGCACCGTTTGGATTGCCTGTCTCCTTATACGTGCCTATTCCTTCAAAGGACTTCCCTCTAAGAAACTTCCCAGTCTTCCCTGCTGCACTGTCTTTATGTCTAATTGCTACCTGTTCTTCCTCACCTGGAAGTCAGACTTGTGGACCTGCAGATCGCAAATCTGAAAGGCACCAGAAGCACGGGAGTGTGCTGCCTTCTTTTTCTCTTTTAGGGAGGGAGACTTAAACAACAGGCTGCAGACTGGTGTCTTGCTGTCTAGGAATCCTGTGTAATTATATGGGAACTGGAAATAAACTATCCCTGACAGAGACAAACTTTTCATCAACTAAGGAACTAGCACTTGCAATAAGCATTTCCTACAGCTTATATACATAATGTGTGCCATTTAAAGTGGCACAGGTTGAAAGCTTGACAAAATTTTTAGCCTGGGGATACTGAAAGAACTGCAGTTCTTTCAGAAGAAAACTTTCAGCTTGCTGTTAAGGTTTCTGCAGTTCTCTCCTCAGAGCAGGAACACTAAACTAGTTATCACATATTTACTTAGTCAAGTTCAGTGCTTTTGGCTACCAAAGGGAACGAGAAATGTTTGAAGCTGGCTGCCGTGGTGCATCCTTCACCTTAGAATAAGCAAAGTCTGAGCCAAACCCAAGAGGAACTGCTGATCCTCAGTCAGTTATAGACGTTTGGCCAACTGACTTCAAAAACCTTTGGTTTTATTTTGATGATGTATATTGGTGGGAAAGAGATGGAGCAATGAGGTTGCCTAACACTGCTTCCTTTAATTTTGCTTAAATAGTCAGAGTAAACTAAGTTTCTCCCATCTTTGGCCGGTATCTGCTTCAAAAAAATGCTTGCATTTTTGCCTTGCATGGAATTGTACTGTGCTAGTCATAATTCCTGTACTACATAACTTATTTTTTAATTCTTCGACCCACTTGGCGTTGAAGACAGACAGCCCTTAAAAGGTTAGAAAGAAGATTGTGGGGGAGCAAGTATAATCGAATCCCTGTTCTTTGATGCCATGAATACAACTTAAGCAGGCACCATGAATAGTGTCAGATTTCTTAAGCATATCGTAGGCGCTTCTGAACAATCGTGTCTTTAACCTACATTCTAAAATCCACAATTCTTATAAAGCCTTCCAACCAATTTCCTCTCAGAAAAAGGCAGCATTACAGTTTAACAAGAAAAGTCTCTGATTTCAGACATAGCCAGGAGGAAATATCAAACTAAATTTATTTAGAGAAGAAAACAGAATTAGGGAGCAACAGTGACATTCTCCGGGATATACTCATGCTTTAACAAGCCAACATTATTTCGAGTGTAAACATCCATAAGCTTTTGTTTTCACAAACACAGTCCAAATCTTTTCCTGTAGCCGTGCGTGCTGGCAAATACTCATAGATGGGAAAAAACACTGGGGTGAAAAGTCACCCTGAATACAGGGGTCAAACTAGTAGACATGGGCGTTGAGTTATGCTGTTGTTCAGTTATACTGATACTGTGTTGCACTACTATGTCCTACACCATTCTTCATGGTCAGTCTGACATCGGGACAGGAGGGCAAAAATATTTTGCAGGGCACGTGAGTCACTTCCAATGTTGTGGAGAAGCTGGGGGAAAATAGTAGTCTACAAGAGTCACTGGGCTGAAGTAGACGACCTTCTGTAATTTCAGCTGTGTTCAAAGGCATCGAATGGTCGTTAAATGCACGTAATGCCGGTTACTGTGGGTGACAACAGGCATTTGAGAAATAACGTTCAGCAGCGAATGTTAGATCTTTCCAGCAGCGCGGTCAGTGGGATACACGACGCTTGTGTGGAGGCATGCAGTTGGATTAGAAGCTGCTGTATTTTTCCAGTCACCGTCTTCACGTTTTGCCTCTATAACCTGCCGTTCTTAACTAACTGTTTTATATTGTGCTCAAACCTGTCATACACTGTTCATGAGGCAGTTAGTTAAATTCAAATTATTAGTTCTGCTGTTAAAATGGACTAATAAGTTTCCACAGAGTCTCATTTATAATTAGTTGGATTTCCCCTCCTAGCTGTTACAAAGCATATTTTAAATACAGTGTGACTAGCGGACTAAATTTGCCGTCAGGTTTTTTTAATCCTGTAATTGGGAGGACATTATGCCAAGTAGTGGGAATTGGACAGAGCTACACAGCTTACGCTAATCCAGATTATTCAAAAACGCTTAATTAAAATTGCACTGTAACACGATCCAGTGCATAGCAGAGCTGCAGGTAGCCTTCCAGTTCTGAATTCACAGAGCAGTTTGTTTGGGGGTAAGGCTTGTTTGCCGTGAAGTGCAAAGAGCCGTGAGCATTTAGCGCTGCAAAAAGATGAAGAGGGGCTTCGCTCGCTGGAGATGCGACGTGTTCCCTTTAGCAAAGTGGTGTCTGGCAGAAGTGCTGTCCTGCCGACATACGCGACTTCTCTCTGCCCACGCCGCTGCATCAGGGGTTTGCATCCACCTTTCAGGATTGTGCTGACATACACGCTACTGTTTTTAGAGGGGGGGAGAACTACAGCAGAGATGACTTACTTCAGGTAGCAGGAAAAGATACTGGCAAAGTCTGTTAGATGTTAGGTCTATGTTAGACAGTAGTCCATGGGACCGTTCCCTGCTGAGACATCTTAGTCAAGCCGTGGAAAACAGGAGCTGCACAGCGATCACCATCAAGACCTTTCTTCTCTTTAAAAGGCAACTCACAAAGCTGAGCGCTACAGCAGACTGACTGGGAGTTTTCCTCTTGTATGGAGCTGTATGTACATACGTTCGATGGAGCTGAGGGTGACTGAGCGCTGGAACACGTTGCCCAGAGAGGTAGTGGAGTCTCCTTTGCTGGAGATATTCAAAACCCGTCTGGACGCGATCCTGGGAAATATGCTCTCTAGAGGACCCTGCTTGAGCAGAGGGTTTGGACTAGATGATCTCCAGAGGTCCCTTCCAACCTCAGCCATTCTGTGATTCTGTATTTCTCAAGGAGGTGATCTTAGTTCACTTAAAGGAAGAAAAAAAAGAAGAAGAAAAAAAAAAAAGAACCCAGTCAGGAATGTTGTTCACCAGGTGTGACAAGCCACAATTTATAAAGTGAATGAGAAGCCCCAGCCCTGGGGTTCCCCCAACCTGACCTAGCTTCAGCCAGACTATGCTCATTTAAAGAGCAGTAACCTCCCAAGCTTTGTACTTACTAAAGACAGTTCAGTTTCAGTTCAGATGGAAGGAGTGGCTGTGGAAAGTTGGCATGATACCTTAGCGCAAGAGTATTTCATTGTTCGCTGGATTTATTTATTTATTCATTTTTAAAGAATCTTGCAAGTTTGTTTCAGTACCAAGGTATTTGATTACTACTTGAAAAAACTATGGAACCTCAGGAAGAAAAAAAAAATTATTTCCTGAAATATGGAACATGAAGTGACCTACTGCCATTTCCAATACATCTACAGCCATTGTATTGAAATTAGTGTTGCCAAGAACTCCAGTTTAATGCAAGACCTTTTGCTTCCCGCCTACTCCAAAATTCTGGAAGATACCTCCTGCCAGGTTAACAGGAGAGAATCAGGATCATGCTTAGAACTGGTGTGTTTAAGGAACTACTAGAAAAAAGATAGTGGACCAAATTTGCTGTTCCGGGACAAACCGGTTGCATTAAAGGTGTGTCTTGATGGCAGGTAAATCTTACAGTGCCATACAGTAGCGGGAAACTGTGTGGAGACAGAGGCTGATGGACTGGTTCTACAAATTAAGTTCAGCATTTTCTGTGAAAATTGGACAGCTCTGTTTAGAAGATGGAGGGCTTTCATTAAACAGAAGGAGTAAGGGGGGACAGCCAGAAGCAACAGAAAGGATAAGAGATCCTTGTTCTCTAGAGGGCTGAAGTTATTGCCATGGGGTTCCCTATCAGCACAAAGCAGCTGCCTCTCAGTGATTTGGCGTGGAGGTGTGAACAGTAAATATCGGAGGTAGCACTCCTGTGCCCTGGACTTGGGGGTCAGCTGGCAAAAGGGCAAGAGGAAGAGGTTGTGGTGGTAACCATGTCCGGCATTGCCCCTTGAGCATTCCCAACTCTACCTTTCCGAGATATAATACAGCCTCCCGGGTTGCGGCCAGAAGAATGGGTTTGTAATTCTGGAGCGCTGCGAGGTGGAGCAAGGGGAGGACTGGTAACAGGTGGGAAGGCAATAGAGGAAGGAACCAGGGCAAAGCATCTGGATTTGAGTGCTCTGATTGTGAACCTAAAGCTTCTCTGAATCACTAGAAACAAGGCTGATCATCCTTTGAGGTTTCCTAATGGAGCAATTATCTGCATTAACGAGGGACAACTTGTTAAAATATAGTATTAGTGCTTCTTTCTAGAACACAAATAATTTAATTTTCTTAGTTTTAAATTATTTTCCATTGATTTCCAGTAAGACATACATTAAAAAAAAAAAAGAGCAACTAAGTATGTGTTAGGCACTTAAGTAAGTGCCATGTAAATTTAGTTGGCTTTGGGTATATAATTCCCTTGGGTCCTTTGAAAAGCCAGGATTCAGTGAATAGCTGGTGGTGTTGCCTAACTCTTGTGTTTTGGGATTTTTTTCCTTTGAACGTTACTCCATTAGGGAGATTTTAGCAGAACTCAGTGAATATGCCTGAATCCCACCGCTGCCTCAAGAGCAGCTATCTACACAAATAGCAGGGGCATTGAGGTTTGTGGGGTGGGGGGGATGTTGTTTGTTTAAGATAAAGTTGTCTGTTGCCCTGATCCTGCGTCACTGAAGTTGGCTGAATTCTTGTTATTGGTTTGAGTAGGAGTAGGATCTTACTTTGTGCCTATATACATAAAGGGAGTAAAACAAGATGTTTTATTGTAATACTTTTCATCCAGATTCAGTTTTTTTAGTCTGTTGTGACTATTGTCTCCACTTCATTGCCCTTCTTTAGTTCTCCACCCTGGTTTTGATTCCTCCCCACTTTGGCTACATTTTTGTCCCCTTCAAGAAGCAGAGCAAAACCCCTCTTCCTGTGACGTTTTCTCCTCCCCCACTATATTCCTCCTTCTCCCAACTCAGTCTAGCACGGCAGTGACTGAAGCTGTGTATTGATTGAGCTGTATCTTTACCCTCTGCAACATGCAAAGCCTTGCACTGGCAAGAGAAGTCTGCATATGGGATCCTTTTCAGGGCTGACTCCTGCTTGTGTAAGTCTCTATATATGGTCAAAATACTGCTCTGCCCCTTTGGAGAAAAGAAGAAGAAAATTACCCAAAGAAAGAGAAAGCTACCCAAACTAGAAAAAAAAAAAATCTTTCAGTGAGAAAGGCCGGGAGAATTTTCATCAGTCGGTAGCCTTAATTCCTCTCTTCCCTTCTCCTGTAGCGACCCCTAATGGGGTGTGACAGAGGTGTGAAGCGTGGAGGTTCACACACCGGAGCCCCAGCAGGGCTGCCCCGACGTACCTGCTCTGGGACTGTGTCCAGCCAGGCACCCCGGGGGCTCCCCGTTGGGCACTGCTGTTCCCAGGAGTACTCAGCCTGCAGAGGAAGCAGGGGGAAGAAGCGAGCCAGAAGCTTGGAGAAAGATAAGCGTAAAACATCTTAAAAATACACAGGGGTGTCAACTCAAGAGGAGGGAACGGTAACAAAAGAGTTTGGGACTGCATGGGCAGTCAAGAGAGGAAAAATGTGGTTACTGTGCCAAGACACAGTGGAGGGGGACACCCTGAAGGCCCCCATCTGTCAGTCAGATAGAGTCACACCTACCTGTCCTACAGCCAGACTTTTTTGCCAGCTACAGAAACACAGGAACAAGCATGAATTGACTATTTCACTTTAGGTACGTACCCACACTGAGATCCGATGTCCAAACATCAAGGTCATCCTGCTACAGTGCCTGGATGAAGACGCCTTATCACAGCCTCCAGCATATGAGACATGAACTCACAGCTGAAATACTGGTTTCCACACAGTCAGCCGCAGTGTGGTTTTATGAGACAAGAATGTGCAGATTTAAGAGCTCACCTTTCCTAAACAGGAGAGTTTCTGGTTCTTCTTGGGTCCTGGCTGTGGCATCTCCCCTGCAAAAGTCATGCCAGTGCTGTTGCTCATCAGAGCCTTCTGTGACTCACTTTAACTTGCTAAAGCTGCAGGGGGAAAAAAAAAACCAGCATGCAAAGAAAGAGTTGAATACTTTCCTGCTATTTTAGTTAACAGCAGCTCATGGAAGAAGGGTCTGATGTTAGGCCAGGGTGATTACCGGGCAGGGGAAGAAAATGCTGACTGCGAAGCCAAACGTAGGAGCCGTTAGACTAAGTTCAGCTGCCGGTAGCGCTGTACTCTTACAGCCTGACAGGTTGCTTTGCTGCATGTTTGAGCCCACCATTTGACAGAAGATCAAACCATTGATCATTGAATTAATCCGATGGCACTAGCAAAGCGTGCATCCTATATCAGAAAGGAAGGAAAAATATGGAATAATAAATAGTATAAATTGGGAGGCTGCATTTGGTGGAAGCCTTAGTTCAGCAGGTTGTCAGCTTGCAGCAAAAGGGATTGGAGGCAAACAAGCTAACAAGTATGACACATCTAAGTAAGCAACCAGTGCAAATTTGGCTGTTATGGTATGAATGAAGCAATACCCACTACCTTCCAGATTGCATCAACTCTTCTCCCCTTCAGTGCTGAAAAGCAATGCAGAAAAGAGGCATGGGAAAGGAAGAGGAAATCCAGGAAGCCAGACTTGCGTCTTACTGCTTGCTAAGTATAATGAGAGTTTGTTCCCAAAGCCACCTGTTCACTGCATTTATTTTAATACAAACCAGTATCATTTTAGATGGATCCCAAGATTTTGAACTTGAGAAAGGGTGGGAGGGGAAAAAAAAACCAAAAAAACCACAAACAAACTGATGGAGTTCTGAGATTTTTCAGATCTCCTGTCATTTTACATTCAAGTCTTGCAACATAGTCATTGTTGCATGGGATTAGGGAATAATTGTATAGAAGAATAAAAAAACTTCTGCTTGGAAAGACGCTTTCAGCAGAGTAGGTTCTGCAGCTATAGCTCTTAAGATGAAGCAGCTAGCCAGCCTGTGAAAGTAGGAACGACAGTGTAGACTCAGAAGCACAGATTTCAACTCAGCTCTTTTTGCTTGCAGTGCACCACTTTACGCAGAGCACTGCTAGAACGGGTTAGTTAGCAAGCCTTGACAGAGTTAAAAGTCAAAATTTGTTAACTGTCCTTTTATTCTTTGTTTCTTCAAGCTGTCTAGCCTATTGTTGGTCCTAATACAGGAGATTGCGTGTCAGCCTTTAACTAACTAACACAGAGCAAGATTGAGTAAGGCTTTTGGGGTACCCTAGGTCAAGATTTGAACATACTAAATGGCTTATTTCCAGCAAAATCCTAATGGTTGCATAAGACCTTAGGGGTTTTCATTAATTATCTATTATTTTCACGGACCCTGTTGGCTCTCATGGTAGACTTGTAATTCACAGCTGCCCACTTTCTCCTACATAGTGCACATCATTTTAGGATTTTTCTGTAACGCGAGATTCTTAGTTATTGCACGTTCTTTGCAGGTCAACCTACATGTTGCAAATAACTGGTAGGAAACTAATGAGCCGCTCGCCATTGTTAGTCACTTTAATCAACTCTATAGCAGGCTTATGCAAAAACTGTACAGGTACGTATAAAACCTGTCCAACCTGAATGCCTTGTCTCGGGATTTCTTTCAAGCATACCATAAAGCATCTACTGCTGCCATTAAAAATACAATCGACCCACACTGATCTTTACCTCATCTTATCAGCGGAGAGCCACATTCTGCCAGCCCTACTCTGTTATTACCAGCAGTCAACTCAGTGAAATCAAGAGACTGCAAACAGACTTTGCGTGAAGTTTTGGAACAGTGTCATTGAGGATTGGGGGGGGGGTGTCAGTTATTTTCACACTGTTGTAAACATAAGGAGGTTAGCAGCAGGCACTAGCCACGCTGACAAACAGAAAATTGCCTTTTCTGAAGCTCAGCAAGGTGACATAGAGCAAAAGTGGATACTCAGTGGGGCAGAATGTCTCACTAGACAGTCATAGACAAGAAGGAGGTTCTCAGGACAGAGGAAGGGAAAGCTGACTGGACATGAATTCCCATCTTTCAAGTTCCTAAAAAGGTTTGAAACTTTACAAAGTATGTTTCCATTAACTGATCTTTCCTCCCTGTAAGTGGTCCCGGAACCACTTCCTGAGGGAACGTCTATGAAGTCAATAGTAACCCTTAAAGAGGGAAGCAGCCTGCTGCCTCAAGCACTGCTAAGGGCCCTGAGGTCCTAAGGTGAGTTCCTGGATTTGGAAGGCGCATCGTACAGCCTGAGCGGTGTAGACACAGGCTAGCTGATCCAGTTCCAGTCAATCTCCTGCACTGCAGCTTCAGACTATTTTGAACAGCCCAATTAAGCGATGACTCCTTATGATGACTCCATGCCCATTAAAAACTTTGAGTCTGCTGGCTGCATGTTTCAATTTGGCACAAGGAGCCCTGAATCGTGTCTCATAGACCAAGATTTAAAGTTCTCTTTACATTTAGCTTCATAAATATTTCCTTTGATGGCAAAAACCTCTTGAATCTGGTAACGAGCACGGTTGTTGAACACCTTTGCAAAAATAGTTATGTTGACAGTATGGTCAGGAAGAGGCATGTTGCTGTGCAGAAATCAGGATCACCTCTGAAGAAAACCTAGACAGCTCTGCGTGCTTAGTTCCTCCTCTGTGACAGCACTTTCTCTTTGCTACCTGCTCTACCTCATTCCATTTTGGATGTGTGCATGTCCACGTGCACACATATATAGACACGTACATACACCCAGGGAAGCTAACAACGGTGCACCATGCTGAGCCTCAGCTACTCCCAGGTATTCCCACCACTGTCATTGCTCCCCTTCGTGTATATAGGATAGTTTGCAGGGCGAAGCTGTGAGCTGGTGCTGTACTGAGCAACAGCTGCACTGGCACAAGGGAGGGACCAGTCTGGGTGCAGGGAGAGGCGAAGTCTCCTGCAGGTGCCAGAGGTCACTGTCAAACCGCAGCTAGTGCCTCCTGGTGAGGAGCACCAAGCAGCAGGAAAGCATGAGTTACCTCAGTCCTGCAGGGAGGAAACAAGAAGGGATGGGATGGGAATATTTGAGACACCTTCGTGGTGGCTGTCACTGACTTCTGTGGATCAGAAGCACCTGACAGCACAAGGGAGGAATTTGTCCAATTCCCCCATGTGCTGCTTCAGCCCTTTCCGTTCAAGCCCGTACAGCCTTGACAGCAGCTGAGCCCTTGGTCAGGAGGGAAACGTCACACTGATCAGTGGTAGCAGCATAAAATGAAAGTCTGCGTGCAAGCCACAGATCCCTCCCCACCTTAAAGACAAATAAATGCAGGACCACTCTGCCAGGCTTCCCGCGTCCTTGTCTGCCAGACTGCAGTGGGATAAGATTCACAAATCAGTAATTAATTTCAGGACTTGAGGAGCAGCACACGTGATATGCTGGGGATTTTCATTTCCCAAATAGGCAACTCTAGCTAGCCTAAACTTCAACATCAGTCATATTTACTAATCTTAGTCTGACCCCTAGTGAGCTGTCACAGAATAATCAGTTTTATCTATAATCCGTGCTGCTCCTGCCTGACAAGCAACTACTAGAAAAAGATGTCATTTATCCAGATTATTATTATTATTTTTTTTTAACTTGCTTAAGCTTACCCATAGCCTAACATAAGAAAGGGAGAGGAGAGTCAGCTCAGGAGCTGTAAGGCTTTTTCTTTTCCAAGTGGGCAAGGGTAAGAGAACGTATCAAATTCACTTAACTTCTTAATTTACCTCCATGTATAAGGTGGTTTTGCCCCCCTTTTTTTTCCCCTGCAAGTAACTGCTTCTTGAGATTTATTTTCTCTGAAGGAAACGAAGTGAAAGTTGTATCTGCCTAGATAACCAGTTTACGTTAACAAGCACGTAAAAATACATGAGAACAGATGTGTAAGTTAAAGCAGTAAACACATTTTTAAAGACCTAAATAACTTGGACTGTTTTTCAAGCCATTAGAAGCTTCTAGGTTTTTGTCAGCTTTAACCTCAGCGTTTTGTTCATACTGGATATTTCTTGCTCAGTGTATTTATGCCAAGTAGTTATAGGCCAAAATACAATCACCGTTAGCTTTCCTTGGCAATAACACAAGCACAGTAAAATTTTTATGGATTTTTTCCCCTTACGGAGACCCATTTGTCAAGCACACTGACAAATTAAAGAAAGTAATTTGCCCAGCCTCTGAAACATACCCATGAGAGCTCGTGCTTCTTTTTTAAAGGTAGGCTCTTCTGTAGCTGTAGCCGAGTGTTTGTGTAGCCAATAGTTTGTGTTTTGCTGCTTATGGCTTTGGTGCACTTCTTTCCCCCCGATTTGCACCGGATGTGATTTAGATGTCTATTCCCCTTCTTTCTCCTTACAGGCATTTTGAAGTTTGTGGAGATCACAGTTAACCTCCTGGTGCTGATTTGCGTGGGGGCTGCCCAGGCCTCTGTTGCAGGCTTCACGTCCATTGGGGGCTTGGGTATTGGCTCCTTTAACCTGAACTCAGCCTATAGCCCCTTTGAGGGAGCCGAGCTGCAGGAGGTGAGAGAGCTGGACATGCAGTTCACCCAGATGAGAGCCCCTTGCGTGTACGGCGGAGTAGCCTTCAGCTTAACGGCAGCGTCACTTACTCTCTTCTTCCTGGTGGCGGGGGCAAAACCCATCCAGCGCCTCACCGTGGGGCTGCTTGCGGGCGAATGTGCCTTCAACCTGCTGGCTGGCGTCGGGTACGTCGCTGCTGTTGGCCTCTACTTGCATTTTGTCATCCAGGTGAACGCGACGGAGGTTTGCAAGAGGCGGGAGAGGCTGTACGCGCGCCGTGGTTATACCTCCATGAACTGCGCGGTCCAGGGCGGCGACGCGGCCGTCGGCCTCTTTGGTGTCGCTGCTGCCTGTTTGTACTTTGCTAGCTTCGCGGTCTGCGTCTTCGCTGTTCGGACCGTCCGGGCTTTCCGGAGCCGCGCCGCCGAGGCTCGGGGCAGCCCCGAGAGCAGCCTCAGAGACAGGAGCGTCGGAGACCACCGCGTGGTCCACAGGAGCTCCGAGAGGTCCCACGGCGTCCAGGCTCTTGCCACGTTAGTGTAAGGTCAGCTTTGGGACCGTGCCAGAGGGCAGCAGCTTTGGCGGGGGACAGTCGCTGGATTTTAAACGCTAAACAGGCAACCCGTGCAACCGTGTGTTGTCCACGAAGGTATCGAATCACCAAATGTAACGGTACTGCTATAACACGTAATGTAATAAAACAGACACTTTGAGAGGAAGTTTTAACAAGGCTTTGCGTCAAGTCTCTCGAGCCCCACTCTTACGTTTAAAGTGTGTTTGGTGCCAGTGCTCTCATCCGGCACAGAGCAAATCCAAACAACAAGGGGCTGCTAACGGGTCAAAATCCCAGCGCTGCCAAGGTTGCGTTAACAACCACTTCCTTTCCCCTCCCACGACGCAAGGAGTCGCGTACTGCTAACCCGGGCGGGCAGCTGTTCAGAAAGGTCCTCGAACAGACCCGGGTCCTGCTGAAGCATCCTATTGACTTAGCCCAAAGTACTCACAAAGCAAAGGGCGCTCAAGGGCCTTTCTGAACAACAGCCTAAGCTACACTCCTGACCTGCTTTGCTCGGGCTGGTGGAGCCTTTCATCTTTGGAGTCGCAGGGGCTGGCACGCGCTGATCACGTGCTCCCCAAGGAATTCGGAGAGAGGCACCAGCTGCTGCGTCCAAGGCGGCGCCCACGTCCCGCTCCCGACTGCGTTTTCCCCACGTCACTGAGCGCAGATCAGTACCTGAGAGGCAGCGCGTTCGTCAGCCAGCAGCTCAACAAAGACTCTGCTCCCTTCTGTAACCACCTGAACAAGGGCTGCCCTCGCGAGCGGTGCAGCCGGTGCCGAGCAGAGCCTGCGTCAGGAGCACGCTGGCCGCCGCTGGGTTTTTCATGGGAACGCTGTAACAGTGGCAAAAACACATGCAGCCTTTCAGTATCTCAACATGAAAAGCCTGAGTGAGCAGCAGTAATTGTATGCCCCCAGGGCTGAGGAAATAAATTTAAGAGAACGTCTTTCAAGAGTCCTTTATTTGAGGCAGATGAAATAGATCACTGGACTTCATAGATGGGAGGGTGAGAAAAAAAGACTATTATTGAAGTACATCAAGATCTGTCAGCTTGTAGGGAAGGAAAAGGCAATTTTGATTCCGGTTGTGCTCTTTCTTTTAGGTTTTGTCTGACTGAGAATCGTTACCCAGATGTGGCTCCTTTGAAGTGGAGTAAAGCTCATTTTTTATTTGTTGTACATACACCTCCCCCCCCCCGTCTATATTCCTGTCTCTCAAAGGATATTTGCGATAATAAGAGCCAAACAATGTTAAGGTTCTGATCAGAGAGAAGTGATTACATGAGCCTTACAGGAAGTATTTAGCATTTATATAATACTTTAAATAATTCTTTAAACATCTCCTCAGTGCTTTGAACAAGCTTCATTAGCGTTATCCTTCTTACACGGAGACATGAATGAGGAGTTTTTCCAAATTTGCCATGACTTACATTAGTGCTAAAGCCACAAAATTAAGACCTTTTCTATTTCCAGCTCTTTGCTGAGAACTAGACCTTCACTAGTATGCTGTAGCAGACGGGGATTGTCCATTTGCAGCTTTCGGACCTTCAGCTGTTCACAAAAGCTTTGTGTTGGGCTACACCAGATTCAACTGCCCACGCCACCTCTACGTCTTGCACGTTTTGAATGCAGGCTTACTTACGTGATCACAGACTGTTATTAACTTACAGAAACAAAAAAGCCTTGAAATGACACATTCAGAAAGTTAGAAAAAGCTACAGATAAGAACGTGTAAATTTTAATCCCGGTTCTTAAACGTGCGTGCATTGTAAATTTTAATCGCAGAGGGGAAGGGTAGAAAATGCCAGGAGTACTCCTCAGAAGACCAGGGCAGGAAAAAGAAAATGAAAAAGAAAATGTTCCTTCCCCTCAAGGTGAAGGGAGAGGCACATACAACTGGGGGAACCTAAACAACTCTACCCCCAGCCCATAGCAAAACTGAGCGCAGGGGTCTGTAGCTGCCCTGGACAACTTTGACCACGCAAGCTGGGCAGACGTAATGCAAGAGCAGAGATTTTCTGCCCCGCACAGATGACTAAGGCTGCAACAGGCTGCCATCCCCAGCTGCTGCTGCAGGTTGCCATGGCCTCAGGGACATTACCGTTCGCACCTTCTGCTGCGCTGTGCTACTACCTCTCGGTGGGGTCTGCAGTTAAAGTACGGGACAAGAATCCACATTTGAACCAGTAAACAAGCAGGGCAAACGGCTCCTGTCAGCCCTATCGTTTCTTTAAGCCCTCCTTTGCTCCCCACCCTGTGCGTGCGTACAGGAAGCCTGCGTGCAGCCTTCCACATCAGCACTGAAGACAAATTCACCCGTTTCCCTTCGCTGCTTTGGAGCAGCTTTGCCTGCAAGTGCAGGCCTAAAGGCAAGTGCAGGCCTTTAGCAACTGCAGGACTGTGCGCAGTTGTTACCCTCAGTCTCTCTTCGATATGAGGGATGCTCAAGGTGTGTCCCGCCTGCCCGTAGGATCACCATCAGCTTATTGCCTGCCCCGATGAGAAGGATCATAGTCAAGGTCAAATCTGTGCTCGTCTGAGAGATTCTGCTGTAGGCAGACAGCGTGGCCTCTCTCAACCTGGACGCGTACGCTGGGTTAGTTCCCTGCTCCGATACAGCAGGAGGCCTTCTGGCAAGCCAAGCCTCTGCAGAATCTTCAAAAAGAGGAATAAAATAGTCAGGGTCCCATTCTTTCGAGATGCTAGGGAACTAATCTGGGTTGCAGGGTGGCCTGAAGCCGTCTGCCAGGACAAAAGCCCCACTGCAGACAGGTAACTGGCACACGGTTCTGGGGCAAATTCGGTAGCTCGTTCATCTCAGAGTTACTTGTAAGACTCTCCGCCAGCCCCTGCTGCATTTAGACCATCAGTTTGCACCTGTCTCCCTCCATGGAAGGGCAAAGAGCTTTAGTCAGTATGGGACCAGCAATTTCAGCTGAGCTCACCAAACATTCGTCATCTAGAAGACCCCCTCCTCATGGAACAGCTCTGGAGAGAGACTATTTCAATTAAAGCACAGAAACGTGAAGTCATTTTTCAATAAGATGTCTCTCCATGCCCTTATTTTGAGGGTAACACAGAGGACATAAGGTATTTACGACGGCTATATTAAAAACAAAACAAAACAGAAATAATTGATTCTACATCCCACCTTTGGCTGAACTGCTGTGAAATTTCCACCAGGGTGGACTGTGCATCTTTGAACGCCTCTTCCTGAATGTCTTTTATCCAAATATTTGATAAAACTACTTCAGTCTGGGGAAATGTTTCTTCCTGAATAGAGAGAATTAGTATCCAAAGACTCAGGTTTGTTTTGTTTCAATGTAGAAGGCAAACAAGTTGTGCAACAGCAGAAACTAAACGCAAAGCTTAGCGTTAAGAAAACCTGGGATCTCAGTTTACATGTAAAACTGCTTTAAGGTGATGAGAATGCATCTTCGGATTACCGTACCAAGCTGTACAGAACAGCTTGAATGGAAGCTGTTCTTTTCTTAATCCATGTATTTTACTCACAGTGCAGACTTCTCTTCATTAAAGTTAGTCTTCCGGTAATTTTCCGCCACAACTTACAGCCATTGTAAGTTAAGCAAAGCTATGAATACAAAACGCATACTTTCTGCAACTCTGATCTCTCAATTACATTTGCAGAACTTACATGTCCTTTTCTTTCTCAAGGCTCAGGTAAGTTATTAAATGGAACTATAACCAGGTTGTTTATGATGGCTATGACATTCACCATTACTCATGTCTTTCACAACATCAATCTTCAAGAAAGGGTGGCATTTGATATATTAAAGCAGCTTAATGCCAGCACAGCATAAAAAGTCACAGATGCTCACCATCACTCATCATAAATAAAACATTAGACTCCTTGCAAGGTCTGCAGATTGTCAGTACGTTTGATGTAATTGGTTTTGGCGTGTGACAGTGCAAAACCGGCAAGTCACAGGATGCCCTTCATTACTACAAATGGTCTATTGATTTTGAACGATGCTATTTGCACACAGAATTGCACCTGCTACTGGACTTTCCAAAGCTCTCAGGCCATGTTGAAAAGCTTAAGTGAGGGAAATGCATGCATTTGACAGGTAATTAGTTTTTCAAAAGGTTGTAGAAAGGCTCGTAGGACAGATATATAGGTAAGGATTGTATGCTTTAAATAGACTTTAGGAAACTCAGTTGTGGCTTTGGAAACATTACTTTCAACATCCCAAGAGAAAACTGTATACAAGAAGTGGTTAGACACTTGCAGATACATGAAAACCTTTGAATTTTTGCTATCCTATCCAGACTTCCAAGAAGAACATGGATAATTGAAGTGCAGGATAGAAAAAGATGCAAGAGCTTAAACTTGCCCAGCTGTTTAGTGAAAATTGGAATTTCATCAGCTGTGAAGATCCTGTGTACATTGCATACATATTACTCATAGGCTTCCCACCATACCCAGATTTATAGATTCAAACATAGCTTTGTACTATCATCGGCACACCCACAACACTTTGTATCCACACCACAGCAGCCCTTACCTCTGAGTGTGAAAGACCCATGACAGTGACTTCCAAATAGACGTTTTTAGAGCAGCATTTTCAGCACAAAACAGTGGAAGGCAGGTGACACTAAGCGAAGAGCTGGTGATAGAATATTAATGAGGGTTTTTTTGTTTTTTGGGGTTTTTTTTTTAGAAAGCACTTTCTAACTGGAGTCGAGCCAGCTTTCCTAGTCACCATGGGGGCACATAAACCATTCAAAGGTTATTTTCCTTCCTTCAGATCTTAGAAGTAATTCGCCAGCAAGAGGGCTTACGTTCTTCGGCAACTTCAATGAGATTCAACTATTAGGCTGTCTTGGGAGCACTCTGAGAGTCAAGATTAGGCAATTTATTAGTTCAAATAAATCAGGCTGTCTCAGATCAAGGTCTCATCGCTGATTCACTAGGACTTCACTAGGACTACCAGAGAGCTTGCTAGGACCACCTTCTTATCCAGAGACCATTTTAGATGCTCTCTCGAGCAGCAGCAGCATTTCTAGCTGCTCTGGCTCCCTCAGCCTGTCTGGAAACACAGCATACTTGTTTCTAGGACTTTGGGAGGCTTTGGTGTGCACGAGAGTCCTTGGCCTTAATCAAGAAGATACCTGCTAATTAATGCCAGTGTGGATGCTTTGTTGCCATTTGTTCAGCTGAACGAAAGCTACTGTGAACCACTGATATTCCTGAATGATTTCATGGGACAGCATGGGCAAGGGTGCAAGAGGCACTAATTTCACCAATGCCATTAAGAGATTAAGATGCAGCAAATCTTTTCCTCTCCTGTGGCAACACAAGGGGGAGCTCTTGCAGTGTTCAATTACCAGGGACCTAGTAACACAGGTTTTTTCCACCCCTAATATAAAGGCTCAGTTTCTAACAGAAAAGCGAGTCCTGGAAGACATTTGTTTTACAGTTTTATCTCCTTCACAAGGAGGCCATTTCTGACCTAAAAAAGTGCAAGCCACAGGACACCAGGGGAGGGGACGATCACGAGCTGCTGGTCCTGTTCTTACACTTTCCCATTTCTGAAGAGGGGACACCAGGCAGGACAGACTTCTGTCTGCCTTGTTTTAACCATGTTCTTACCTAATTTGCTGCTTCAGGGCCCTGCAGGAGTGCTGTGAAAAGACTTTGCTGATACCTGAGCTGACTCTGAAGAGCCTTGTGGTCAAATTTTGTCCAACAAAAACGAGAGGACAGGATCTCTTGAACCTGTGTTAAATGACTACTACAGACGACTTGTCAGCAGGGCTCACAAAGCTTTCTTTCAGAAAGCTGCTTTTTTCTTTTAGGAGGAGCGCTTTGGCCATTGGGGTGCACACATCAATTTGTTTTCATCTTTGAAAAGACACAGCAGTTTTGGCACTCTCCGTCGCATAATTTTAAATCCAGCTGAGAGAACACTTTGCTATGAATTCTGTATATTCTACTTTTCAGGATCAAATTATAAGCACTAACCACAAGTGCACCTTTTGCAAGATTTTCTACAAAGTGCTGGTGCCTCCTTCCTTTGTAGGGATTACAGTGAAAAAACATGTTCTTCACAAGTCACTGACTCACGTACTTCTGCTATACCAGCCTTCTTTCATGGTTACTGTGTCCTAATTTTCTTTAAAGCACTCAACAGCATATTTTTACTTGGCCAAACAATTCCCAGTCTGTTCAGTGACTCAGTACTGACAACTTCATTATTTAAATCCACGTATTTGTCTCACTGCAGTTGTGCTTAATCTGGCAGGAGAGGTGAAGGGCCTGCTGTGTTTTATGGGGCATCGTGGCGGGTCTCTAGGCTCCTGTCACGGGGCTGTGGGCTGGCGGACAGCAGGGTTACCGCAAGCCTGCACAACCATCCCCCCAGCCACCGTGGGCGCCGGTGAGCCTGTAAGTCACTGACATACCCCAACCACAGGCCCCCAAAGGCATTTCCATAAAAAGATCCTTTTTGTTGTTGTTTATTTGAGTGTTGATAAGCAACTGAGAAGACCCAAGTTCAGATGGAAGTATGAAACAGGCACCAGGGGCTGGGACAAGTACAGCAACACTGCAATCGAGACACTAATGGTGAAGGGGCAACAACAGCACAATAAACCTGCCCCACCAGCATGCACCAGATCCTAACCTTTGTACTAACAACCTCATCCACTCACCCTAGTTTGGGGTGCACAAAAGCCTGTTCCTTTTCTCCTATGGCAAAAAAACTGAGGCTCATCTACCCTCAGGTCTCACTACTGGAGAATGTACTGGCTCTCACTTGGCCCACAAAGGTCTCAGTTACATTTCAGTTATTACATGACAGCTTCCTCACCACTGCAGTGCTGTCAAGCTCCTGACCAGTTTTTGTAGAGCAAGCATCCTGCCCTTTGGTTCACAGTATTAAGAAAACATGGAAATAAGATGAACTAACGTCTGCCCTGCTTAGATCCTGCCTCAGTCATAACCGAGAGGACAGGATTAACTCGCTGCATGAGATAAAAGCAGAAGAGGTAGAGGAGGTATTTGAGTAAACCACAGGAGAATTCCAACTTTTCAGCTTGGCAGAGGAAGGTGCAAAGGATGAACTGTTGAACTCAACAGGAATGGAAGTATAAATAAAAGACTGGAGAAAAGCAAGGATCAGTCATCTAAACTAGAGAGCTAAACCAGCAAAAAAGGAATTTTTCTTTCACCATGTCCTAGATAAACAGTATCCTAATTCTCACCTTGTGGCTGCTTTTAACCTAAGAGATATTCAGGTCCCCCCCCACACCCTTTTTTGATTGAAACTGCTGTGCATAGTTTTATCTGTTCTCAAACAGCAATGGAATTTTAACTTTTATCTTTCCATAGAAGCAGCAGTCTATTACAATGGACGGCATTTGAACACATCACCATCAGCACAGGACCCAGTGTAACCTTCATCAAAACCCAGGCAAGCAAGAGGAACACAGTGTTCATGCAGCACTCCACAAAATCTTCACTTCAAGCAAGTGCAAGCACGCAGGTAACAGAAAAATTAAAATCAGTAAGCAACAAATCAATTAATCCAACAATAGTGCAATAAGTTGGCCAAGAAGCAAGTCGATTGAAGTGACAAGGCAGGGCAGTAAAGCAGGTTAACAAAGGAAAGAGTAAACGTAGTCATTTAGCAGACATCTAGAAGTCCTGGTTCCAGGTGAACCACAAAGATTTGTTGACTTTCAACTCTGGCCGTACAGCTCCCGTCAAGCCACAGGGGAGAGATTATTTTAGAGAGCAATACAGTAGAGCTCAGCTTTAAAATTTTGCTCTCAGACACCCTTCTCCTCTCAGAAAAGCTCATCTCTTTATTGACTGCAGGCAATGTCCAGGGAAGTCAGTCCGACTAGGCTGAAGTTACCATTTTGCTTACTCTTTTAAAGCCTATTGCTCTGCTACAATCAACTCCAGCACTTCCACCAGATGCTTAAGCTGTTCACTAGGTTATTCTGGTCAGCTCACTCACAGCGAACCCCGAGCCGCAAGGCTAAACCCACAAGACATCATCCATGACTAGTGCAGAGATGCTGTGCAGGTTCATTAGGAGGCCCAGTATCTGTACTTTTAGTTAACGGTGATCTGGCAAGGCAAACCCTGGTCTATTACAGAAACATGTGGAAACCACTGTTCTCTCATGTTATTTGTTAGTGTCAAAACCCTAATTTTACTTTGTCTTGGCTAAACCACCACAGCCTGCCATTGGAAAGGGGACAGTCAGATGTGGTCATTCTTCCCTGTTATTTTCACGCATATAGGATTTACACTCTGTGACTAAACAGGCATCTGCATGGTGACGTCTGAGAAGTCCACCCCTCTGGGGAATGAGGTTTTACCTGCACTAAGATAAGAAAACAGAATTATTTAGCAGGAGAATATCAGAAGAAATCATGGATTAAGTATTCCGTACAGACTTCAAAGATGCTTTGGTGTGTTTGACTCAAGCGTTTCAGGAAACACTCTTCTAAATACAAGAGAGAGGTTAACTACTTGAGTATCACTGAAGGACAGCTGATTGCCAGGGAAGTTCTCAGAACTGACTTCCAATGGTGTGCACAGAAACTTCATTAACGCCTACCACATGTGCATCCAAAGTGGGGAAGTCATGCTTATTCTTCTCATAAGAAAATACATGTGTACAATTTGCAAGAAAATCCTATGAGTTGCAAGCAAGACTGTTTGTTAGAAATCAGACCGAGATCACTACGAAGGGAACGCTTAAAGGGCAACGTAAGAGGTGTTGCAATAACGGCACAACGTTCTCCTAGCAACGAGGGAGACAATCTACATAGATACGCTGGCTTCTCCTAAAAGCAGTAAGCCACAGGAAGGCAGAAGCACCACTGGACTGAGCGGTGAGAAGACTATGCCATGCTTTGAATGCACAAACAGGATGCCAGTGGTTTCTCATGTACAACAAAACGCATTATGTAAGAGCATTGTAGCAGAAAGCAAGATTTAAAAAAAGCTTTTATCCCACAAAAAAGGGCTTCCATACACAAGCATATAAGCAGCTGAGTTACTTAACATCGTAACTTCCTCTTTAAAGTTATCATCCAGTAAATATCACAAATACGTTCTTTTTTTTGCCACTAGTCACTTACCTCCTCCTGTTCATGCATTTCTGCTTGTCTCAGACATGGCTATCAGCAGGTTTCAAAGGATATAAAGGTTTGATTATAAAGATAATACGGTTCTAGTTTTCTTCCAGTTTCAAGCCTTCCTCTTCTTTAACCCCCAGCCTTTACCCTTGCTACAGCTGTCAAGCTCTGCAAACAAATTCACTTCCCTGTTCGAGTTAGACAGTTCCTGGTTGGTCAAAGTCATATGAAATATACTGCCAGCTTAATCGTAAACTTGCACATGATAACAACACACCAAAACGAAGTCAATGCCTTTACAGAATTACAGAAGGGTCGAGGTTGGAAGGGACCTCTAGAGATCATGTAGTCCAACCCCCTTGCTCAAGCAGGGTCCTCTAGAGCACATTGCCCAGGATCATGTCCCGGCAGGTTTTGAATATCTCCAGCGAAGGAGACTCCACCACCTCTCTGGGCAACCTCTTCCAGTGCTCAGTCACCCTCACAGTAAAGTAGTTTAGCTTCAGTGTCCACCAGAAAAGAACATACTAACCCCATTTTACAAAAGATGACAGAAATACCCAAAAAAAGTCATGAGCTGCAAAAACTACCACCTGGTTTCCAAGTTCCAGTTTAAAGCCGGAATAAGATACCCTTTGCCCTTGTTTAGAAAGAAAAGCTGAACTTTCCAAAGATGTTCCCACCCAGCCAGCTTACTCATCTAGCTCAGTATGTTATAGAGGGCCCAGTGGAGGGATGAAAAAGTTCCTATGAACTCTTCAGTCTTTTGTATCATGACTTGTTAAGATAGGCTACTAATGTAAATCGGTCTTCTACAGAGGGACCAGAAATCCAAAGACAAGTTCTCCAGTCAAAATCCTGTCACTTCAATGCTATAAAAGCCCCATCTCCAGAAGGCAATTGCTAACTTTAAAAAATGTACTATGGTGAAAGTGGCAGGTTCCGGTAGTTTTTAGTAGTTTTTGTTGGTTTTGACCAGCAATTTATGCTTCAAGGCAAGGGCAGAAGGAGAGAAACTGATTTGCTTCCTGTAAACAGCTAAAGCTACAGCCTGGACAGTTATTGGAATTTGTCTTCCAAATGAAGAAAAGAGAAATTCTGTATAAAGCCTGTGTGCATCTTCTCCTATTCACATTAGGAAAGGGTGCAGCACGGAGCGTGAATTCAGAAGGCTGCTGGGCCAGACTTGGGCTCATATGAAGTAGTCCCCTTTCATCCCTGGTCGGATCTTCATTTCTCTCTCACAAAAGCACTGCATATGCAGAGCGTCAGAGACATGTTACTATGAACAGGTACCACAGACAGCAACAGCAACATTACTGCTTTGGCAGCAGTGGATCCTACACAGAAGGAAACTCCTTTTTCCAAGTTGCGCAGGAAATCCTAAACTTGTAATCACTTTCCTAAGCCCTGGTAGTGTCCTTGCCAATTAGCACCTTTAGGTTCAAGCAACAGAAGGGCAGAAGACAATAAAATAACAAAATCTATAACACATTCCAAGCACACCAAAGAAAGAGGAGTCATTAACACAATTTAAAATTAAAAAACTGCTTACCAGAGAACACAGCGTTACTTGCCAATAAACTATTAATCTATTTTGTTTCAATGCATTATTTAATGAGCTTTTTTTAAAAAAGAAAGTGGTATTTTGAAGCTGAATTTACAGTAAAGTATGATCTTTCTACAGCTGTGCAGGTGCCCGCTGATCTCATTAATGATATTAATAGGCATGTTCAAACTATCGTTCTACAGTAGATCCATAATAGAGAGTGCTGCAAACCAAACCATATATTTTTGCGTTTACTCCTCTTCTGCCAATTGTTGTTATTACTTAAGAAAAAGCAACTCAGCAGCTTCTTAAAGGCAATCCTGATAGACCTTGGATATGTCATCTTGGAAAAGAATACGGACAGCAGCCTGTCTGTACCATGGTTCTGTCATAAAATGCAGACTGAATGCAAAGCAGGAGCAAGACACGGTTACGGTCAGACACAAGTTTTACTTTTTAAAGAATAACAAGTGAAGTTGTTGGCTGGAGGCAACATTGAAAACGGGTGTGCCTCCTTTCCCCTAAAAAAATCACAAAAAATGCCATTTTGTTCCTGAAGGGAAAACTGTTATTAAACTCAGGTTTATTCAAAAACATTCAACCAAATCGGAGTTTATGTATGCAGCTTTAAGTTTGCTTTTCCACCTTCTCTTTACATTTTCCCTCTTCTCCCCATATTCAATGTTTTCTTTCTCCCTTTTCTTAGCCCATACTATCCATCATTTCTGTCTTCAATTACTCAGTCCCAGTGGAAGAGAGTCAGAGCACAGCTCCTCTTCAGTCTTCTAGCGTGGTCAATACTGTGGTGAAGGGCAAATCAATAGCGCTGAATTAGTACTAGGAAAGAAAATAAAATAACATGTTAACTCCTCCATCAAAGAGTTGCTTAGTATCTTTTAAGGGACGTTCTGTATTTCGAAATATTGGGTGACTTATTTACTAGAAAGTCTAAAAATATACATGAGCATCTGCAATTGTAAAAATGTTTGCCGATTAAAAAAATTTTTTTTTTTTTTTTTTTTAAATCACTTTCCAGTTTAAACTGAGACTGCAGCATCCTGGTAAACCATAGCAAACCACTGTTCAAAAACTCCTGCTCAGCTACTCGGACATAAAAGCACGCATCGTTTGTAAATTTCATATTTATTATAACAAAAATTATGACATGTTCATTTGTGCATTCTGCTTTAATATAACTCTCGGTATGTAAATGTTCTACAGCAAATGAGCTCTATACAATCATGCTGGTTGTGGCAGCAATAAGGAACACAAAACGTATCTGTAAAAGTAAGGAAAAGAAAGAGATCAGAGGAAAAAGGTTTTTTTGTTTTGTTTTGTTTTTTGTTTAAATGGTCTATACCATCTAACTTCTAGCTAACTTGTGCACAGTCACTCAGTCCATTATGTTCAATGACCATGGCCCAAAGAGTTGCTTAAGAAAAAAGGTCAGTTTTTCAGGTTGTGTCCTTAATGCCAAGGCTACAAAACATGTAAGCATCACTATACAACACTGAGCTATTTACAGTAATTTCCCAATCAACTGTTCTCTCAGAGAAAATTAGTGAATCTCAGTGACTTAAGTCACCTGAAAGAGTAAAGCAACTCCTAGGAGTTAGTCTCCATATTCTACAAATGTCTATCATTTTCAAGACCAAAAAAAGCCTTTTCTCTCAAAGAAATACAGTATTACAATATTACTTAAATCATTTAGCACTGGCTACTGCCCTGCTTTTCAAACAAACAAAACAAACAAGCCATTTTAAAAAATATTACATCATCATCTGTTTCTCAGCAATATATTAAACCTTTTCATTATTTGTATTTTTTTTTTAATACTTGATATGTTAAGGGAAAGTTAACTATTTTAAACCTTACTGGTAAAGCATCTCTAGAAGAAAGTCAATGAATATTAAACCTAACAAACTGAAAAGCTGCAGTCATCTGTAGCGGCAGGATAAGGAAAAGGAAGTGTATAAAGGAAAAGGATAACCCCTGCTGTAATGTGAGCCCACTGGGTCCTGCACTCAAGTCTCCTTGTTTGTTAGTTTATTTTTGAGCAGTAAGTAGAGTGGGTCATAGTGGTGTATCGTAATAGTCTGCCAGGTGGTCCATCTGATACTGCCGCTGTTGCTGCTGCTGCTGTTGTTGTTGTTGTTCCTGGTGCTGCTTCATAATTTCCTTGACCTCTTCTTCAAGCTCCGGTGGGATGATGAACTGGTCATCTGGATCTGGCTGTGCCGGAGCAGCAAAGTAGCCCCCTGTTTTTCTAAGCGGGGCATCTGTTGCAACTTCAATTAAGTTATGGCTCCTCTCCTGCGGTGCCACCGAACCGTTGCCCCGTCGGCGCCCTATCGTGCCCGTGGCAGAACATTCAGCTTTCCTGGGAAGGCCGGGCTCATCTTCATTGGCACTGATGACAATACCTTCGTCGCTGGCTTCCGCAGGCACCTGGAGTAGTTGCTTTTCCTTTGCTCGGCTGCAGTGGATGTCCACCTCCACTTCCACACGGCTGCCGTTTGTGAACACCCCTTCAATTGGCTCCTCGTCATCACTGTCAAGGCCGTTGTCGGAGAAGGCGCTGGAAAAGGTGGCGCTGGAGAGCTGCCTTTGAAAAGAATTGGACAGGCAGACTGGGTGCAGCATGCAGCGCTGCTCCCCAGGGTAGGCTGGGCTGTTCTCGTTCATGGCTACCTGTGGAGGCTCATCAGAGGCTGTGGACCCCACCTCGCTGCTCATTTCGGAGGTGGAAATCTCACTGCTGATCTCCGAAGCCATGCCGCTGCTTGAGGACGGCATCCCAAGTGCATCTGTTGGCCTGTCCTTGATAACCACGTTGACAGATTGGGGGAAAATGCCTGGGCTGGGGGGAGGAACCCCATTAAGTTCACAGCAACAGAAGCTGTCCTCCGTCACATTGAGCTGAACCACGACAGCACTGATACTGTCGTTGCAGCCGTAACTCTGGGCCAAAGTGCAAAGCTTCTTCGCAGCTGCCAACGCATCAGGCACATTTCTGACTGCTTCCACTGCCTCATCCATTGATAGGCTGTCCCACAGCCCCTTGCTCCCCAGAATGAAGAACTCGTCTTGTGGAGTTAAGGTAATGGACTGGACGTGAGGACGCGGTACAACACTTGGGTGAAGGAATGTGTATCCCAAGATTCTTGTGGAATCCGTCACACCATTCACTTTGCCATCCTGAAATGAGAAAGGAAAGGAAATTGGAAACAAAGCAGACAAGGATACACAACACTTGCACTGCCTCCGGTTTTAATCGATATCTGTTTTTGCAATACCCCAAACACAGCCATTTACAGATGAGAAAATGGAGGAGCAAAGCGACTTGCAAGAAGGTGACAAGGCTGAGATAAAACAGAGCAATGGCTGGTTTCCAATCTTGTGCTAAGCATCCTACACCCTACTGATTTGTCATCAGTATCACCTATGCACAGACCAAAGTAGAAGTCTGCAACAAAGAGCCATCTATTCTCCTCCTGCAGCTGCGAGAGCCAAGTGGCCTGTTTTACCAATGAGTCAGACTTATCCCTCCCCATCCACGAGATTTGGCTTTATATGGGACAAGATCACACACATATCCATTTGGTATAGCTGCAGGTCATTCAGTTATGACTCTTCTCTTGCAGCTGTAACAATGTAGGTTTCATCTTGGCTCATCACTTTGGAAACAAGAGTTCATTAAAAAGAAGGCTTTAAATGAAGCACACAAGTCAAATATAGCAGAGTGCAAGTCTGCATTTCTCTGTCAGCTGAGCGGTAGTGAAATGTTTTACATGCCCCAATTACTTACTACACTTCCACTTAGATAACTCATTTCTAAGAGGAGGGGGAGTAACATCTGAAGGGAAAACACTATTAAAAATGGGCATATTTGAAAAGTAAATCCCATGCATATCCAAATCCCAGGATCCCGTCCTGCTTAGAATCTGAGCTGCCAGAATAAGCAGAGCAAGCATCTGAGACGGTGAGCCTGGTTATCTGCCAGCCTGGTGGGGGTAGCTGCGCTCCCGCTAATAGGGTATTCAAGAACAACAACAAATGCAAGGGTTTACACTCATTTGGTCCAGCTGATGACAGCAGTGGTCACCATGAAGCAAACACAGACAGAAAAGTGAATCAAGACTAAAAAGAGCTTCCCCTTTAAAACCACTCAAAAGAAAAAAGAAAAAAATCTTGTTGGCTTGTTAACTTCCCCATTAGAAGCCTGACAGAAGTGATAAGCCATCAAAGTGCATGAAATCAGTGAGTCATCTTAAGATTCAGCCCAGAAATTTCCCTTTTGCTCTACGAAGCAGCATAATGAGAGCGCCTTAGTGATGCACGCTATGTTACAGAGTGACTCCCTTCAAACTTGTCACGTTTGAGATTCCAGGCGTCACCTTTCCTTGGCAAGATTAATAGGCACACGTTTTGTTCCACACACGTACCCCTGCTCACGTGCGTACCGCAGTCAGTTTTCTGCCCCTTCCTCCCCCATTAAGAGGATACAATATTTTCCTATTCCTATGCATGTGTTACACAAGGCAAAAGAAAACTGACAGCGGTGGCTTCAGGCTCGTAAGAAGGGAGCGAGCAGCCTTCTTCCTCTGTCATGGCCTGCAGCCAGTCCCCCATGCTGATGCCTTGTGTTGACTAGCTGCCTGCTGGGTCCAGGGAAGAAAATAAACCTTTCCATAGCTCCTTCAGTGCTTCCAATCTGAAGCACAGGATGGTCTCTCCCTCTGGGCTCTCCTCAGGAGCTGCATGTCAGAGCACAGCTCTGGGAGCCCATGAGCTCAGACAGCAAATTCAGCCTGTCAGGAGAGACAGTAAGGAGTCTCCTAGGAGAACGGCAGCATTGCTCCAAGTGCTCAGCTCTACTATCCTATTGGATTGGAGGGGCTCTTCATGACCACACCAGCATAGCAATTCCTCTCCCAATTAGGAGGAGGGTCTTGCCTTCCTTGTTGCGACACAACATGCTCACGGTCGTACACTCTCTGAAGCTAACCACAATGCAGCATGGTAACGGGATGGGACAGTAATGTGACTGTATGACATGAATCATCTTGAAAGAAAAAGAGCTACTGTGGAATCCATGTTACTAACATCACCTCTTAGAAGTTATTAATATGGTCATCTAATTTCACATATTGCTGTGCAAATACCCTCAAAGAAAGCTGCAACTTGCCACAGTCCTCCTTTTATCAACATCATAGTTCCCTAACCTCTGTGATAATGGCCTTATGCTGCTTAATCCTCTTCAGCTCTTCTTCACAACTCATCACATAACACCTGGACAACGGCAGAGGTTTCCCATTCCGACAGAGAACAGTTTGGCACTTCCCCACGTTCGCTGAGGTTAACGTGAAGCATCCACCAGGGTCCATGGGATCATGTTTTATATGGCAAAGGACAGCAGAGCCTCCAAGTTTTTGTCCAGCTGTTCCAAGTTTCCTGGAATTTAAACAAAACGATTATTGAACAATTCATTGGAAAACATGTGTTATGGGTACTAAGGAGAAACAATCAGTATTCTGCAACCACAAGCATTAGGGCATTGACTCTACTGCACCACTGGGACAAAAAACCAAAAGTCTCCGCTGCAGATTGTGCAATGCAGCCACAGTGCCACAATAATCACATATAACTCTCAGGAAGCATGCTATTCACATTGAGATGTACGTACTCATATCTGCTCAATTTCAGAACAGAAAAATCTTTGCACTCCTAGGAGTTACATGGTATGCTCTCTTCCTCTAAATCTTAAACGAGTTTGCATTAGAAATTGGATGGAGAGAAATAAAGAGGGTTAGAAAAGTACTGAAGGCTATTACATCAGTTCAGGTAAAGACAAACAGGACCCTCATAAAAATAGGTCCATGTTGTCTAGCCACAGCTTTGGCTTCTAAGCTACAAACTTTATTATATAATTTTAGCTTTAGAAACTCTCTATTTTTAAGCAAAAAGCTAAGTCAGAAGTTCACTCTTCAGTGGCGTGTTTTATTACAGAGCGTTATTCTGAAAAAAGTATCAAAATGAGCAACAAGGCACAGCAGTTAACTCCACTGTAAGAAGGCACGCTTCTATTATATGTTTTTAAAAACAAGGCCTGCTGTTCTAGCAGGGTTCACAGGGCGGAAAAAAAAAAAAAACACACACACCCCACACACCCTATGGATAGAGTATTTCAAAATCTTGTCATTAGAACGTACATTCATTTCAATACTATTAGCTGTACTTGTTTAAATTCAAACAGGACTGTGAAAAAAACACTTCTCCTTCCCAGTACTTCATTTGCAGGGGCCTTCTCCTACAGTAATTTCAAAGCTGAATTATGGAGCCTACTAAAATTATATTAAGGCCAGGCATTGCTGGGAAAAACTTTTGATTCAGAATACTGGGGAGATAGTGTGTAAATACACTTGTAGCCAAGCTTCAATTAATTAAAAAAACCACCACACACAACACAAACAAAAAAGCACTTAAAAGCACTTTAAGAATGTTGCAGAACATCTGTAATAATCCTCAATGAATGGTTAAATGCAACTAGAATGAATACTATTTCTGTTTCTCCAAAGGACTGATTAGCTTATTTTGACTTGGGACGATAAAAAACCCAAACCTAAAACTTTCTGCAGGAATGCCACATTCCTGTGAAATTCCATTAGTAGTAAACAGACTCACTTAAGTACTTCCAATGCTCAGTTTATTTAGTTTTTCTTTTTTTTTTTAAACTAAGATTTTAAGTATGCAACATTTTTTTCAGCTACAGGTCTAACTTCAATGAAGCAGTGTCACAAGCAACGATGGGAGGGAGGCATTTTTTCTCGTGTTTGGAAGGTTCAGACCACCCTACTGCTCCTACTTCCGGATATCAGAATTTGATTATTTTTCCTCTCCAAAGAGGCAGCAACGGAATGACAAGTGATGCTACTTTTAACTTGATCCATTTCCTGAGTTGCTAAGCTGCTTATTTGCTTTCTCCATTGTTTCCCTGACCTCTTTCTTCTCTTTTGTTCAATCCCCTTCCTCCTCCTCTTTCACTCAACAGTGTTTCCCCAGGCACAGTTTCTTATTCTGTCAAGAACAGCACACACAAACACATACTAGTTCCAAATCATCAGATACAGGTACTATTACAGTCATAGCTATCATATCTCTTTAGTTGGGCCTCGCTCAAGCGATATTCCTTCTCAGGTCAAATGAGACCTTAGATAACATGAAACAGACATTTTTAAGGAGTCAAAATATACGGTTTAAATAGTCATGTGCCCTTACATAACCTGAATCGATACAGAGAAACAGAAAGGACCAGCCCAGGCTTTGCAGTCAGTAGTAGCAACAAAGTTTAAAAGATGATCTAGAGATTCACACCACTACCTTGGCTACTGCCAATTCAGAGTAGTAAGACTTTAAAAAAAAAAAAAAACACACAAAAAAACCCAACAACCAAAAAGAGTAAAACTTCCATCCACTGCTTAGTCATGAACATTTAAGAATTTGGAGAGTGTTTTATTCTGTTTGGATAGGTGGGAAAGTGTTGGGATTTTTTCCTCCCACACCTGAAAGGAACAGAGGGTATGAATATTCACAAAAAAAAAAAAAAAGCAGTAAGAGAAAACACAGTAGGAAGGTACCAAGGCCTTTTTTCCTCTCTCCTGTTTTTTGAAGCAAGAAAAGAGCAGGTGTCCAGCCTGAAAGTAAATAAATTGCACAGTAAGCACACATAAGGTAAGAAAGGCTACAGGTCCAAGACTCACCTCTGCATAACGATGAAAGTATTGATCATGTATTCCTCTTCATTCTTTGTTTTCTGTAGCTCTTCTGCCAAGATGTCACTCATTGTGCACTGCAGGAGATATGGTACTTCCACATTGCGGTCACCATCAAAAACGCCATAAAGTGCCTCCCTGTTATCGCAGAAGTTATTGGCTGAAAGCGCTGCCACACACAGCCTAGCAAAACAAAGTAGGACCATATTAAGATCGTTACACCAACTTCTCGTCATTCTGGCCAGGAAAATGCAACCTGGTCTGATAGCTAGTTTTAACATGCACTGTTCACAAGCATTTTGACCTGCGGAGAAGAATCAGGCCCACTTAACAGTACTGGTAAGTGGAGAGAACTATGCTGAAAACTCAAGCCCTCAGGATTTTTCCTCCTTTTCAGCATGCGAAATAAGTCCTTTCTTTAAAAACAAGTATGCCCCAAAACAACATCAATTGAAACTGCACTTGCCCCTCCAAAAGCCATTTTTACCATTTAACACAGTGACGACCAAGTTAGCTGCTATATTAGCTTAGCTAACACTGAGTAAAGGTTTGCTGGCACTTGCTAGGGAAACCTTGGTAGCAGAAGATTTCTAAAAAGGTATTTAAGGAACAAAGAAAGATTCATCACATAGCCAGCAACACAAGAACTGCCAGACTTTTGGTACGTTATTTGTCAAGTGCTGCCTTAGTCACAGAAGTTCCACATACTATGAATATTCAGAGTCTGGCCATTCTACCTCTTCCTTTAGTATCTCTGATTTGGTTGGTAAACATCCTTTAGCTCAAGATAAAGCAGCTTTCCAAAGAGAAAAATGCTTTCACTCAGATCTTTTGCAAATACTGGAGTCTTGCATAGACAAAATGTGTTGGTTACACTTGTATCTTAGCAACATCTCTAACAAAGAAGAAAGTTGAGAGCCAGGCGGGGACCCAGTATACAAATATAAGTCATGGCACGGCCTCTGCCTTTGTGAGGCCCAAAATCTCCCCAAACTTTCACTGAAAGAAGGGTTTCTTTGTATCAGCATAGAGGCGCTCTGCTGCTAGGACGCTTGTGTAACAAAAACAAACTCAGGTCTTACTTGTTCTTAACTCCTGATGCTTCTGTATAACCGTGACTCCACACTGCTGGAGCTCCTGAAGCATCACCAGCTGAGGGCTGGTCAATCTTGAAACAACGAATATTGCTGCAAGGAGAAAAGAAAGGGAAAGGTGCAATGGAATGAAATGCTGACGCGATCCAGCTTAGATGTAAAGAGAGCAGCTGTCACCTTCCAGTTCTATTACAGTATTACATTTAACAGAATAAGATGAAGCAGGACATCTACAGTGGTTACTTTTATGTGTCCGTATACAAAGAACGGAAAAACAGCAAAAACCTGAGCCTCTGGAAGGGTCAGCTGCACTGTTTTGCTTATGTGGCTTTTCTTTTCCCTACCCCCACCCCCTAGCTGCTTTTTTTCCAAACTTGGCCCAGGAGGAATACAAGGCAAATTTGTCCCTAGCTTGATGAAAGCTGGAATAGGAGAGTCATTTTCTAAGTTGTATTTCTCTCCCACCCATTTTAAGAACAAGTCTCTGGGTCCTTTTCCTTGTATTCAAATGAAATCTGTACGACCCACACCAGCTCCTAAGGGAAAAAAAAAAAGCCTTTAGAAACAGCAGCATGTAAAATAGCCTTCCACGAAAATATGCACAAATTAGAAACCGGCTTCATCCTAACCCTCCACTAACTTGCAACACTAGGACTGCAGTCTGCACAGAGAGCACAGCCATTCTGCCTCCTGGGATTTTACAGTCTAGTTTCTAGTTAGGCTCTTGATCCTCTACACTCCAATTTACTACCAGCATAGCCCGAATTTCAAATATCTCGCATAGCATAGTAAAGACTTAAAAAGGGACCAACCCTATCTGTTTATACCCTTCTCTTCATACCGCTGCTTTGCCGGGGAGAGATGACCTCCCCTGTGCCCCCTATTGCTCTCTTCCAAAGGCAAGGAAAGCAAGCTCCTCACACGCTGCACAAACTTCAAAGGCACCGGAGCCTTTCATGGACCAAATGAATCATAAAAGGACACAAGCATAAAGGTCTAAGCGTTCACTGAAGATTCATTTTTCTCTATCCAAACTCCCACCTGAACCGAACACACAAAAAAGTCTTTTCAGCATCTCTCAGCCTGTATAGCCTCAGAAACCTTCCTCTGATAACCTGAAGGACTGTCACATCCGGTTCAATTTCTTTTTAATGCTAACATAGCAGCAGTCAGGGCATGCACCAGCCAGAGCACACGAAAAGCAAACAAATTCCATAAATAACGTTAGAACCACTGGTGTTTTAAGCCCAAGGTTTTGCAGTTGCCTGCGTCTCAAACAGAAGGCAAACTTCTTACCAAGAGCATTAGAAAAAGAATTATCAGACGCTAATCAAATCAGAAACTCGGAGATCGTAATTCTGTCTGCATCTGCAAAGTACTACACACACGAGCTCCCACACTCTCATCCACAAAGACCCAAGACTTCCCATACAAGGCACTGGACAGGATAGAGGAACTTGGATCAAAAGTTTTTGTTTGTTTGTTTGTGTTTCTAACTGGGTTGACCAATCCCTGGTTCCTGGGCAGGTCAAGAATCCAGATTTGTCTCAAGGCTTCCCAGCAGCAATGAAAAGGCCACCTCACTGCATTTGCCTTCAGCCTCCTTGGTGGCACAGTCACAATTGGACCACGTTCCCCAGAAAGAAACAACATCTAGCAACTCATCCCATGCAGGGGGAGGATGTGCTCAGATTTCCAAGCATCAGTGCTTATTTCTTCCCTAATTTAAAATGACTGTTACAGTTGAACCTGATACTCGCTACTAAAGATCAGAGTAGGAGTACTTTTTAAAAATTTATTTTAATTGCTACCCAAATCCTTGCAACCTATAAACCATTTGGCAACACCCTCACGAGCATGCAAGCCGCCTCCAAGATCTCTATACATATTTAAAAAAAAAAAAAAAAAAAAAAAAAAAAAAGAGTGACAGGACTTTTCTTCTCCTCACCAAAAGCGAGAACAGATATTAACCTACTACCTGCTTGAATCCTGGCAGGGCACAGATGGAGAGCTGCCTTTCACATGCAGAAAGAAGATATAAAAAGTGCCAAGTGTACAAGTATTTTTATGCCTGCCACAAAAAACAAGCAAAAGGAGCATCTCCTCCCTTGAGTTAATTATAGCAGTATATTGTGGAAGTCAGCATAGTATATCAATACGTACATCCACGAAAAGCAGCTCCTGAAGAGGCCTGAAACAATTGACCAGGCTAATGAATATTTGCAAGAAAGAGAACAGATCTGAGGTCTTAAGAACTTTTTTTGGTAACATTTAGAGCAAAAAGGAAAAAAAAAAAGTGTGAATTAAAGACAATTCACATGCCAGTGATGATGCACATATACCGTGTGCAACTGGGACATATTACTCTTCTACTGCTTAAGACTTAAATTTGTACAATACTGCTATTGGCATGACCCCTGAACATTAAAACGGCGAGAGGCTGGCCTGCCTACCTTGTCTGCCTGTCACACAAAAGAAAAGCTGATCTTTCGCTTTAAGTTTAGATACAACGCAGTTAGCTTTTTGATGTTTTTTTTCCTATGAACCAGAGCAACGTTACACACTGCTGCTTCAGGAAGGTTTCCTGTATACAACGAGCAACTCTTAACATAGAGGAATATCCCTCCTGCTTGTTTTTGCTGTCTGTTGTGGAGCATGGGCTCTTGTTCTCAACAGTAAAAATTGGTTACTTGAACTTCCATTTAAATTTGATGAAATCTGATGATTCAAACTAAAAGCAAATTCGTACTGTGAGTTTACCTTGTCCGCACAAGAAATTAGATTTAATGCTTCCGTGTCTCATCTTAACCATTTACAAATAAACCACGTGAAGCAAGTGCTCAACCCTTAGAAGTAAATCAACAAGTTCCTGAAATCATTCAGCATTTAAGGCTCAGATAGACCTAGAAGGAAACTTGCAGCTGGTTCAGTTCCATTCAGGAGATAAGAAAGGCCCAAGGCAGCACTACTATCCACAGATTATCCGTTTTAGGACAACAATTTCACAATGCATTACAGAACGAATCCATACAAAAACCTCAAGTCAATCCTTATAAGGGAAGCAATTCAATCATTCTTGGGAGCATCCAGTAGGCACAAGGCACTTTCTAAATTTCACTTACGGATGACACCTTGGTCACAGGGCAGGAAACAAACAGGTAGGCAGGAAAGAAATAGAGGCTCCCAAAGTAAGGTAAACCAGGAATGGAAATAAATTATGGGAAAGTTATTTATACACAAAAACAGAGAAGTACGAGAAGGGTAACAGGAAGCAGTACGTGAGGAGGTAACAATAAGCACAGTGTCGAAGATGGACCCAAGTGATTACACAAACAGATAAACATGAGCAAAAAAAAAAAAAAAAAAAAAGCTACCGACATCTCAGTGGTGGAATAAAGCAATTATTTTGGTTGAATCTAGCGTCAGAAGTTAAAGGGAGGTCAAACTGGCCCAACGGTGGTTATACCTGACCCCTCCAGGGGTTGAAAGCAATTGCATTGAAGTGGGTAAAGTGGTCCCCTTTTATAAAATATTAATTTCTGAATTATCTATACAATTTGTTACTTTCTGATCCTCTGACAGCAAGGAGTCATACTATTTAAAGAGAAATACATTTCTGTGTGTTGTGGTTGTGTCACATACTAATGGCAGGGGTCATTCTGTCCCCCCTCAGCTCTAAGTTAACTTACTTCAGCAGCTCTAGGGTTTTGTGATCCAAGGCTAGTCTGGGATTCCCAGTCAGGTCCAGCTCTTGTAGTTTCGGAGGCAGGTTTTCAGGCAACGCGATCTCACTTAGTTCATTGCAGCTTAGATCCACACACTGCAAAAGGAAAGCAGCCAAATAAGCAAGAGAATTCAGCTGTCGTTAAGGTCCTACAAATTTTGATTAAATGTAATAATATATGTTTCATGAATAACAAAGGCTGCACCAAAGACCTAAGACCATTCATTTACGTAAGTGGTTCTTACAAAAGAACTTTCAAATGGCATTTAGCCATTTTCCCAGACATCCGGGACACCTGCAAGTGTTTGCTCCATTTCCATTTCTGGCCAGGTATAATCCTGTTACAAAACTTGTAAGGCTTGTCTGCTTCTCCATAAAGAAAAAGATAATCGATGTATTTTCATTAACAGACACTAGTCATTTAGAAAAAAATGTTGCTGATGAAAATAGTTGCTAGTCTTTTAAACAGATTAAGCAAACAGAAATAAAACACAGCTGGGGCTTCTAAGACACTGGCATAGTAGCCTCTCCTCTGGAGTCAATTTAAACCAGCATGGATAGGAGTACACTCTCAGGAATTCAATTCACTGAGGGATATTAAAATAAGCAGTGTTACGAATGCATGGCAGGGAAGAAGAGGAAAGATATATCAGAGCAGTTTTAAACATGGTTTTAATTCATATAATCTTGCAAGAATTCATATTTAAATCTGAAGTCAATACAATGAGTAAACAAAAAAAACTAAAGCTGAAACATTTTAGAAAAAATAAGATACAAAAACGAAGAGAAACTTGCTGGCTACTGACCAGCTAAGAGCAAGTTAGCTAGAACAGCGCACTAGAATGATAAAACCCCAAAATAATTATAGTTGAAGCTGCATATCCAAATGAAAGTCAATATACAGAAATAAATATGGCATTTTAGAACAAAATCAACCATTCAAACCCTGTTACATGATGACCACTGTAGTATGTGCCAAAAACTGGCAAAAATAATTTTTAGAGGATGGAGCAAGTTGATATTTAGCAAGAGGACAAGAGAACTATCCACATATCTTTCGGGAAGATAAGAACATCCTACTATCAACCTGTGAAAACAGAAAGAAAGATTGAAAACTGTAGTGAAACTGAAGGCTTGACGGGAGAGGAGAAAAGCTTTCCTAGCTGCACGTTTTGACTGTCAGTTAATTTCCACTGATACAAGTAGGAGAGCCTTACATTTTTGTTGGTATATTCAAATAAATTGAGAGTTTATTGTAAACAACAGTCATGAGCTGGAAGCAGATACAGGATATCCAACAGAATTTAAAAAACTGGAAAAATCGTAACATTTTATTAAATATTTTCAATGTACACAATGAATTTTTTGATCCAAATCTCGAATCCAAAGGTTGCTTGATATGGAGGCCTCGTTATCTAGGAAGAGCAAACTGCAGATGTTATCTAAGCCTGATAAGAAAATCAAAATTTAAATCCATCATGCACACGAAACAGTAGAAAGCTTAACAGAACAGCTATTTCAGTGAGTTTTTCTCCTGCACAACTCCTTGCTGCTTCCACAGATCCAGTAATTACTTCTCAGATTAAAGAGCTGCCAGCAGGCCTTGCTGCATTCAAAACCTCAATGCCTCTACAAATTTGATAGAAGAGATTCCTGAAATAAGGAGTACAAAATGGGTAAACTAATCTCATTGTTCTCATTACATGGCCCATGTGCAAAAGGCAGCAACACTCTGTAGCAGATTGCTTGGTCCCTATGCACTAGTGAATACAGCTTATTCATCACGTTATGATTTCTGAAATTTTATTGTAGTGTTTGAGGAAGAGGTTAACAGGGAGTCTCTACACAGCCATGTTAAATTTAGCTCTATTCTATTCCCCAGGCAAGCAGGAAAGCGTATTTCCTAACTGATCCTAATTTCCTCACGCGTCATTTTCATGTGAGCTGTTTTAGCCCAGCCCATGCAGCATCAGAATAATTCCTGCAACTGCATACAGGATTCTGCATTGGGATGGGCCAAGTTGAGCACAAAGAGTTTAATATTCAGCATTTGCTTACACTACGTATACAGCTTTGTAACTGTTTTGCCCATGGCTGACAGAGACTTGAGTTATCTCCAGTTGTGGCTGAAGGTGGGCATAACAACATTTATCTGTGTAATTAGGAGACAAACTATCACAGATTAATAGCTTCATCTTTAAGATGCTACTGCTATTAGATCTTCCTTCACTTCAGATCTCGAGGTAATGCTCCTACAAAAGATAAACTTGACCAGAAATTGTGACAAGAAACCTCAATTTGACTTTTCACTGCAGCAGCCCAACAAGATACAGATGAAACAGAAGCAACTTCACTACCCATACCTGTTAACAAAAACCGGAGAAAAGTAAATGCAGGTGTCAGGCTGGGAAAAAAAAAAAAGGGTTGCTGAGCTCTGCTTAAGCTTACAGGAATACCCAGTTGTTCAATTGAGAAAGAACACTGAGGGGCTGGATAGTTACTTAAAAGTTCTTTCTAACTTTGTAAGACAGACAAGGAAATTGAAGCTGGACAGAAATGCTGCAAAGAAAAGTCTGCTTGGGCAACTGCCCAGGTGTGCCTATCTCCAGCTGCCTGACCATTCACAGAAGACAATCCAGTGTGCACAGACAACCCTAATTCTGACAGTTCTGAAGTTCTGATTGCTTGACTTCATATCCTTAATGTACTTTTAACATATGAGAATGTACACAAAAAGACAGTTTTTAAGTATGTGAACTAAAAAAATGTATATTATGTGGTATCTTAGAGGCCACCTCACTCATTAACGCAGGCAAGAACTTCAGCTCCATTGCTACTACCTCACAAGTTATGGAGATGAAAAGGCTAGACACTTTGGCAATAGGATGAAGCACCTGCTAATCTAGTTACACACACACACCCCATTCAAATTTCTCCAAACTTGCCTTCTCTCCAGAACATATTCGTTTTCTTCCTATGATCAAGTCTTTTATGGTAATGTAAACCTTGCAAGGGACTATGCATAACTTCTACAGCCTTGACTGTACAGTGTAAAATCTGCTTACAGACAATCATATCACTAGAATGACCTCATTCAGAAATCCTGGAGTTGCTTTAAGTGTAAAGCATCATAATTTATATTACTTTTCCTTCTGAAATGACTTCAGAGAGCAAAGCAACCATTGCTACTAACTGTTCCAGTATCATTGACTCCAAAAATCTAACATCTCAGCCTCTCAGGCTAATTAAATGTGAAAACAAGATTGCCATTACCTCAGGCAACAGAGTTTTGCAAGAAATTTAAGAGTACTTGAATGCCACCTCAGTTAGAATTAACCATTAAGTATGACATAATCACAGATGTGACATGCTTTGCTACAACCAGACTTATTTCACCTAATTACCAAATTCATACACAAACACCGAATTCTAAACTTACTTTGGCACTTTTTGAAGGCTCTCAAATGCCTAAGGCCGAGCTCCACTTAAGCTAAGTAACAGATACAGCCATTCAATACAAGCTGAAACTCTGAACTCATAAACACTAACTCCGACCTACAAAAATCACTAAGAGGCCCGAAGAATCCCTCTGCCCGTCAAGGCTACAACACTTTGAAACATAGCACCTTCCCCTGTGGCAACTAGTTTGACTTGTTTTACTTAAGTCAAAACCAGACTTTCACAATGATCAGGCATTTTTCTTCTACAAAGGTGGAGTCTTAAAGCACTCTGTCCTCTTAGGTGAAGTCACGCGCACTATCCCTGTGGTCCTAAAACAATGAATGACTTCCATGCCTCTTCTAGTAAAGAGAACTAAACTGTAGGGGAGCATAAAAAAGAAAATGCCCTGTCTTTCAAAAGCATTTTTCTGCTATGTAGTGTAGCAAAGAGTAGCACTTTAAATACTGATGCTTTTATGGAACATTCAGCTTTCCCAAAAAGCAACAACAAAAGGAAAAAGTTCTTTGCTCCCTATCAGCATGTTTACATTATCTTCCTTTTTTGGTTAAAAAACACCCTCATACTTTTAGAGAGATGTTTACTGTGCAGAGCCTCACTCCCCCACCCCAATTCTTCCTCTAAGAAAAAAGGCTTTACTTCTAATTGATTCTAAATGGCCCTTGGTTTCCTCTGGCCATTGTTCCAGGGAGGGAGGAGTATTGAAAAATCCACAAGTTTGTTTGAGATTTCCTGGCTAAAACCACAAAGCTCATCTTTACGTGTACTCACTGTCCAACAAAATTATTGCTCCTGCTGTTTAGCATGACCCCAGAAACTGAAGCACACACACCAGTCTGGGAACTTAGCCTTTTGACTTTACCAAGTGTGTGAAGGACACTTCAGTTTGTTTTGACCTCACAAACAAGTAATAAGTTCTCAGAGAACTACAGATAGCCTTTTTATTTGTGTTATCACAAGATATGCACACTTATGAGTTAACCATCTTCCACTTTCTAATCTCCTGAAATAGCACAAGACCTGAAATATTCTGCATTATAACCCAGACTGAAGGAGAAAATTAATTCACAAAAGATAAACAGTAAGGTTCTTCAGCATACTCAAGCAAAGAACGCCTTCTACAAGAAACAGCGTCAAGAACAGTTCAGAATTGCTTTTGGAAGAGCATACAAGAGATAATTAAGCATTCTTGCAGTGGTACAAAATATGACTGCAATTAGCTTGCCTATACAGTCAAATTCTCTGTTCCTGGAATTTATCTCTGTCCCTAAGGCCTACTCCGTTTTGCAGCTTCAATAGTTTTTAAAACTATGAGCACGAGCTCTAGGCAAAGTCCATTTCCACACAATCATCCAACTGCCAAGGCAGTAAGAGTTAGTTATGCATAGCTTTTGCCAGATGTTTAAGTCACATCACAGCAGACTTGGTCACAGGAAAACTATTAGCATTTATTTGGCAGAGAAGATGGGATCTGGCAAAGGTGAGCGTATAATCAGATTGAGAGACTCTTCTTTCCTTCTACTCTGAGGCAGCACAGGAGAGAGCATTTGGCTTTGATTTCAGACGAAAAAGCAGCAGTCAAATCTCTACAACTTCTGATAATAATATACTATCCTGTAGCAACGAGAAAGCTGAAGGGAGAATATGATCGGTCAAGCGTGCATTATACTTACTTGTTCCAAAGTACATTCATTCCTTACCTTTATTTCAGAAAGCTGCATGACTTCTGGGAAGACTTCAATGCAGTTGGAGTGAGCAATCACAGTATGCATACGTCTACAGTTCATGATGGTTGTTGGAATGGCTTTCAGTTTGTTCCCACTAATATCAATTTCTTCCAACTCCTCCAGCTTAGCCATTTTGCTATGAAAATTAAAATTTGAGAATTTTTCTTTTAATACATATGCACATTTTATTTTAAAATGGTGATAAAAGCAGTGGTTTTCATTACTTTAAGAAAATAAAATGGCAGACTTTACCCTTTTTCACGCTAGGGCCCATCATTTCTCCTCACATCGGACGCTAACATAGTTGTGGAAAAAAAGCTGTGCTGCTTCTGTTGTTTTATTTTCCTTATGTTCCCCTTGCTCTCCAGCTCCTTTTCACTCTTCTCCCCTCTTCCTTCTCTCTTTTTTCAACCCCAGTTTCTCACTTTACCCCACTTTTTCTCCTCTGTCTTCTAGTATCCTGCTCATCCCTTCACCCCATCCCTTACTATACCATCTTCCCCCCCCTTCCCCTTGCTATTGAAGCCCAGCTGCCTAAAACATCACAAAAGGACAAAAATGTCTATTTATGGTAATCTCTTTTCCAAGGTTGTACCCCATCACCATTACAGTACACCTGACACTTGAAAGATTGCTGACTAAAATAAGAGTGAACTTAAAGTAGAATAGTTCATCTGAAACCGCTGTCAAGGGAGAAACTCTACAGCGAGAGGACCTTTTCTCCTCAGTGTAGTTTAGTCCACTTCCAAATGACATTTTCACAAACCTCCCATGAAGAGAAGTCCAACAGGTGTGAGCAAAGTGACTAAGTTAGGGAAAACAGAAAATTTCTTGCTTGACTCCAAAAGCACAATGTCGTTGTGTGAAATGAGTCCGGCTAAAAAGAATTTCAAGTACAACAAAAACACACCAACCAACACGTAGAACTCACTTGTCTGTGCAATGCAAGAGCGCACAGCAATGCGCAAAAGGACGTAACAGATGAATCCATCACTGTATATCACTACATTTGAAACAACTCGTGCCACCAAATTTCTGTGCTGTTTAGTTCTTGCTGCAGAAATGTTTTATGTTGCCCACCAGCGGGCCTGAGGCAGGAAAACACCGTTACTTACCTTGCCGGGAAGCTCTGTAGGCGATTGTAGGCCATGTGCAAGATTTTGAGGTGCGGATGGCCTGTTAACAAGGGTACACATTTATCTGTGAGGTTGTTATTGGTCAAATACAACTCCTGTAAGATGCTATGGGTTTCTTCAGAAAGAGTGGCTGGAGGAAGCATTTCCAGTTTGTTGGCAGAGGCATTAAGAAACCTCAGGCTGCAAAGAAAAGTTGCATAAGGGAGTTCAGTGAAGAGTCCTGCAGCTTTTGTCCAAAATACAAATAAAATATCTACATATGAATTAAGAATATATAATATTTACAAAATAAATTTCAGAAGCAACAAGTTCACAGCAACGTATAGAAAGATCAGAAGTCTAGCAGTACATAAACAAAAATTCTGATCATGTTTTAAAAATGAACAAACATCAGCAAATAGAGTACTTTTAAATCCCTCTAGCCATTTATCGAAAATTCAGTACCTCTAACATTGCTATACACGTGCTTCACAAGTCAGAGTAATAACAAATCACATCATTTCCGTAACCATTCCCCACACAAATAAATTCTGAATCCATCAGCAAGGAACCATGACAGCACAGATGCCCTTCAAGTGACTAAAAAAGCCACAGTAAAACACACATCAATTTTTTTTCAGTATTTAAAACGTTGGCTAGGTCACAGGTAGCATTTTAACCTGCAGACCTAAAAGCAGCTACAAAGTATGAGAAAGTACTCTTGGAATATTTGGATGACTAAAAATGCATAAGTCACAAAAAGCTGAGATTCAAGCAGTAATTTGCCTTTTGGGTTTTAAATTGAGATAGAGCTCATCTTCAATTACAACAAAAACAGTTATATATTTGCTTGCTGATCTATGCAGAAATAAAACCAGATTTCTATTATATTTTCCTTGTTAATATTTTCTGCAGACCCATCATAAACAGCAAGGACTGAAGCAGCACGGAGCTATTCCTTCTTTCTCAAAGAATTTTTCCCAGAGTGGGAACAAGACATGCTGAGGCACTGGCATTGCCAACTTTTGCAAGTGGAGTACCACAGACGGAGGATTCACATTCTCATTGTGGAGTCTGGTGATCACGGAAAGCCCTAGAGATGAATACACACACTAGGCAACTTGAGGACTAGAATTCCCACAGGCAATTCCACAGAAATGGAAAAATAAGGTCATTTATCTTTAGTATCATAATTGCAGCATGACCGTGCCTTTTTAAGAGAAATAAACTCTCTCTCTTCCTTCCTCCCCCGGTTGGAAAAGGCTGCCTAACAAACAGAACTTGTCATGCAGAGGTAAACGTGTGCATGCCAGTCTGCAGTGACCGCACAGCTGGGCTCAAACCAGGCTGCAGTGCTCCTGTCAACTAATGGGAAACAGCAGCTGCAACAGTCAAAGTTACTTCCAAGAAACAAGACTCAGAAATGAACTTGCTGAAGCCTACAAAGCCAGCGCACAGGAGACAAAAGGCATGTGTGCTCTTGTCGTTGACTGATCTTAAGAGAAAGGTATAAAATATTGATAGCTCTTTCCCCCTTTCACCTACACAGGAACTCACACTGGCCTTTAAGATCTTCTAATGAATGGAACGGATTTGCAAGAGTTGCAGCTTGCTGAAATTTGCTCAGCTGCAAATAAGGGTCAAGCATGCTACAGAGAAGTCATGTGGTATGCTGAAGGATTAAAAAATATATATATTTCCATTAAAAGTAAAAATCTCTCAACACTGCATAGAACTGAAACTAGGTTAGCTGGTTTACAGAGGCAGAGGAGTCTACTACAGAGAAACACAGTCTAATCCTCGGGCTCATTCATTATTCACAAGGGTGGTAAAACTTCAGAGGAAGAGGAGGAGAGGAGAGGGAGGATTAGTATAGGAAAGAAGGGAACAAACAATTGCAAGGGTTTTCAGATTACTTATTTATTCTAAAAAGATGCTGTTCAATTTCACCCTTTGGGTAGAACCAAAAATATATTAAGCTCAAAGCCGGATTATTAAACCGAAGCATACTACATCAACAGTTCCCCTATTTAATTAAACACCAACAACCACACCTATTGCTAAAGTAGAGGCAACTACTGTTTTGGCAAGATCATTCTAACATGCGTGATAGTCTTCCCTCTCCACAACAAAGGCACTTTGATTAATACTAAAGCCACAATATCTTTTGTACTAGTCAGTACAAAATGACGATCTTCAGCGCAGTCTGGAAAGGTTAAAGGGGTTCCCACTTAAAAAGTCATCTTCTTATAATCCAACATTACCACAGCTCAGTCAATAGAAGTGTTTGAACTAGGTTCCACCTACAACCTCCAGCCCCTTGAGAGCAGGGCACTCTCATAGAGAGTCTCAACCCGGAAATAAGCACCAGCTGCTCCAAGACAGTTTTGGGTGGATTTCAAAGGAAGACATGAGGCTCATCTCCTTGTATGGCCTTGTGGGAAGCGTGAACTTTCACAGGGATATGTCAGGGATGAGAAGGTGGCAGTAAAACATCTCCCAAGAAAGAGCATTTTCTACCTTGAAGGGGAATCCATATTTTACGTATGGTCCTGCAGGCTGCAGCAGAACAACGTGCAGTCTTTCACAGGCACCTTCTTTTAATAATCAAATGGACCAGTAAGCTACAGAGGCATCCTACAGCTGTAGGATGTTCTTCATGCACAGCACAAAGTATGCTTGCTCAAGTACAGCTAGCCCAAAACACAGCTGAAAGCTTCAGTAAGAAAAAGTGTATTGCTCTGATAAAGCTGAAACTGATATAACGTATTATACTGAAGCCATTTCAAATTCAAAAGAAAAATGAATCCAAGAAAAGCTCTGTCGCTGTTAATAAAATTTCAACATTGGTGGGAGACAACAAGAAATCTCAAACTATTCCTTCACTGGTATTAAAACTGGTTGAAATTCTGCATATTCCTGTCCAAAAAAAGTTCTGGTATGTACATTTTCCAATGGGGAATGGGAGAGAAGCGTCATCCCCTCCAGCACCCTCTACCTGCCTCCACTTTTGCCAAATCTTCCAGAGCAATTGGTGTGGCAACGCTGGAAATAAACCCCTGGCACCCTGACTTGCAGTTCAGGGCCTTGATGTTATCAAAACACTGAGGTGGCTAGCAAAATCTTGCCAGCAGTTTAAAACAGGAATCCTGCAAGTAGCAGGCTGTCTCACCTTCCCTATACACATTAAATACTTACCTGTGCACACTAACAACCACGTAGCACTCACATTCAGGTTCAGAATAATCTCTATCTGTAGCTAACATCATCTCAACTGAACTAAAACTTTTTTAAAAAGAACAGGCTGCTTATTTACATGTTCTTTTTGACCAGCTGCTACATTAAAATGGTAAAAAAAAAAAAAAAAAGTTATCAGCCAATAAATCTTTCGATATAGTCTCTGGACTAAAAAAAGAGATATTATTCTTTGGACAGAGAGCAGAATGAACTAGCAGTTTGCTACTGTGTAGAGCTTTGCTAATTCTACGCTAGAACCTTATATCTGAGAAAATCAGTACTTGACCATCAGGTTTTTTCCTCAAGCTGATTTAACACAGAAGTCCTCCACCAGGTTATTTCCTGTCCTCTCTGTCTTCATCCTCATGCAGCGCACCAGATGCTCCCTTAGAAGGCACATCTTACAAATGCCCTCCAGAGGAGTGGAAATTTACTTGGGCACAACTGTTCCCATCTCTTGAGTGCTTGGACTTAAAAAACTGATTCATGTTCCTTGAAGATATCCCACTCACATTGCTTATCAGATGGAAACAGAATGTCAAGTATTAAAGCTCAGTCCAAAATTAATTGTTTCCCTTTCCAATTCCACCCACATGCTACACCACCAGCTCATGAAAAAAGTACAGCACCACTACAGAAACCTGAATTCAACAGCCCTCACACACACCCGAGTATAATATAGTGAGGGAAGCATGAATTAACAAGTACTAAAAGAGTGTTGGGGATTAAAAAAACTAAGGCACTGGTAGGGAGATGCCAGAATTCTTCAGCTTTGACAAGGTGCAAACTCTCCTCTGAGAACACTGAACTCCGGCTGGAATAAGTCACCTTTCATTTCATGCGGTATTAATGGTACAATCCGTTGATAGACGGCAATCCGTTGGTGGTGGTGGGGAACACGACTGTCCCAAAGAATAGACTTGAATTGAGAAAATGGATCTACTTGAACCAAATAAATCTAATATGCATACAGCATTCCCATGCATTCCCTATTTAAATCAGGCTTCTGATGTGAATTTTAACTTCCAAAAGCAGAGGAAGAAAATCTTCTGCTGAAAGCAGTAAAAAGGTTCAAAAATTTGTCTTGAACACTGATGTCTGCCTCTAGTATATACAAAGGCTAAATATGGACAATTCTTAGATCTCACTTATACAGCATCTCCACAATTCTTCACCATTTTCTGAGGTAGCTTGGTAAACTTGGCTTGCTGGTAAGAGACACCTATCACTGGAAAAATGCAAAGGAGTATGCTAAAATGCTTAGGAACGTGTGACATCAGAAAGAGCAACACAGAGACAGAGCGTCCAGTGAAGAAGCAGTAGAAAGTCAAAACCACTACGCTTAGCCTGAACGTATGGATAGACTTGGAAAGACTATTGCAGCTGCAAAAATAAACTGAAATGAAGATATCCAGTTTAGCCTATGCCTTAAGGTCTCCATCAGCACAGAGCCGGAAAAATACACAATTTCCTCTTCAGTCCTTTTTGCAGAGAGACAACCTCAAGTTCTGATCATCTAATCCTAAAATGATTTATAACTGTAGTAGCAAGTGAGTGAGAGGATAGAACCTGTAAGATAAGCACGTCTGGAGGAAAGTCACGACAGTTTTGCCAGTCCATGTGAAGCTGGTATTTCTGCTCCTTTAGATGAGGATGAAAACATTCAAGTGAATCTGGTTGATGGACTGCCAAAAAAAGTACTAGCCAGTGCTACTGCCTCAGCTCTTACTTTCTAACCCATGTTCAGCTGTTTCATTAACTGATATTTCCCCGGTTTCTAATATATCTGCTTGCATACTCTAGCCTACTAGCAATACCAAAAAAAAAAAAAAAAAGTATACAAATGAAATTAAGTATTTCTGCAACTGAAGTGTGTGCATCAAGCGTTCAAATGGCTCTTTGCATTCATTTGTATTTCTTTCTTGTTACATCCATAATATGATTGAATACTTACCGCCAAAACAAAACAGCCACAGTGATGGAAATGGCAAATATTAAACAAGAGTAAGTTTAATTGAGTTACCTTCCAGAACTCCACCAAAAAACACAAAACAAATCAAAACAACAACAGTAATCACCAAAACAGACAAGAATAGCTGAACAAAGCTGAAAGCAAGTATCAAGCAGAAAAGAACCCAGAGGATAAGCTTTGAACAGCCAACGGTGCCTCGGCCACCACAGTTGGCCACTGCCAGACACTGCAAATCAACAGAAAGCCCTATATTTAATTCAGGCAGATCATGGTTATAGACCTTCACCCTCCAACTGCTTTAAACAGCCCAACGGTTGTTTTAAGGGTCTGACTATGTGCAAGACAGTCATATTAACTGGAAAGGAAACTTAGGCAAGAGGCATACCCACAACCTTCATTCCCGTGTCTCCATTTTTTGACCCCACCTGACCACAGCCATTGCTTTTCTACCATACTTAGCTGAAACTATTAAACGCTTGCCCATGTTATATTAAGAACATTTGTTCAACATTGTTGTTCAACTTTTTGGTGTGAACCTGTGATTTGCTACAAGTTGGTCAAGGAAGACAGTGAAAAACCTGTATCAGAAACTGGAGAGAGAGGGAAAGGCATCTGCCATCACAACAAATGAAGTAGCGGACAGAAACTAAGGCTACGGGAATGCAGGTGCACAGAGAAAGGTTAAGGATGCTGCTTGGGAGTTTTTCCCGTCAGCCATAGCACTTGCATGAATTCTGTGTTTTCACAGCATCTGGTAGTGAGAAACGAACGCATTATCTGGCTGTCTCTGTGGTGCACATCTTGCCAAGAAAATCTCCACCCCATAAGAGAAATTCTAGCTAACGTGATCAAGATGTGCATACTTTCAGTGGAATAAACAGAACCAAGTTCTGTCCTGGTCATAGGAGTGTTTTCTAGACAAGTCCTCAATTTCTCCTCACCTAATAGCTTAAAATAGAAAATTAATTAAAAACGAGACCAACACACAATATCCCTAAATTACACTTTTCAGCAGAGAATTAAACACGCCTGCTTATTCCTTTTTATCTGTTTGAAGGGTTAAGGAAGAAAACTGATGTCCATGGATTCTACTGTGAAGAGAACAGAGGTCTTTCAGTATATTTTCCTTCTTCTTCACGAAAGTGATACTCCCCCTGGGCGTACCAATGCACTGATTTCCCTGCCTTTCTTCAGATGTCAAAGCCTGCCAGTGCCTGTGCTAAAGTTTGCCCAAGGCACTTCAGACCCACTTAATCAAATATTCAGGATTGAGAAGGAGAAAGTGTTTATAATTCACAGCATGAAACTTCGTGTCAAGACAAGATATCATCTGTCATCTGCACAGACCTACATACCTTTCCAAAAATGAACAAACAAAGCAACCAACAACCAAACTAATCTTTTCAGGCTCCAAAAGGTTTATTGAGAGATAAAGGTTCTGTGAGGTGATTTGTCCAACATTACATGCTGGGAAAGATCATGGCAGACCTCACAGGGAACCCAGCTCTCTTGACACGTCTGGCAGTACAGATTGTGCTTCCCAGGGAACGCTTTCAGTATAGTAGCATTTCGCCTCTTCTTCTTCTTTTCATTTTAAAAACAACAACATCCCCCACCCAAACCTCAAAACCCCAAATACCCTTCCTTCCTCGGCCCAGACCCACTTCTGTTGATACTTTGCAGCTTGACAGATGCAAACATCCGAGAAAATGCCAAGGTTATTTCCTGTACCAAATTCCAAACTTAAGCTCACGCACTGTGGACTATCTGCACTAGTATTTTTCCTTCACATTTATCACTTGTTCAGCAATGATAGGTGTACCAGCATGGGATGGGTCAGGCATTTCACAGCCAAGTCATCTAAACCAATAGGGGGGTATGCAAAAAGGAAAAAACAAAAAAAACGCCACCCCCCACAAAGTAACTGCTTCTGCTGTTCTCATGAACGAGGGAGGCTGCAGTGACGCTGAAGTGCCAGACTGGGTAGGATCAGTGCATCTCCTGAACACCTGACTTTGCTGATACCTGCAGAAGAGCTGGAAAACACATTCCCTATACTGCTGCTGCGTAATGTTAAACCAGCAGCAGGGAGAAAGCTCAAAGTCTGGTGCAGCTACAGAATACTGTTATTCTATGTATTTTCAGTGCTACCTCTTTTCAGCCTATGTTTAGCGAACATACGGAAGGCTACCCCTAGTTTTGATTTTAGCCTGTCCTTATTTATTTTGGTGTCACAAAAAATGAAACTGTCTACAATTTTGTAGCTCAGTTTAAAAAGGTAAGCTGGAGTATAAAAAAAATTGTGTGGCTTCTCTCTCACTGCCAAATTGCATTGATCCACATTTTAGACCTACAATCTCTACATCTAATTTAATGGAGTACTTATCTTTTTGCTTTTAAAAATACATGCAGCTTTCTGAAACTTATTGAAAGGTTTCTTTCCTTTCCAATTTAACATACAGAAATTTCAACGCGGGACCTGTAAACAGTGTTGTTTGTTTGCTTTTAATTGACCTAACCTTGGCAATCTCTTATAAAAAGTTTTTTACAAGGTTTACCTTTTTTAAGTTCACACAATCTAATGTACAATAGTTTGAAAAGTCATCCACAAGACAATTATAGCTGCTGTAGCCGCTAGCGTGAAATACCTTTGCCAAATGAATAGCCTATTAATTTTACCACTTTTATACAAAATATTATAGGTGATCACAATTACTACAATAGCATTGCTAAGACTCCTTGTTTGGACTGTACTTTTATGCAAAGTCTCACATCTAACAGTAGGTTGACATCAGAACAATGCTGATCAATTGATTTGTTCCAAAAGTGGTGCCCTACACAGGGCTGACCGTGGAAAGACAAGCAGTCAGAAGCATCAAGAAAAAAAAAGGAAAGAAAAAAAACCTCAGAGAATAAAAGCTATTTTATAGATTTTTTTTTTTTAAAGTAAATTAAGACTGAAATGTCATACTAGTTACCAAAACTAAAACCTTGCCATAGTAAAGTTCATCCTGTGAATGATAATTTTTAACCTAAAATATAGTTTCCTGGAAACATTACTGCTCAGAAGTCAGTCAGGTCAAGAGTTTATTTGGAAACAATCTCAACCACCAAACTAATTCTACAACCCAAAATGATGTGAACCCTAGGAAATTTAAACAGAGGTTCATAACAGAATAAAAGTGAAGGACACTTAACTGGGGGATGAGTTGAGACAGTGAGATCACTGCTCCTCTTGCACCTCCCTACCTCTCACAAGCCACGTACTCCTTTTGTCACAGTCAAGAAAGGAAATAAAATCCAACAACACACAGTCTCACTGCCTGTTAAATTATGCATGGCCCAAAACAGCCAGAAATCCCACAACCATTTGTTGAAGCACGGAGGTATGAGGAACACTGGCATTAAGCAAAGCAAGACCACTCACCATCCCCAGACTGTGCTAGCAGCTTCTGCTATTTTATCACATGCCATTAACCAGAGCCACCTTAAAGGATATGCTTATATCCAGGAAGAAAGATTCCGAAGACTCTGAGACTCAAGAAGCAGCGGTATAAAAATAAGATGACAAAAATCATATCAAGTGGTGACACCCGGTAAATTAGCGATAAACATTTGAAAGGCATAAAAATCTCACAAAGGACAGGGGAAACTCCTGTGACTGAGTTATTCTGCCAGCCTTATGCACAGATTTTGCTTTGTTTGAAAGGCATAAATAAGTCCCAGCCTGTGATTGAGAGGAAAGACGTTTTCACACTCCAACAGACAAGGCTAAAATACGTATTTAAAGAAACTGCCACTAACCCATCTCAGCATATGTAGCTGAAAATAGTATGTGCTTCAGCTTCACTGTACAGCTAGATTTCACAAAGTAGGTGTACAGCAGGAGCTTGGTGGGGGGAGGGAAAAAGCAACCATATAAGGGAACAAAACCAGAATAAAAAGATTTTCTGTTTTGGTGAGTTTGGCAGACATCTGCTCATATCATAGAAGGCCCGGCAGCTTTCGAAACAGCGGAACCTCAGATAACCCCTAGTTGTTCCTTTCAGCTAAGGAAATAAAACATAAAGCCAGGTTCCTTACACGCAAGTTGAGATCAGCATGGCTTTATATTTACCTGTCTGCTTTCAGAAGCAGATTAGATGGCAGCTCAAGGAGCTGGTTGTGTTGAACATCCAGGACTTCCACTTGAGTTCGTTCAAGCCGATCTGGTAGCCTTCCTAACATGTTATGTCCGGCGAGCAGCTTACGCAAGCTGCTATTGTAAAACAACCTTAGGGAAATAAAAACACCAAAAATAAGAAAAACCTAAACTGGAAAAATTTGCTTTGAGAATTTTTAGGTGAGATATCACAGCTCTTTACAAGAAAGTGATTCAGCCAACTGATTAGCAGACGTGGTATTAATTACACACAGATCTGAGAATATCTTCCCACTCTCCATCAACCTCTTAAAAAGGGTGAATGTTCAGAGACTGGGAGGGAGATTTAAGGATGATTAAGGAGGGAAAGCAGTGAGAAAGGGTTATCTTATTGCACTGTAGGAGATATGAATATAGAAGCATGATGGTGAAGTGGATAATTGCTAACAACGGCTGTGGAAAACTGCACTTGTGGGATCCCTCTAGCTAATGGGAGGATTTAAAAAGCATGGATGAAATCACCAGCCACCCCACAAACTTCATAGTACTTTACTCATCATGTGCTGACTCATAATCCAATGCTATTCCCTACCCCCCATTTTCCTTTCTCGTTAATACCGGACTAACACAAAGCCTCCCTTCCTGTTCTACAGCAAATGAAATTTATCTAATCCGCTTTATTTTCTTGAGCTTTCACAAACGATAGATGACCCACAGTCCCACCCCCCTGCCACATTTTTTGAGGAGGGGAGGCACCGTAAGGAGAAAAGAAAGGACTGCTGTACTGATCAAATAGCAAAGCTCAAATTTGCAGTAAAAACAACCTTATAAGGAGTTCAAAATCTGGACCTAAGGACCTCAAACAAAATGCTGTTCATCTCAATTCTGAGCAGGAGACATTTTCAGCAAATTAAAAAGAAGCTACTCTTCATCTGCCACCCGTTTTGCATTCTCACTACTGTACTGTTTAATGCTGACCTGTTTCAACCAAAGATCCTCAAATTACTCAGCATTACAGGAGAAACCTCCTTCCCTCTCTCTGTTACAAAGATGACCCAAATACACACAAACAGCCTTTCCTCCACCCCTTCCCTACATAAGGGCAAGATGCAGTAACACTGTAGGTCATTGGACTATTGCGCCAAAATAATCAATAAAGTATGCTGAGTTTTTCCCTTGATGGATACAGTCATACTTTTATCTATGTGCCAGTGCTAACAGTTATCTCAGTTGGGTGGATTGTCTGCATTATGACCATGGATACAAGTCAACAGCTAGCCGTATCAGTCAGGAAGGCTCAGCACTGCACAAAAAGTCTTAACATACAGTGATAAGCACATTTATTACGTTTTCATCATTTAACCATTTTAGTTTCATTTCACTCTTATTTGAAAGTGCCCCACAGCTATGGGCTGGCCTTTCTATTCTTTTCCTTTCTTAATCAAGACTGGCCAGTATCAAAACCACCAAACATAATAGGAAAAAGTAGAGTTGGGTAAGAGCACCTACCAAAAAATTAGCACATTTGGGGTTTTTTTTTGGATTTGGGGGGGGCACGTTATTTTTAACTTTAAAAAAAAAAGTTCAAATCCTAGCGAAAACATGAACAATTAACTTTTCAGTAGGAAAGTATTTTACAAATAATTCAGAAGAGCTGAGGTGTTTTTTGTTGCTGTTGTTTTTGGCTTGTTTCCTCAAGTTACAAAAGCACCAAAGGAACCAGGCTCCCTGGAGAGAGCTGAAACCACCACAGCATCCAACTAAGAAAGCTCCTGATGAGCCTGGGACACCCAGTTTCCAAGGTGGGTGGGGAGCCAGGGCTGCTCTTCCCTGTGGGCAGCTTACCAACTTGCTCAACTCCCATAGAAAGTTTAGATGAAATCAAAAAATTCCCAAGGGCAAGTATGATGCTCAGCATCAGATGCACCTTCTGACAAAACATGGTTTGGTAAAAACGTTCAAGCAGCTCCTTTAGTAAGCAACTGTTCAAGAGAATATGATGTTGAATACAAATAGATCTTTTGCATTTGTCAATAAACATAGGAACAAAAATGCATACACAGACATCTCTGCATTGGTGGCAACCAGGTCATTTCAACAAACCCTTAAAGCATTTTATTTTCCTTGGAGAATCTCTGGCAACGTCAGTTTTATAAAAATGAGTTTGTACTGTAGAGTTAAAACGTACGTGTGATTTTTTCGATACTTTTACAGCAGAGATGGCTCTATTACAGCCTAACAGCATACATAGTTTCCATTTCTTTAACTGGGGCAACAGACAGTCCTCTAACTCAATTGATCCAACTCCTTGCCTTCAAGGATTGCTTTCTTGTTAAAAGAGGCGAACTCAAACTCAACGCTGCAGTTTGCTTTGATTAGGTGTGACCTTCATCCTTCTGGGAAACTGTTGGTCAGTCAAGGCTTGGACATTTGTGGTTAGGATTATACGCATCTTCCTAGGAGAGGGTGGTTCACCTGCTTCACAGGTCTTTACAGAGAATCAAAAGCAAGCAGCGGTGCCCATGAACGCACCTACTCGGCACTGGTATTTGATACTTACAGCATTTGTATTTGAACTCGGACCCAAGTTTCCCTAAAGATTAACGGATGTTCAAAGCCTGGGTTTTGAACTGGGCTCTAAACTGAACTGACTTATTAGGAGCTAAGTTATCTAGACACATACTGCAAAGAAGAACTTCCAAAGATAAGCCATTTCCTGGGGTTAATGATAAGATGGCAGGAGAGACAAGTGGGATGCTGACTGTACCTAATTTCAGCTAATCATTAATCTCCCAAAGATATCCGGTATGCCTTGACAGTCCTTGCTGTTATGAAGTGCAAATGAAAAGCAAATGAACTTTTGCTCCGCCACCCTCTGAGTAGGTGCAGTTTCACTTTGTGTGAAAAACCAGATTGATTTAATAGACTGCATGTTAGCCTGTTAGCCTGCCTCACATCCTTTTCTGCCTACATTTCTGAAATCTACTCTCTTCCCATTCCCAACACTAAAATCCTCAGTTTTCACCATATTTCTCTTTTCTCTGAACCAGACACAATTATCTTTTTGGTTTATGATGTTCTTCTGTGCTATGCAGCTATGTAAGGCAAACACTTGATATCTTATCACACATTAGCTGTCCAGAATTTTCTATGGCTCTGCATGTCTCCATACGATTTCACCCTTTCTGCCTGGGTTCGTTCTTCCTCTTTCACAGCACCCTTTTTGAAGGGCACAGAGAAGCCAGGCATGACAGTTCTCTTCCAGGGAAGTCAGGCACTCGGAAATCCTCAACAGCATCACCTGACCAGTATACTCATCTGGACCAGGACTCTCTAGAAAAAATTAGTAAGAGCCATTCATAATTTAATTCTGACTCCCGTTTAAAATCTTTTCTCCCTGTTCACTGGTGTTCCTATCATTTGTATTCAATGTTAAGTTTAAACTCCTGGAAAAAGAAACCATCTTTGTAGTGAAGGCAATTGCTCTATTTGCAGAAGCTTACTTGCTTTATGGGGCTTTACTCTCTCCTTTCAATCCCTCTTACCCAATACTCAGATAGGGCTGTGATCCGGAGTCTCTAGGCACCACTGAACCGGAAATAAGTAATAACTTCTGGATCTCTGAAGTGTCATGCAAAGTTATGGCTGTAAATATTTAATATTCAGTATTAGAAATGAAGTGCTTTCCTCTCTGAACAGTGGCACAAACAGCTTCAGAACTTCCATTTGGAATTCAAAGGCACTGTTTTCTCTGCATGAAAGTAAGAGAAGAAAGGCTGTGTGTGGAAGCCTGTGGCATGACGACACCTCACAAGGTAAAAATAAAATCAAACAAAAGATAAAACGGGCCTGACTGTCACTGGAACAAACTAAACACTGAATCAGCAATTATTTCTGAATTGCTTATCCTGTTCCAGATTGTGCAACTTTGTCTGCAGGACTTACCGGGCTGGCAGCTCACGTATCTGATTGTGGCCAACATCCAACACTTCCAGTTTTCTGCTGTCACATACCCACTCAGGCAGGTTTTCCAGGTGGTTTCTATGAATAGAGAACACAAGAGGTAAACTAAACCACAGTCCAGATTTAAAGGCTATTAAAAATACAGCCTCAAGAGAGATACAGATACCAGCAGATTTGCTATATATATGCTTCCTGCGAGAGTGTACATCCCCTCTTCACTAAGGGCACTACAAACACAGTAAGATTCTGACTGATGGAGTAAGAAAGCTCATAGTGTTTTCTCCCTAGATGTGCAGACAGTAACCAAGACAGGGAAGAAAGCTGCTGCCAAACTACCAAGAAAGAAGTATCAAGAGTATCAGAATATCAAGAATGAAGAAATCTCCGCAAGAATGAGAAGGAAATTGTTTTATTGTCCATTTCAGAGATACTTCCCCAAATATCATTCACATCCTAATACAGTTGCAATGCACCTCTTTGATCCCCCAGAAACTCAATGCCGAAAGCCACTCTACTACTACTCAACAATCTCACTGAATAGAGCAAAAACTTCAAAGCCAAAGTTTGCTGTTCTTACATTTGCCTCCACAGAAGCTAATCTTTTTAAAAACTAGAGTTTTTGGAGATAAGCTTTTCCAAACACTGCACGGAAAACATGCAGCTAGGCAAGGCTGGGCACCTGCGCTTCCTGCCTTAAATTGCAAACATTAGCAGCACAACATACGCGGAGGAGACTTATTTTATGTCTGTGCCATATAAGAATCCTGATCCTGAACTTCAAATCTGCATGTGCCTGTTTACGTGATTTTATGCTCAATTGCGCATCTGTGTATGTTAACTAAAGCAACAGATACATGCATACATGTGCACGCGTTCTGGCTCGTTCATGTACTTGTACCCTCCGTTTCATTCATGCAATAGCCTTTAACCAGAATATCTGGTAGCAACAGAACCCTTCTTTTCCTGAAACGGCTTCCTTTTCAGTCTCAAAAAGATTTCCGAAATTCCAAGCGAGCCAAAGAGGTCCAAAAAGCTAAAGACTCCCTATCCACGTAGTTCCATGCCATCACAAAACTGAGGCACAAAAAGGGCAATTACAAAGTCGTGCAGCCTTTGCCAATACGATCGCTACTAAATGAAGAATGCAGCTTTACAAAGAGCACTTCTCAGTAAATCACACTTACTCAGCCACACATGTATACTACACTTAGGGGCACAGTGACGGTAACTCACGATTGATGCTACTTCAAAATTGATGGCTGCTGCCCCAGGTTAACCCACTAATTGTTATGGTCATCCTCAAAAGCTTAGGTGTGCTTTAAGAAGGCTTTTAAACGCATTGCATTATCACTTTAACACGCAGATGAGCAATTCCTTAAATAAGGAAGACATCAAGCACATGTGCGAGGTGTTCCTGATTCAGCCTTCATTGTAGAACAAACTAAAATAACCCCTTTTCCATTTCTTTCCTAACCCTGCCTTCCCTTTTAATGTGGGATTTAGAGATACGTTCAGAGGGCAACTGCAGACAGCCCTGCAGCAGGCAGGGCGCCATGGAATAAGGATGAGCTGCAGGAGCTGCAGAACTGATGAGTAAACTATCAAACTGCGACCCAAGCCAGGCTTGTGATACAGACACACCCAGAAAGCAACTTGCATGCATGTCTCAGATCAGTGCTTATTTGAATAACCCTGTGTATTTGTGCAAGTTCAGAAATCTTTAAATCAATGACATTATTTTCCATTCACATGCATTATGCTTTTCACAGTGCAAATGAATAAAAAGGACACAGAGAAGAGCGGGCCAGTAGAAGAAAGCCCATCTTCTGACTCTGAGAATCAACTTTTTTATACCTCAAGATCCAATTTCAGTCTCAACATCCTCTCAGTAAAACACCAGTGAATGTTGTTTTTCACAAACTTGGTTGATGTATGTTTTACAGACCCCAAGAAAAAACAAATACTCTTACCTAGAAATATCCATATAAGCCAGGTAATTAGGAACTGGATACACATCAAGGTGAACAAGTTCTAGGGGGTAAAATAGAAATAAATGCGATGTCTCAAAATACAAAATAGCCATATAGGTGCAGATCTTCAAGATGTATTTTAAGTAGCTAACACTCACAGATTTCAGTACAAGTCAGTAACCTAAGAAAAGCTTCTCAGGCTTTGGACCTTTGTGAACTGAGCTTTGTTTCTCTATTACGTCTGAACGCATACGTTTGCTGTATCAGGCTGCACCTGCTACGACAGTCACTTCCTAACAGATCAGAGAGGAGAAACTGGAGGAGTTGAGGCGTTTCACGGCAAACTCTTATCTTTGTCCCACTCAGTTGTAACTTAACCTCTGCCACGCTTATTTATTTGTCTTCTCCAGCCAGAATAGTCACGCATGAACCTACTCTGCTTTTCCCATTGGTCACTTTTAGTATGGACATGGAAGTGAGATTCCCCACTTTGGAACATCAAGCTATAGAAAACTCCAGATTCCTCCAGGTCATGACAAGACACGATACTTTTCAACACAACAGTACAGGAGCATCTGCAGTCCTTTGGAAGTTTTTGGTGATAAGCAGCCTCATAGACTGCATAGCTCCTTAAGTACAGCTAGCAATGTTATATTTTGATTTCCTAAACTATATTTCATATCCTAAGGTTTCTATGTAATATTTAATGTTCAGGTTGAAAGAAAAACAGAATTTAAGCTTACAGAAAATCCACTGAAGTGCAAGTGTAATGAACATTACAGTCTCTCCGAAGGATGAGACTAAAACAAGGTGGCCAAGAGCGCAAAGAGAGGTTAGTTGGGGGGAAAAGCAAGACTCTCTTCTTCTCTGACCAGATAGGCAGTTGACTGCAAGACCCAGGATGGCTTGGGTTCTCAGCTTACATTGCAGAGCGCATGCTCCGACTATGTTAACTTTTCTTAACAGCAAAGATCTTGGCATGAATACTTAATGAAGGCATAGGCCTGGGTAACGTTAAGATGACAGCCTTTTATAGGCAGTGCAAACTGTTCAGTAAATTCACAGCTCGCTGAACTTCTGTTTCGTTTATTCCACACCAACCTACTCCAAACAATAAAAATGGTAGGGAAAACTGAGTATTTCAGTTATATAAGTAATAGCGGCTTCTAGAGACATATCAAACAAATCCTATTAATGGAACACAGGAGTTATTCAACTGGAAAAGGCTGCATAATTTTTATTTTAAAATAAAAATGAAGTTACTGATCACAGATTTTGTAGCTTTCTTACCAGAGTAACTAGATGCTGCAGTTAATATATACATTGTTTTAATCTGTCTCACAAAAGGCCACTTGTTCAAGCCTCCTTAACTCCAGGGAGAAATAACAAATTCCTTCATTTGCCTTGGTAAAGTAACACATTTAGGCAGCACAAAGAACTGACGCTTTCAAGATCTCTCCCTGCTGACACAGAGAGGACTTTCAGCCTAAATTTTAAGATTTCCATGGTTTTGAGACCTTCAAGTCAGCAGTATAGTGTTATCTGAAAGTTATATCTGAAGCTCAGGAGTACCCATAACATGACACAGCATGTGCTGAACCCTCTAACCAAGGGTCACATCAACAGCCCCCCCCGATTCCCTCCTGATTACATGCATTTTATGCCATAAGCGTTCCACAGAGAACCAGGTATGAAAACCAGACAACCAGGAATGAGATGACTGCCCTGAAAACACTCTTACCATTTGAGGAAGCATAAAGCGCCTTGAGAAAATATCCACTGATTTTGAGGGTCACCAGCTGATTTCTTTCACAGTGCAACACTTCAACGTTGTTAAAAACTGTTGCATCCAGCTCACCAAGTTTGTTGTCTCGGAGATCCAACTGGGTCACATGATGCAGAAACTCTATTTCATCAGTCACCAACCTCCTAATTGAATTCAGTCTTGGAGACAAAAAAAAAAAAAAAAAAAAAAAAAAAAGGGTGATTAAGTGTACCTGCACGATAGGCTTCTGCTGCTAAAGTAATACTCGCGCTACAATCAGTGGCACTGCATTAAACTAGCACTCCTCAAAGTTCTGATCAAGTTCGATTTTAAGTATTTTTCTCTCCATTATGGTGTTTTAAGTGGGATGGATCAAGTATCTTGTTTTATCCATTATGACAAAGGAATCATAACAAGAAGCTCCTTTCCAAACCACTTTGAAAACTACTGATAAAAAGCTCTACAAGAAAGGAGGTATTGTCATTATTGCATCTAAAAACATGATCTGGTTGTTATTTGTGCCTGATAGTATGGAAAAGAAAAATAAAATCTCTACAGCTCCTGCTGGCCTTCAAAGAGCCATCATGAGCATCTGCTGGAAAAGCCTGGCAGACATAAGTAATCTGCAAATATCAAACTACTGAAAGGCCATATTTAGATTTATGAACTCCTGTACTCGCCTCTCACTTCACCATGTTCCAAAGTGGGTAAACTCAGAAGCTAAAAAAAGCGTTGAAGGAAACCCCCCGTGCTCCCCCACCCCCAAGAAGCATGGATCTGGAAGATGAAGAGCACAGGTTTTACCATATCTTCACTGCAGTGCACTGAAGCTGCCAATCCTTAGCAACTTCCCCAGAAGTTACAGTTGAAATAAAGTTGATCTATAACATCCAGCAACATTTGAGAGGCCAGAGCACTTGAAAGAGCTCAGCTGCAAATTCTCAGCTCTGACCATAATACCTGAAAATCACAGTAGTAATTTCTGTGGATCCATTAAACCCCCTAGTGAGGACCAGGACACGTACCTGTAGTTCACTTGTTGCTCTTGCTTTTAAGGACTCTCCCCTCTGTGTTATAGTTATGTTTGCAAATTAATTACATTTTCCAATTAAAAGAAAATAGGGAATATGATCCCTTCACCACCACAGTCTACTTCTAACTTATAAGGAAACGCTTCTTTGTGGTTTCTCTGAAGCAAAACGCTTTGCTGTACAGCAAGTATGGCTTGCAAACACAGTCAACATAAAATACCCAAGGTGGCATTTCAAAGGACCAGTGTCCACTGCTCCATGCAGAAAGGAGGCTGCAGACAATGAGAAGGCTCTCAACCGCACAGCTAGAACTGATGGCAAACTCGGCCAACTCAAAACATTTCATAGCATTTCTACTCTGATGCCAGAAGTGACGGCCTTGGAGCCCCTAATTGGTATCACCACATTTACTAAAAGCTGAACTGCTGGACTAGCCGATGTAGGTCTCAAGAGTCTCTCTTGCTCTTTTTGAGCTTCAGACCTTGGACAACTGGGAAGCAGAAGGCCTTTGACAAAAGCACTGACAACAGATTGGGCCTAGGACGTGAAGTCTTCTGTTTCCCTTCTGGGATCAGGGGCTGCTTTTCTTTTCCTCTCCTTCTCAAACAAGGACTTCTAAAACATAATTAAAATCCAACAAGTCAGTTCATGCATGTCTCCTAGCATGTTCAAAATGAACCAAAACATACATGGTTGAATTCAAACCAGAAAATGAAGTTATTTAGGGATAAAAATCAGCATCCAAGATGCTTATTTTTAATTCTACATTTTTCCTGTCCCTTGACATCAGCCTCTAGCATCAGGTGGTCTGACAAGTAATACTACCTACTTCTATTGCCTTTCATACTTCCGTAATAGATAGCTTTTGACTTAACTAAGCAAACTGCACTGATTAAATATCAGGCTTTAACAAAGGGCATGAGAAAGTGAATCAACATAAAAGCTAAAGCACAGCAGTGGTGGTGGTGGTGGGTTTTTTTTTTTTTTTTTTTTTTAACATAGATGTACACCCAGAGACATATATTTCAAACTTGCCAAATACACTTCAGAATTCATTCATCCATTTTAGCTATTTTCTTAACCAGCTCATACTTACGCTGGCCCGTCCCGCACTGCAAAGGCTACACAGCATTATGGTATGGCTGTAAATTTCAGCTCTAGTAGCCCAATTTACCCCTGGACCCCAGAGTCCAGGCTATGAAATGAGCCTTGCTCAGCAGATTATAGGAGCTGGCTTCCCTGAAGAATAGAGAACCACCTTGCACCAACAGAGCCATTCATAAAAAGGATCAATTTACTCTCTGCTGTGGGCATCAAAAATATTATTATTCATGGTGGATTTGTCTTTGTAACATACAGACAACTGAGAAACGTTACAACAACTGTTTTTTGTCCTCTCACCTTTACTGCCCGTTTCTTCACCTCATTCATCTGTAATATATCAGACAGAAGCTCTTTGGGTCTGAGACATTATATTATTTGATTAAATTATTATTTTTATATATAATATTATTATTTTACTATACTATTTATTATATTATATTATTACATTATATTAGTACTGCATCAACTTGAACTGCTGGAATCACCAGTATCCCAGGTACTTTTTTGTTTATTTTTTTCAATGTAGTTTCCCCCAAAACTCATTTTCCCAACTATTAATTCCCCTAAAAGCCACCTCTGAACGCTAAGTCACTGTAATCACTGAGTTACATAATACAGTCAGAAACATGGTCCAGTGGACTAATATAACACAGTCATACCCGGGGGCTACTATGATAGCCAAAGAGAAATTGTTTCAAAACCAGTAATTTAGATTCACTTATTTCCCCCCCTTTTCAAATACCTACCTTAGATCCACATGTTTAATATGAGGCATCCTTCTTAGCACTTGAAGGTTGAGGGTATCCACGCAGTTTCCCGACATGCAGAGTTTATCCATAGCAGTCAGTTTCTCTAACACTCCTGGAATGTCAGTGAATTCATTGAAGGACAGACTCACGTAGCTGAGCTGATGCATATGCTCCAGTTCATCAGGAAGGGACTGGAGAAAGTTACCATCCAGCAAAAACGTCTGCAAGCTATTGAAGGGAGGCGTGGGGGGCAGGGAGAACGAAGAAAGTGAGAGACCTGTTCAGTTGTTATAACTCACAAATCTACTGTAGTTACAGTGAAATAACATGTATAAAAGGGTGGGAAAAGGTTACAGAACAATCCTTAAACATCATCTGCTAAAGATATTGACTAAACGCCTTAAAAGGCAGTTGCACCACATCGTCAAACACCTCCAGAATTGCAACTTGCACGATGACGACTGAGGCACAGTAGCAAGAAGCAGGTTTGAAGAGTCCCTTCAGCATGAAGATGATCCTTGTTGCAAACACTGGGGATTAGAAGAGCTTCGAGATACAGGGCATTTCCCCACCACCTGAAGCTCACAACTGCTTCAATACAACTCTACAAGTCAGTTTGCTGTGACACAACTCAACAAAATTTAAATTTGATTATGTACAGGGTAGCTGTTGACTGCCTTTACTATCAAGCTGTACACATTAAGTTTTAAGAAAGTACTTGCTTGTGCATATCGCCTACAACTGCTGGAACATTTCTGAGGGCGTTGCAGGACACGTTAAGTTCAGTCAGGGTTGGGATGCTGCAGACTGCCAACGGGAACTCTCCTAAATTATTGTTGGAAAGGTTAAGGCTCTTCAATTTGGTGAATCTACAACGAGATAAGGGGGGGGGGGGAAGAAGACATTTTAAGGAAGTAGAACATAAACATACCAAGTTGCTGTGCAATAATTAATACAACGTGGGATGGGTTACTTAAATGAAAATAGCATGCATTTTTAGCTTACGCACCCAATATTCAGAATAAGCACAGAAACTACCAGACAGCACTTGCAAGAGTTCATTGATCTTAATCTGGCACAAGAAAAACAGGTCCTCCTGAACAACACGGTAAATATATTTTCCTATGAGCGTAGCACAGAACAACAGATCCTTGCCATCCTTACGATATATGTCATTTCCAATGAGGTCTTCTGTGGCATCCGATCCTGTACTAAAGCACTGCTGCATTCTGAACGTATTGCTTGCTATTAAGATTACCCATATAATTAGTGACAGTGGTAACAAGATGCAGGAATTTCTTAGCACACTTGAACGCAAAATTCTCGCGGGTTACCTCAGCTCCATTTGTGTGAGTAGATACAGCATTTCAACCAAAAAAAAGGTCATTAGAATATTAGGTTGGTTTGAACAGAACTAGCATACATGCTGAAGTAAAGCAAAATTTAGCAAGACTTCTGAAGCGACCGAGTCAAATTCTTAAACTGTCAATTAGGCATTATCGATCAGTATTGATATGAATCACTCACACCGATTTCAAAATTTTGTCCTTGACACGTCATGGAACTCCTAAAATACCCTCCATTTATCAAGTCAACCAAAGAGGTAACTTGCATATGCTGCCCTTATCAAAAACAACGAGTAAGACTGGACCAAAAAAAAAAAAAAATCACCCCACAAACAAATTCCAATTAGCCAGGCTGCATGTTCAGCAACATTATCAAGGTTGCCTAACAACCACTGGGAGGTGTGCCTAAAGGCAAATAAATGGGTGAATGAAAAGATCTGTGTCAGATTCCAAAAGATGGAAGGAAGTTTCTTTTCTGGCATGGTTTATGCCAGGGCATTTTATTTCCCTTCATTAGGTCTCCTGTACTTTATTTGTGTGAGTAGGCTTTTATATAACATGTTAAACCACTCCAATGAATATGAACACTTTGCGTGAAATTAATCTCTGATAGCATGTGCCAATGCATCTACATCCTCAGCGCTGGCTCAACATGTTCCTACCCCAAAGCACTTTGTTTTCTCCCATCCAGAAAACAAGGACATAAAAAGCATCAAGCATTAAATGGGTTATAAAGTTTGAATGCTAAAGAGACTCTTAAAATAAAGCTCACAAGCTATTCCAATTAACTGACACGTGTCTTTACTATTGCCTAAGTCAAACTCATGCAACTGATCAAAACTCAACATGAACACGCAAACAGTGCCTTCACAGCTCCCACTGAAATGTAGTATAAGCAAAGTGTGACTTTTATCCCAAGAGACAGGCTGTAAATACACTTAATGTTTACAAAGATTTCCAGCAAGCATGGGAATGCTATGCTCTCTATTGGTGTTTGGGGGCAAAGAAGGGAGGGAAAGATAAGGAAAAATCATGGCCAAATTATCACAGATTTTGAACACCCTGTGCCATGCTGGAGGCAGAAGAAATTTGGAACAGACTTGGACAGAGACTGAATGAAATCTTGCAATCAAATTACTGCTGCAGGGGAAAAAATGCTACTGTGCAGAAACAATGACTAATGTATCTCTAGAGGGAGAACTGTAAAATAGAAAGGAGGCTAGGGTAAACTAGCTGAGGTTAACGAGGGCTGCTAGCCAGAAAAAATGCCTTCCTGTTCCTCTATTTTGAGAGAAAGGGCTTAAAAATCTTGAACCTACAATAAACAATTTGTAACATGGGGTATAAACCACAATCCAGTAAGTCTTTTGAAGGCACTGGGTGTTAGGTCATAAAGATATTGGCTTTAAATTTGGGGGTCAAAGCCTACCCAGATGACAGTCTCTGGGCAAGAACTGATCAAAATTCCTTTGTGAACATCTCTCTTTTGCATATGATCAGCTGGAGAAAAAAAAAACCCAAACAAACAAAGAAAACACCCAAAACGCAAGAGGATGTGCTCTGGAGAGGGAGAGGGGCCTGAGAGGTAGAGCGCACACAAGTGTATGCCCCCACAACGAACTATACTACCTACTTCAAGTTTTCAGCACTGAAAATTTGGGTATGGCATGGGTATGGTTCCTTCTCACTCCTCAACTACTTTTGCATTATCTAACTCCAAAGCAGTGTTTAGCTTCAAGATTTTCTATGCACATTCTAGTGGAAGATTATCCTGAGTCGAAACAGAAAGACGAAAGAATGTACGTGTGTTACACCTTTGCTACCCTGATGTACGTTTATTATGGGTCTTCTGTGAGTTGATTTGTACGTTAAACTCCCAGTTTATCTAACTACTAAGGACAAATTGAACTGGTCAGCAGAGCTATGTAATGTGTAAATGAGAATAAGTAGTACTTCCCAGTACTGGAGATGCTGAAACAGAAGCTGAAAACGCACTTTTAAGTGCATGTTAGATAATCCACAGAGGAGAGCTTGTTAAGTCACATTTAAAGAGAAGCTGGGAAACAAACACAAAGTTTAGCTAGAGTTAAGGGGCTAATTGAAGACAACTGGCAGGAAATACCTATTTTATTCCCTTTTTGTGAACTTGCAAGATGCTAAAAAGCCACATTTCTCCTCATGGAATAGCGTCAATTACAAAACATGATTAATCAAGACTAGAAGGCGTTTGCTCAAAGTTAACACCGTAAGTCTACCTCTCATCTTTGGTCATTCACTTCACGTTATCAACAACGCAAACTGGTTAGCATATTTCCACTATGGAGCACTGCCATGCTGCACATTTAAAATGTTGAACGGTTTATAGCGCTTTTTATATCTAGATAGATTTGCAGTCAGTAGCACCCACAGCACTTGTAGTCTCAATGTAAGTAAGGTCAGAGAGAAGTATTTTATGGAATCAAGTTTTCTGTTGCTGCTACATTTGCAGTGTTGGGCTTTAATTAGATTTTACAGAACAACATCCCTGCTGTTTTCCCACACCCAGATCTTTACTCCTAGCAGAAGCGGGGGCACACGCAGGTGCTGCCTCCACAGCATTTGTGGGAAGAAAAAAAAGATACAACATTGCTTATCTGTTTGAGGCACGACAGTGTAATGACTTCATATCAAGTATACATGCTTTCTTTCCTCTTCTCCCACCTTCCCTTGATCGAGACTTTGCTAGCCTTTAAAAAAAAGGTCAACAGCATGAAGAACAGCATCTCTCAATATGACTAACTGAATATTAGCTTACTAAGTTTTCTCTTATAATAGCCAAGACAAAAATAGTCATTTCTCTGACCAAAGAGAGTCTTACTTTAAACTAGAGCAAAATGTTGACATGTCAACCTCGACTTTGAGCATGCAGTATGACTGAACACTAATTGCTGTAATTGAGCCAAATAATGCCGACTTACTTAATCCTGAAGCTGCCACTTCAGGAGTGGTTTTAGTTTGACATAGGCAAAATGAGGAGAGGGGATAACAAGAGAAGTTTGTATCATGGCAAAGCAACGAACTCACATGCTAACATCAAGTTCAGATCTACTTAATGTGCACAGCAAAGGAATTTGCATCACACAACACAGCATTTGTGTTCCTATATATTTGGGGGGGGAGGGGGAGGGGGGATAGTGGAATTGGCCATGCACTGATGTTGGAACACAGCCATAAAAACCTAGCCTGACAAAACCAGTCTTGTCCTACTCTTCTCAAAAGCACTTAAAAAGGGATCTTCTACAATACCCAGGAAAGAATACACGGCTTAATAAGGGACTCGGCCTAGTGAATGCTACCATTTTCCCAGTCCAGTCTCCAGTATTTGGGGCATCTCATGAGTGCATACTCATGGTGGTTATACTTGAACATCAGCACGTCAAGCAGCAGCAGAACCGTCCCTCAGCTCCAGCACCACTTCGGAGTGGAACAGCATATGGCAATTAAGTGTCAAAAATACAGCCTGCCACCTTCATGAATGCCTACTTTGGCCACTAGCTTATCATGAAAATAATTTGCTTATAAGCGTGACTCACTAATTTCCTTCCTGGAAATAGAAGTTCCGATTTACTGCCTTTTTGCAGTTGTGTCAGATTCCCCCATCCATAACGTTATTGCCTACAGGAGTAGCTAGCCTAGTGCCAGAAGTAGTTTCATAGTGTTTCTCTTCACAGAAAGGTGTAGCTGTGAAAGCTCCAAATTAGCTAGACTATTAAAAGGCATCATTCCAGTCCTCCCTGCCCTGCTAAATCTGTCAAGCCTGAGCTGAATAGGGGTAGATAGTTTTGGGGATAGCTAGGGAAATTCACTCAGATGCTGCAGGTGATGTTTTGCCTAACTGAAGTTAATAGCAGCACTTCCTACTTTGATACAGAAGAGTTTTTGAAACATAATAGAGACGAGGGGGAGGAGGAGGGAGGAGTTCTGCTCTCTTCCACTCTGTTTCTCTGGGCTAGACTCCTGCCCGTCCAGAAACCAAGGAGCTTATGTTGCACCACAAAAAAAAAACAGATGGAGTAAAGCTATCTCAAGAAAGAGGGTCAATTACTTATTTTGAGGGCAAATATCGATTCTGGTCAAGTCAAAAAGAAATTGAACAAGTTTTCCATTGCTTATCAATTTCTCCATTAGCTGAATGAAGAAGTGAAAACAGCTCTATCTGAATTTCTGTTTTCTTCCTCCACCACCCTTTCTTAAACCCCTATGGAAGAAAAAAGAGCAGACTGAGAGTTCAGTTTTGGTATCTTTATTACCCTTTGTGCCAACACACCAGAAAGTCATCCTGACATTTCTCCCCTCTCTTCTCGTTCAAAGCTACAAAAGGCACAAGAACTGTGGAAGACCACATGCCAAAATTAATTGGTAGATTGTCTTCCAAATAAATAAATAAATAGAAGAAAATAGATCGCACGGCATAAAAAGGAATAACCTTAAGCCTAGGCAGTTATTTTTCAAAATATACAAATAATCACAAACGTTAAGTCAAACAAGGACTATATCCAAACTTCAAGACAACACTACAGCCCTTATGACGAAGTTGGTAAGATGACCGTTAAGAGAGGAAAAATGTAAAAAGTACGTTTTTGTTAGCGGAAGTAACCTGAACCTACATTATTTTACTCTGCATTTCTCAATTTCTGCACAAACCTAGCGCACACTGCTTCGATACTACTTCCGGAGGAAGAACAAAATTCCTAAAAGAAAAAATGAACACGTATTCTCCTCCTCTGTCCTGAAAACTTGTATTTAAAATGCAGAAGCATAAGCTAGGGGTGGGTTACCAAACTAAAAATTATGATAGACTGTTCAGAAACGTTTCTTTCTAAAGCCGAATGTGTGTGCATATCCACAGAACAGAAAGAGTTACCAGGTCAGCCTTTCAGGGTACTGTCAACCTGTACCACATTCTTCATGCAAGAGGCTCTGCTGATAATTTCCAAATCCTCCTGGCTAAAACAAAACAAATTAACTTTTTCTTCACACCAGGAATCTGTTGTTAAGGTAAAGCAACAGCCACTGCATAACCAAGAACAGAAATGTTGTTCCATGACACTATTACATACTGTTACTAAACACACATTTAAATACATGAAAAGAAAACACTCACTTTGGAAGCCATATCAAAAAGCAATAGAGAAATAAATCAGAGTAGGCTGATATGTAATAACCAGTTTCCATAAATATATTCACTTTTTAAAGTGATATTTGCAAGAGATACTGCTGCATTTAGCTTAATAGTTCCACTAAACCGAATCCAATTAAGCATAGCAATTTCTACATTTAGACCACATTATTCTCAAAACTTGTTTTCTATGGCACACGTCTTAGTGCCATCTATTTTTTTTCCTAACACTATCCAGGACTTCACTGTTTCAGATTGTTTGAATTGGAAAATTCAATGCGTTTTAGACATTAAAGCAATTTTGCATTATGCCCATTTTATTAATTTATAGCAACTCCTGATTCTGAAAATTTTTAGAAATAACGTCCCTGCGTTTTGTAGGGTATTCATATTACGGGTACTGTCTTGAATTCTAAAAGCTATACAAATGCTATGCAGAAGACAGACTGATCATGCAGATCCTGAAAGACGCATCAACAAAAACAAACTCTTCCTTCAAACATCTTAACAAGCTGAATAAAACAAAAGCAGTAAATCTGCATAAGCATCACACCGCAAGTGTGGTCTTTAGTATAATAAACGGCAAAAGAAATTCTGAGGCTAGAGAGCTGAGGGAACCAAGTGAGCCCCGGAATACAGCAAACGCTGGAGGGAGTTTTTTGTTACCAGCGTACCTCCAGTTGCTAACGTCACGCACACGGCTCTGTCTTGCTGTTCTGCCTAGACATCTATGTTTCAGTCTCTGGCTTCAAACAAAAGAGGACAAACAAGTATAAAAGGTCCCCAGCTCTTAAAATCATCAGAGAGCTAGACAACCCTTCCGACACCTTCCCGCTCAGTGGAGCATGCAATGGCACTCCATTCCTCGCGGAAGCACACTCCGAATTTCAGCAGCTGCATTTAAATAACTGTGTCCATTTGAAAGTAAATTCTTCTCTAGGAGACCATCCTTTAAAAAAAGTGAAGCCAAGAAAGGGAGGAAACTCAGATCATCTTTGAATATGGGAATTACATGAAACACGAAGGGCACAGGTTTCCCTGAAGCATAGGACCAAGAACAGTTGGCTCAGTTGTCCTTCTCCAGTGCGCCTACTGGCAATGCCATTTAGGATCTGGCAAGGGAGATGTATATCTGTCATGTCATTAATCCAGTTGACTTTATTCACTAGCCTCAGTTTCATATATACACACTAATAGCAATAATCTCAAATAGCATTTCATTACACCTTGAGACCAGCCAACCAGCAGACTTCTTCAGACTTTAAACCCTGTTCCTATTCAATCCCTAAGGATCAAACTATGTTCGGCCCCAACTTCCAGCCAGCCTGTCTTCTCAGTGCATAATCCAATTTTAAATTACTGCTATTAGCCCAGAGGAATTTCAGCTAAGATGCCTGAGAAGAGAGACCATTTCTAAGAGGGGCTCTGCGGAGGAAAAAAAAGGTATCAACTGATTTTAAGACAAAAATCCATATAATCACTGTTAATTAACAATCACAGTCAGAACAATAACTTGATCTTCAGGTAACAAAGATGGGTAATAAGCCACAAGAAGTTTATTTTAACAATAAACAAAACGTTTGCCAATTTTATCAGTCCTGCACTTTGTGATGTGCTTGTGGTGTGCATTAAAAACCCATGTACTGACAATTTACTATTCATTGACTCTATTGTCAATAATTAACAAGCAAATAGCATTCTTGATGCAAAGAGGTTCTCTTTCTAATAGCTCTGCCTGAACAATTACATATAAATACAAAATGTGCTTAGCTCAATGAAACAGAGCAACAGTAAACGATGACGATGGTTCATTCATTTGCTTCCTCCAGTGACAGTACTCTGCAAAACTATTAAACTTTAATTTTTGTTTGCAATTCAGAACAATAGCTATAAAGTTTCACTGTAAATAACGGAAAAGAGAATAAGAGTGTGGGAACACAATATATACATAAAACTCAACTTTATGATTAAAAATCTACCAGCCAACTTTAAAAGACGGGAAATAAAATTTGTGACAACTTCAGATGAAGTGTCTTCAGCCTCTTCATCTGCAGTATAAGGATGCCGAAACAGTAAACGCTTTAAGGCAAATTCCCATTGTACGGGGATACCATTACAAAGCATGTCATCAATTTCTAGTAGTCCAACAACTAGAGAACCTCTTTTCAAGGAAAAAAATGCCTTCATCTTTAAAAAGATGGTCAGAGAGAACAAGTACCAGAATTCTGTTGTTTTCATTTCAACATAGATCGAATTTCACACTGCCTACTTTTAGAAGTAGCATGAAATATGCATTCCCTGGTAAGTGAAAAAAATACCTTCAGATATTCAGACCATCACAGAAGTTTACAGTTGCAGAGTATCTGCAGTAACAGGACTTTGAGTTTGAGTGGACAGTAAAATGAGTGAAAGCACAGCTATTATAGGGGGGAAAAAAGGCGCATTACAGCTCTCTAAACCTTCACCTACTACTAGCAATTTAGTCCCCAAGACAGGAACTTTCACTGAGCAAGACTTTTAACTACATAATTCAGGAATATTGCAAACTACATGATCCTAACAACTGAAAGAAGTAACTGCACAAGCAAAAGTAGAGATTCTTGGTTTTTCAATCCATTCCTGACTGTACCTGCCAAGTCAGTGAGTATGTCAGCATCTCATTACTATGACCAAGCTGCTTGCAAGTCTAGATGGTGGGTAACAGAAAAGCTGGCATTTTATTCTGCTTTTGATATACCTTTTGTTTTGAAATCCAACATTTGTGAGCATTTACTAAATGACCACTTAAGTAGTGATTTATTAAAAGGAACAGCTAGTATCAAGAGCTGCTGTAGAAGACAAGTTTCACTAGACTGCCTTGCAAACCAAACGTGATCAAAAATTGACCTAGGCAGGGTAGGCATACACAAATGTCAACGCATTTTTTTCAAAACATCCAAGCACAATGTTATTTTGGAGTCTTAAACACTTCTGGGCTTGTTTCACTGGGGCTGTGCCCTGAGAGCAGCTGCATTTGCTATTGAGAATTTGGTATAAAAGCCAACAGTGCTAAACCAGAACGGCAGAGATTCTATACTTGTTTTGCAGCGCTTCCGAGTGAATAGGAATGAAAAACTAAAAACAAAAAACACCACAAAACTTTCGGTTTATCCAGGTACATTCTACCTCATCTTAATGCAAAAATATCTGAAAACAGTCTTACTAAATTGAATGAAAAAATAAACAAAAAAATCCAGGCAACCAACAACTTGTGTCCCCAGAAATGACAGTTTCCCTTACTTGGCTTTTACTCTGGGATTCACGCGTAATTTCAAAAGGATACAGTGTTCCCTTTTTGCTAGATACTGTGTATTTAGCTGCTACTGATAAGCTAGATCTATAGTAGCAGTCAAGCTGGCTCAAGTGCTCTGGCAGCACAGGTGAAACTCAGTTTTCCCACTCTAAAGATGAGAAGCTAGAACTGCACTGCTTAGGACAGTAAAGCACATGGCTTGGGAGTGTACTGCAGAGAGCCAGGCTTGTTGCTTTTGCTGCTGCTAGGAGGAAAAAGGTGGGATGACGCTCTTGCCAGCCTGCAGCAATAACCATCACCTTGGACGGTCCTTTCCACTGGCAGAGCTACTGGCAGTTGCTACACCAGCAGCTTCCAGCTACTTACTGACCAGGGTGAGGCCACCTGCGCTAGTCAGAGACAAGGCTGGAAGACATCGGCAGTGGCGTCAGAGGCCAGGCAAAGGGAAGGACAGAGCCACAGGGCAGCTGTTGAGAAGACACTGCCGTGATCCACAGCACTGTGCCATGTAATCTTCCTAATCATTCATTCCCCTGCTCCAGCTTCGCAGACCTTTGGTGACTTTTTAGTAAGCTCAAACCAGTGGGACCAGAGCAGACTATCATCCCCTGGCAGAGTAGGAGTAGTTCTCAGAAGAACAAGACACTATCTGTTTTACACCACCTCAGGTATACATCACTTCTCCAGAAAAAGAAGGGAGAGTTTCATTTGGTGAATTACATGCTTTCACTATTGCACATTCAGGCCCAGGCTAGCAAGGAAAATTTTAAGCACTTTCTAACGCTGACTTTCAGTAAGGCTCTTTAGCAGTTCCTGCTACTGCATCACCAGGAGAACACTAAACAGACAATGAATGTGCCACATCATCAAGCTATTTTAAAATGCTTTCTAATTCCAGTCAGAATCAACTGTATGTACATGTACAAAATATAATAAACTATCTCCTAAGCATTTTGTGATATTTAAAAAAGGAAAAATGATTAAAAAAATGATTAAAATAAAAACATTCATTATTTGCCCATGACCTAACTTCTGCTAAAATTCCGCTTTCTATCTGGAGATATATACCAACATTCAGAGAGCATTCAGTCCAGTATTCATCTCCAGGCTGTGTTTATCTGCTCTTGGAATTACTGCCTGCTTTGTTTGTGAAGCAGACTTGCTGAGTTCGTTCATCTCCCATTATGCCAAATTTTTTGTTTTTCCAAAAGAAAATTGGAATTATGTAAAAATGCAACAGCCTGCACAATCCATCTTGTATTTTTTGGCTATTTTTCAACGAGGAAAGAATAGAAACGTGATTTAAAACCTTCCATCTGAAGGGGACCGTCCACAAATAAAATCCTGAGGTATTCTGCAATTCAGTCACCACTGAAATTAAAATCACAGTTGTACATTCAGTATGGAAACATTCATCTTTTTGAATACAAAAAGCCTGCTGATTCCACCATTCTGGGACACAAACATTAAATCATTCAGATCACTGATAACTGCCACTGTCTATCCATTTGCTACATTCTTGGAGGAGAAGAGACTGCAGTGAAAAAGGCAACCACGTAACAATCAAAATCAGATAAAAAACAGAAGGCCACAGTTACTAGGAAAGTAGAGTGAGGGTGGGTTAGAGGAGAAAGTAGACAGACATTAGGCAGAATTTATGAAATGAGGGCTTGCTTTGTTTAGGGGAAAAGATAAAGCCCTAAGCGAAGCCCCCACAGTATTCTCCTTATGTAGAAGGCATCCCTTTGATAGCCAGGTCACAAACACAAATTCAGATACTCATGTGAGTAACAGATTAAAGAAACACAGTCTGGCTTCAGTAGTTAGGTGGAAAACAATTCATTTTGAAAACTGCATTTTGGATTGAAAATAGCCTTCTATTTAGAAGACAAATACCAGTATTTTTGTAGCACACAGAGTTAGCTCATTTCTCAAAAGTTTAACAGCCTGCTCATTGCTCCACAAGAGAAGGCATTAAGTTTTAAACTAAGGTCACTTTAGCAAAGCTCCTGCAGATCAAAGGTCTCTAGAAGCCAGACTGTAGAGGAAGAAGAGAAGACAAGAACTAGAGCCATATTGACTTTACCTTTGTAATTCACTAAGCGCTCGACTTGTGGATGGGCTAGGGTTTAGCCTCAGAAAGTTCTGCTTTAAATTGAGATGAGTGAGGTCTTGGCTATAAAACAGGTTGGCAGGCAGATGCTCCAGGCTGCAGCATGAAAGATCCACTGAGCTTATACGCTGTGATGCAACCTAGAAATCAAGCAAATCAACATGTTAATAGCGCAATAAAAGAAAAACATTTCCTTCATCCTTACTAGCACAAGATAAAACTTTTCTTAACCACAGCAGAAGTCAACATCAGCATGTGAGGCTGATCCAACGCAGTTCACATCATCACTGCAATTTACTACACAACAACTTCTTCTGCTTTGTGCTAAAACTAGGTCCACTGATGGCTAGCAGAGGGAAAGTTGAAAGGTTTGTCAATCTAATTTGTGAAATGAATTAGTTGCCATCGATTAAGTTATGTGATACTCTATAGCTAGAAAAAAACGATAAGGCATTTGACATTAACCTTTCTGTTAGTGAGCAACAGCAACAAAAAGGCAGAGCAGAAGTCCTCTGTATTGCTGCATGACTGGTGAATATACCAAGGCAAAAACGAGTGGAGGTGAGTCACAACCCTAGCTCAGATTCAAGGATCAAAAGAATGTATTAAATGACAGAAAACAAGTTATTCCATTTATATCTTGGGGGGGGGGGGGGAGACAGTGCCACTGTAGCAGCAGCAAAGCGCTAAGCACTTAGTTTTTCTCACCATGAATTTAAAAAATGGCCAAGAATAACCAGTAAAAACACAGTGAAAACAAAACTGAGATTTGGGGTTTAACCTTGTTCTCCAGAAAGCAGGAGATGAGACAAACACAGTCTACAGTGGCTGAAGAAATCAGACCTAGCATTATATAGAGGTAGCTCTGTTTCACAAAGACCTGCAGGCAATAAATTTAAGTAACAGCAACTTCTGTTCCTTGCCAAATCTCTACGACCGTGCTGAGGGAATGAACTACATCCTGCTGCTCTTTATTTTTATTACTCATTTTTACAAAAGCACTGCGATGCAGAATGGTTCCTTATATTTTCTATCCAATACTATTAAAAAAAATGCTTTCATGAAATTTTATTTAAAAAGTCATGGAGATACCTGCAATATAAAAGCATGGTCATGGTGTAATGTAACACAGTGACGGGAGCAGGCAAGGAGGAAGGGTCAAACATCAGCTCTGCAGAAGATGAGGTGTTTTGGAGTGGACCTCGTCTAGCTCTAGATGGGGAAGTAAAGAGCTGTGCCCCCCCACTCAGGCTTGCCGGGCAGCACAAACAGTACGCGAGCAGTTGCAAGTTCTGGCAGCTGCTCCTTGGCACAGGAGCGGTCGCTTTGCTTGGTCCCTGGCATGGTTAGTGGCCTCCCGTGTAAAGATGCAGCATGCACAAACACCACATCTAAGGGATGAAGGAAAAAAACCTCACACCAGCACACAGGTGACGGCTTATTAGAACTTCTGAACTCCAATCAAGGAGTTATCACCTAATCTTCCAGGCAGAAATATGGCCCTTTTCGTAGGGAGCCCTGAACACGGACATAGATCATTTTTTGCTGCCGTAAGCCAAGGAGCTTGACACTGAAAGGAACGCCAGTGGATTTTTTTTTCCCCCTCCCTCTCCTCTCCCCTTTTCTCCCTCCCCAAGTGCAAGCTACCCAGGCCTCAGGATAAGTGGTCTCTTTTGTAAACACACAGACATAAGCTTCAAGAGGCACAGACGGTGCAGTGTTTTTCTCTAATGAGACCGTTAATAATCCAGCCCTTCCACAGCCATTAAAATGCTCGAATTTTGGTTACTCAATTAGTTCACTCCTTTTGTTATTGTGGCTACTGTTTTTCTTCCCCTTGTAGTACTGGACAAAAACTGCTCACAGGCTATTCTCAGCAGCGGTTCTGAAAGCCAGGTAATCAGTCTATTTATGGTGCCAGAACCTGCCCAGTACGATACACTTATCACACAGAAAACACAACAGATGAAAGAGTTGACACTTGTTAAATTAAAAAAGAAGAATGTGTAATGTCAGGTGTAAAGCTCACATACTTTGCTGTTCAACTCCTTGCTCGGAATGCAATCCAAATAGTGATAAGCAACCCAGCAGTGCTTAACGCTGCATGTCACCCCAAATCATTGAAACTACCAGAACTGATGATTCTGAGCGTGAAACACAATCATGCGGCTAACTAATTCAAATTTTAATCTGGTCTCAAAAAAAGGATGGAGCTGCTTCCTTAAAATTATCAAGTTGTGTAGAAAAAATTAATTAACGGTAATTTTCTTTTGCAGGTTGTGTGTCATGGTATTTTTTTTAAAAGGAATCATTTTGTTACAGGAAGAATTCTATTAAGATTTTTACGCAATTGACAGATATTTAATGATGCGTCTACCACAGAGATAACTGCAAGAGGTTAACACCATATATTTTAAAAATGGGTTAGTTCTGGAGCCAGCTATAATTTTATTTAAATCTTTTTTTTTCTTCCTTTTTTTAAGCAAAACAGTACTCTAACAATTAGTTTCTGAATCCTACAGGAAATACTCATATAAACAAATAGAGCTATTCTCATGGGTGGACATAAAGCCTTTTCTCTTTTCACTGCTTGATACTGTTCTGTATCAAATTCCTAGAGAATAGAGGAACAAAGATGAACAACAAAGAGGAGAGACAAAGAACAACAACAATAACAATACTCACTTTGGTTGACCAGAAACTTTCATCAGTTGCTTTGCAGTATTAAAACTCAAACGATACTGTTCTCAAATTGAGCAATGAAGGGATATGTCAATCTTGCATTTCAATTGATCTACATGCAGTAAGGACTTGGGCACATCTGCTTATTTCTTTATTTGCTCTTCTTTATTAGGAGCAAAGCATTTTTCTAAAACATGATACAGCTTTTAATAAAGCATTGGGTTTCCTGGATTCAATGTGGGGAAACACTGCACAGATAGACTGATAATGGATGCGATTAGAAGACCCCTGACACTCAAAGAATAAAAAAAGTCCTGAGGAAAGGACATATCTGCAGAAAGTAGGCCTCCCACTAAAAGAAAAATTAAGATGCTCCACTGTAAGTAAACGTCTCAACAGATTATCCGTGCTGGGTTCAACAGACCTGTGTTTCATCAAAAAAAACTGAAGAGTCAGTGTGGGCAGCAATGCTAGCTAGAATCGAGGGAAACACTTCCTAGATATATGTGGAATCAGCATCAAACTCATTGGGGCTTCCCCTCCACTCCCCTCTTCTCCTCTCCCCCCGTTTGGAAGACTTTCCATTGTACTTTTATTTTTATGTACATATAAAAGAAAGAACTGCAAGTGCATGCACGTCTCTGTCTGTGCACTTAACGCCAACACAAGCAGCATAGTTCCTGAATCCCCAAGCAGAAAGAAGCCCCTGCCCAGACCAATCTCTCTGCAACGTCATCTAATCGTGCTGAACACATCCTCAGTGCTTGTTCTCACGCAGAATCCCTGTCGCATTTCTTGTATTAATAAAATGGGGAAAAAGGCTGGGGGAAACGAAACCCTTGAAAGATGGTGCCTGATACCATCTCACATACTGTAGCAGTGCAGAGAATGTGTTGCACAGTCAAAGTCTGGCTTTGCCAGAGAGGCAAGACTCGCAACAGTCCCACAACAGCGTTGCTCTAACACATAGCATGATTTGTACTTTTGAAGTACCAGTCTTCAGTTTTTTGGTTTTTTGGTCTTTTTTAAACCAAAAATACAAAAAAAGACGACTAAATGTTTGGCTAAGCTCCACTTCCTGAATCTAATTAAAAAAAAAAAAAAAGATCATTTATTTTATTGCTAAGTCTCCTACTGCAATATTAGTGAAGCAGTAACACAGCAAGGCCAAATACAACTTTATATATCAAAACGGTAAAGTCCAATGGAAGAGTTCCGTCAGTTCATGTAGGAAACTCAGTTATGCAGGCCAGGTCTACAGTATTTTAAGGATTTTTTTTTGTTTGTTTCCATTTGAGTACAGCATACTGAAGTGCAGCTTCTAAGAAGTGGAATACAACTACAGCACGTGTACTACAAAAAGCCTTGTATCTTTCCACTGCAAATATCAAAAAGCTGCTAACGCTTTTAATTTTTCCCCCAATAGCAATAAAATGCAAATACCACCATAAGCAGCAGCGCCAGAAAACTTCCCCTCCCTCAGGCAGTAAAAATTCTGTTACTCCCCACCTAAGATCTGCACACTTGAAAAAGAATTAGGACTCTCTCGAATACGAAAATTCATTTTTAAACATTATTTGTCCCATGATAATCCTTACAAGTATAAACAAGGATTCACAAAAGCCAGTGGTGTCGTTTAAAAAAAAAAAAAAGGGGGGAGGGGGAAGGAACCCTTTTTTTTTAATTTAAAGAAAATAATATTTCATGATCGGTTAAAAATGTAGCATGGGTTCACATTAAGTCTTTAGCAGCTGCCAATAAAAATTAAGGAAAATGTTTCTATCAACAGATATTCTTGCCTCTTCTTGCTACAGAGAGCTAAAAACTATTTTGTTTTGTCCAACAGAATAATGCCACCTCTGTCACAGAGCTATGCTGCAAGACTGATGACTGCCTTTGTTTGAAAGCCTTGGCTATACTACAAAAATGATCTGTTGCTGACAATGGATGTCAGCAATGGACACAGCTGAACCCAGCTGTATGGACAAACACAGGCCTTGTTTACACAAGAACATCTTTCCTATGACCTGTGGTGTGAATTTAAACCCATGTAATTATGTCTTCTTCCTGTTTACCCTCATCCCATTCCCTATAGCTCTATTCAGATAAGAGATTACTATTTAAGGCTTCAACAGAAGACAATTAGAATAACGAAGCAGCCCACAATGTAAAAGCAGCCAAATTCTCAGTCTGTTAGAATTGAACTGATGATGTTAAATTACACCTGCTGTAGAAAGGCTAATACGAAAGTATTATAATTTGCTCCTTCTCTAGGATTTGTATTTAAGCAGGGTGGTAATCATCACGCCCCTCCACGCATGCCAAAGGCTCCACTAAACAGCCATACCGAACACTCCAAACGTCTACGCAAAGCACCTAGAGCAAACAAGTTCTCCTCAAAACTAACCTTGCTACAAATCCTAGCCCTCTTTTCTATTCAAATGCCAAAGCCCCACGCAGCAGAGCAGCCCACTGGCTTGAATTTCGCAGCAAGGCAACAGACCTGAGCCCTAATCCACGTTCAAACACTCACTCGGGAAATAGTTAGGTGGGTAAACAAGCTAATGCCAAAAAACCTTAACGAAAGTGGGAGAAATGAGAAATAAAACAAGCAGGCTTCATTTTTGTTGCTCTGAAGCAGTAGTAGCTTTTCATTTTAAAATGAAAACTTTTAAAATGGGTCCAGTGCAAAGGGTGAGAAGGTAACAGTTTTTCTCATCTCTCCTTTTTATTTTCTTTTAAACGTTATATTAAAAGCATATCAACTCAAGTTAAGGGGCTCGAAAAGAGAATATAAAACTTGGCAGAGACTCGAAAACATGCTAGCAAAATTCACAAAACCAACAGGCAATCAGACAGGTATGAGCAGTAATTGCTTACTGAGACAAACGGCAACAGCACGTGCTGGTGCGACACCGTCCTCGGGGCACACGCTTCTCACCCTCTCTCTGCAGGCGAGACCTGGCAGGTTACGCAATCACGCGGCCAAAACATTCCAGTACAAAAACATCACGGCAATGTGATTAGGGGATACAAAAATTATTTAACTTGTCCTTGCTCTCCTCAGCTCTGCCCAGAGACTTGCGTAGCTTGCAGAAATAGCTCGTTTTCACTCTTGGCTTTTAGGCAGAGCTATAGCAATGTAACCGATAGCAGCAGTAACAAATGGGGCAGCAGGTACAGAAACATACAAAGACAATGAAGCAGAAGTCACGCACCCCTACCCTTTGCGGTCGAAATCCAAAAGGAATTCCCACAGTTATGCAAGTCAAGGTCGCACACTTAGTGTCAAAATATTGAAAGTAAGAATTTGTCAAAAGGATGGCATTAGTCATCTACCACCTGGAAATGTTTGGAACTATCCAGAAGAAGTTAGTCCAGAATGAGAGTACTGTTTGCTTGCTCACAAGGAGGAGAGCTCATCTTTAAGAGACTAGATAGTGCTATCAATATGACAACTGCTCTCACACAGGGAGTGATCTCAATATTGTTACCTCGGTGGTAGTCACCTCAGGATGTTCACACTGATAAGATCACTGCAAGGACAAGCCTTAAGATATAACTTTGAGTTAATGGACAGTAATTAGCCGTAGCATTAAGCTACTTATAATTCAGGCATGTGAACCTCCATTTGGTGGGAGCAGGTAACATCCTTAAAACAGCTTGACTGAAAATAATCAATCTGTTATTCACTCCAGTAGATGTTGCCAAACAGGTGGCAGTCTCTCAAAAATTGAGAAATACCTCCTTTTTTCATATAACTTCTGGTATACTTAAGATGGCAAACAGTTGTACTGCCACTAAGCGTACGTTACAATGAACAGCCCTCCAGCAAAGATTTTCTTTCAGTGTTTGCTACAGATTTCAGATTCTTGCCCATGAGATCATCAGCCCCTCCAGCAGCTCTTCCTTGCCTGAGTCTCCCCAGTCCCACAAGGGGAGGTTTTCGGGGTTTTTTTTGTTTTGGTTTGGTTTTAAGGAAAAAGTACTGCTAGGTCTCCAATTTCTGACCCAAGTTCTCCCACACAGCTGCACACTCTGCATTACATAGAGTAATCCTGCAAGAAGCAGCTTTTTCCATGTCATGATTTTACGGCAACTGAGAAGGGCCTTCTGACCCATGTATTCTACAATACAAACAACAAATATCGTTCTACTGGCCTGGGGTCTAAAGCTGGTCACCAGCCCTGTTTCCCTCTTCTCCCCAGAGACCCTCCTCTCGCTCCACTGATTACAGAAAGAGTCTAAGGAGACCAAACCTCCCTAAAATTATTTTTTGCTAATATTTCCTCTTCTTTCCTTCCTCCCTGCTAGACTTTTGTTGGAAAGGATCCCAGTGTTTCGGCCAACGTCAAGACTGAATCAGTTATCCGCTTGTACGGATATTGAAGTACTGTGCAATGTATCAGTCCTTGCAACTTCCTACGGTCTTGTGGGATCTCCTCAATGCAGACACTTAGTTCCCCTGAGCTGCACCATGAGCAAAGTTGTATTGCCCCACTTACTCCCACCCTCTACCACCAGAGATAACTGAAAACACTTTGGGACCCTCTGGAAATGAATACATTTTAAAAGGCAACATCTGCAACATCTCACTGAGTTCTTAGCTGTAAGCCACGGTTAAGCTATCTTGTATTTATGCGAGAACTGCATAAATTCAGCTTCAGTGTCAGAACCTGACTTAAAGGCTTCACATGATGTTACTGGAAAGCTATTCCAGATACCTAGGGCAATACCTAGTTTTCACGTTCTCACTCCTGGCTGCAACTCTTCAATAACTGCTGCCATTAGCTAGTAATAAAGTAAATCCAAATCAAGGATCACAGACTAACTAAACTTCATTGAGGGGGGAAAAAAAAAAAAACTAAAATAGTGAACTAATAGCTGGGCTAGAACAGAAATTAAAAGAAAAGCTTTAAGCTGCTAATTACACAATTTGGAGTCAGCCGAGTTACTTCAACATGGACAAATAACCAGATGAATTAAAGCACAAAGCTTCACTGATGAACTATTAGGAGAAACGCTATAAAGAAACACTCAGTAGACAGAGGTTCATTTCCAAAACGTCAATTAACCTCTAACAACGAAAGGCACAAGTTTTGCAGAGAGAGAGAAGAGGAGGAACGCTTTCAAGTGTTACATTCAAAAGAGAAACAAAACCAGTCTCAAGTTTGCTTTGCCCATTCTTCTGTTCTCAGACTCGAGTTGACGAGGAGCCACCCATACCAAGAATGCCAGATATCGTTGCACAGTAAAAGGGTCCCAAACATTAAAGATTTTGCAAATGTGCAAAAAAGGAAGTCAAGTTCTGCACGGAAACTAGAGGTTTCATTCATTAGAGTACTTGCAATCATTGCTAAAAGGAAGCTGTGGTTTATTTGTAGGGATCTACTTTTAGAGAAGCATTATCTCAATATTGTCTGTTTGGGGTATCAGAGGAAAAAATGGTTTCCTCCTACTAAATTTAAAGCTACCAAATTTCCCATAAGTAATGACCAGCTCAAAAAAATCTTGAAAAATGAGAAAACCTTTCAGGGTTCTTTCCTCCACTAGAGGATGAAGCAACGGTTACAAAACAGGCTAACAATGTTTAGCCTGAACTTGAAGAAACCTAGATATTTGTCATTCTCAAAGAAAACAAGTTCTTTGTGGAGCCTTGGACTTGATTAAAGGCTATTTTCAAAGGATGCCAACCCATGCTGGCATTACACTAAACTCATTTCTAAGTCAAACTAGCATATGGACTCATTATCAAGCCTCCAAACCCTACCGACGCAGGAACCAAACCAGCTAGCGCAGAGTCACCCTCCCAGTGATCAGCATGTCCCTGTCCTCCCACCTGCCCCAACACACATGTAAAAACAGAGTAGCCCAGAGTTCAAACAAGCAGAGTAAGACCACAAGTTCTGAGAAGACATCAGATATTAATCACTGCAACACATCCAGTCTGTTTGCTGCATACAACAGTTTTCTGTAGAACTCTGCAGGTAAAAGAAAAATAAGTATTACAAATTCAGATCCAATGGAAATTAAGGTAAAGTTTTCTATGCTTTCCCTCTGGAAGAGGGATATACATTGCTTAGGAGACCAAACTGAAACCAGGAGAGAAGAGAAAGCATCTAGTGCCTCTAAGAAGGTAGGAAGAAGGTACTATAACAAATAACAGCTTGGAACAAACCGTTTTATGTTTGCATTTGATTTTCCCTCCCTTGGCAGTAGCTCTGCGCTGTCAGCAAGGCTTTGAGAAGGGGGAGGGGAAGTGTTCAGACCTGGTCCTAGTCAGGAAGCATTAGTACAGCCTGTCCTTAACATCTCCAGAGAAAACCGAAGTTTGCTGATAAAATTCCCTACAAGCATAAATTTTGTAGGAATGGTACAGCTCATTATAGTATCTAGAAATACATATGAAACAAAGTTCATCAGATAGTGGGCAAGCCAAGCAGGTACAAAGTACGGCTAACGTATCCATAAGACTACGGGCTTCAAGCCTCCTTTACAGGCTGAAGATCATATTTTGTATTAGAAAGCTCTGCAAAGCAAAAGTTTTCCACATTTAAGTCTGAATCTGCATTTTAGTCTTTCTGCTGGCTGACCGGGCCTAGTATGAGTCATACATTAGTATCTAACAGTATCTGCAAAAAAGATTGAGCTGTACACACCAATGGATATGGTTTATAACACGTAACTGTAACTAATGAGCAGAATCTTCTGTCCTGAAGGAAAAGGCAATCCCACTGTTGAGTACCTTCAGCTACCTCAGAGGCAGATGAAGCACAACTGACAAGCAGGTACTACTTTAATCAGTAACATTCAACAGATTTCTTTGCACCTCAGCACCATTCCTGTGAATTACACAAGCTGATGAGCTTCGTCTCCTATTTCGCAATCAAGCTTAAGAACTCTTTTTTTAGATTCTGTGGAGTTTCTCACGTATATAAGTATGCTCTGTAACTCCAAGCAAGTGTGCTCGGACTGCAGAATTCAGACTGTTTTTCCTCAGTAGAAATAAAACCTTATTATTAGAGGCCTTCATCACTTTCCTCCTCTTCACGCTATTCAGACTCACACCACACAGCATATTCTCCAAACATAATCCTGAAACTGCTGTATTAAAGAGAACTGGAAGAATGATTGAGGCAGCCAGTCAGAACTAGGAAACTTAAAAAGAAAAGAAAAAAAAGTTCTGTATTGCTTCTTCAGATACGCCTCTACATAAATTCAAGGAAGAAGGAGCATACTGGTGCAGAGGCTCATGCACTACCCAATTGTGTAACATAAACTAAAGTTGTTACTATTTTCCACTAGCTCCGCAATGCGAGCGGTTATAAACAGAGTGCTCTGCTCTGATGACAAAGGAATAAAACCAGTGCAGCAGCATGCCCATCACCCTTGAAATTGATATTCTTGCTATTGTAGCATACTTACATCACAATTTATCCTTTTTAATAGCAGGCTATGATTGTCTGAACACCATGCACGTTTTCTACTGCAGATTTCAAGGCAAAGGTGACTGAAACAGGAAAGGGAAAACAAAAGCATACGGAAGAAAATGACGAAGTTTGGTAGTTTTTCCACCAAGGACACTTCTTGGATGTTCCTCATATTTTATACGGGAGGAGTTTCTTTTTTTGTGCATAGGTGTAAACCCACCCAGGCATTCAAGTCCCATACAACAGTTTATTCCCCCCTAAACACGCTGTTGCTACAGGTAACAGCTGTGCAATGCAGTCTGGGAAGTGGCTGATAGTGGCCTACTTTTTTATATCTATATAGATATAGATATATATGTATGGGTGTGTGTGTATATATATATATAATATGTGTGTGTGTGTACACACTTATACACACACAGAGATGTACACCTGTGCACCTGCATCTGTACATAGTATGGTCATGCACAGACAGCTTACGTGAGGTAGTTGTGTATTATTTAGTCCTTGTGTCTCATTACCTCTTCCTCTACCTGCCCCATTGAACTGAGAACACTAAAGGAAATTATTATTGCAATAAGCTGTCAACGCAGTTCCTGCTCTTCCAAACCAGATACGGGAGAAGAGCTGTGGGGTCAGATAACCCAACTCAGAGTGCCCAATGACACATGCTATTTCCAAGAAGATAAAATTCTGTAATATACCCCTATTTAAGCTATGCAGTACTTAATTTCTGAGACAGGCATTGATGGCTCATTTTAACTGTATGCCTTGAAGCATGGAGGACTGATAACCCTTTTATTATGCTAGCTAAACCGTACACGTCATTAGTGATGTTGTAGCCAGCATTTACATAGCAATTTCACGTCTGCCAAAATGTTAAACTCAGTTTGGCTGTTAGAAGTGTCAAGCACGTGGAAGACACCATCACACCCCAAACACAAGTCTCATGACAGCAGTTCCACCACTCAGTTACATTTTATACATAAAAACTCTCTCTCTAGCTACATTAAGGGTGTACCCTTTAGTTCTGCTAAATCATCCACCTTTCCAAAATTTTGGAAGTGGCAAAGGAAGAAAGCCCTCTTCACCGCCCCTTCACCAGTAACTGCATGTTTTTCTTTGTCCTGCTGCAGTTTACATTCAAGTAGTCAGTGGCAGCAGTTCAGGATCCCTCTGCAAGTGGCTGTGCAAGCTCCAGCACCATCGTGCCAACTTCACACAGGTGAAGTTCTGTAACGCCATAAAACATCCCTTTCTCTCCCCCTCCACTCCCCCTCCCTCTGATTGCATAAGCTTATTTTCAGCATTTGGCAACAGAACGAATGTATTAGATCACAAAGGACCAAATTTGTTGTTGTTGTTCTCCTTTGAGCTTCCTTAATTATGTCTCCAGTATTTCAAAAATTAAAGGAAAAAAAAAAAGCACGGTGGTGTAGAAAACTATCCATATTAACGAATAAGCGACATTTCCAGCTTTTCATAATATTCTGTCTGAGGCTAAATGAGCATAACTAAAACTGACCTATTTGAAATAAGTATGTCACCAAGTTCGACATCTAGGTCAGCATTTGTGCAATAATTCCAGTCAGTCCTGAAAGTGAGTTCTGCTCACCTCAAGACACACAGAAATATAAGAAAATCAAACCAAAAACCTATTCATCACCCCCTCCAACAAATCTATGAGGGCAGTGCTTGACAGCTGTCTTGTCCAAGATACACTTGACTGTTAGAATGAAACAGATTATACAAAAGATGTTCACTTCTAATGCAACTGAGCCCAAGTCCTCGCAAACTTGAATTAAAATCTTTTCTCTAGCATACGTTTATTTTATTGTAGATGTGATGCGTTGGATTTGTCTCATGTCCGGAACACTACTGAAAAAGCTGTCACTGCCGGTATTCTGTGGGGAGAAAGAGTGCAGAGCAAGCATTCTTTGCAAAGTCCCCTTTCAAGATCAAGCTTGCTATTTAAAAGCTAAAATAACATCATTTTCTAGCTCTTTTGAAGTATACACAAGACAGACGCAACAAATTTGAAACTTTCCGTTGAAAATTGAAGTGAGAAATTGTAATGAAATATTTCACCAGTGGTCTCCTCCCAAGTTAAAATTTTTATTAAAACTTGCATTACACTTGTAAGTAGCTGAAACCTATTTGCAGGAGTGTATGTCAAGAGCACGAAGGACTACAGAAACCAAACCACCACTGAGTTAGCATGACCGTTAGTGTCAAAACAAACGCTATTACATAACAACTAGGTTCAGAAAGAGTTAGATGTTATTCACCATAACTCAGAAAGGTGACAGCATTATACGCCTTACCATTAAAATATACACAACCATTAAAAAAGTATCTGCAAGGAACACGTGACCAAGCCTGTAACAAACAATCAGAAGTTCCAAGTTGGAGAGACATAACACCTTCCGTCCTAAATTTGCTAACCAGTAGGCCTAAACACTTTATATAGCAATTTCTTGGTTAGCAAGAGTATTTAAACTTTTTTGAACTGGAGTAGCTTCCAAGTGTGCAAAATCTGTGGCAAACTACTTTAAAGAAAGCGTTGTTTCTTTCCTGCATGAGAACTCTATGTGATCTACTGAGCTGATACTGAAGTGTTCTATCATTTATTTGCACAGGTATACCATGAACAACTCATCTTAAGCAGTTGGACATGGACAGCATCTGCTGGAGGAAACCTCAGTTGCTGCAGCACTGCTAGTTTCTCTGTTTCTATCTCTAGAAACAGCGTAACCGCACAGTGCTTCCCACACAACTGCCTTGCATACAATCATGCCTGTATCTGTCTTTCAGTCTAAGGATAGAAGACCTAAATGAAATGTTAAAGCAACAACTTGAAGTGGAAACGTAGTCTTCAAAACCTATGAATCCATAAAACTCAACCTCAGTCTCTGTACTACAAGAACAGAGTAGAGTGGTAGGGAGACGGGGAAAATTAAATATTATTTCTTCCTTGAAGCATATTTCACCAAAAACAAGCACAGCAAGTTTCCTCAGTTCTCACAGTCTGAAAACACATTTTAAACTATGCAGTTTCTTTCTCCTCTTACATAAGAAAGATGGAAGGATATCATGACTACATGGGGATGTGTTCTCATGCTGGCCATCTTCCCAACGCTGTTAGTCATTTGGGTGAACCAGCGAGAAAGAGAGAAGCACAGCGTGGCACAGAAGAAGTTTATGCTGCCAGTAATTCAGAGGGACTTTCTGACCATTTATCTCTACTTCTGAAGTTCATTGTTTCACACTGTTTTTCTCACTCATTAGATTTGTCTTTCATTCATTCAGTGCGAAAGCCTCTCAAAACGAAAGGACGCTGCTCTCCCAGAGAGCGCCACAAAGCAACAAGAACTCAAAATCTGACAGACCATACCTTACAATTTCATAAAACATGCATTTGGGATTTTTGCCTAGAGACTTAGCACACCCAAGTAGGGATGCCAGAACAGCGTATTTAAAAAGAATTTTAAAACTTCTTACTAGAGAAAATGTAAAGGACATTTAAAATGATGCGTACATTGGGAGGTTGCAGTAGTTATTGCTCAAAGAAAGTTTGACATAATAGCCAAATCTGGCAACAGATAGACATAACATTACTGCAACGTAAAAAAGACGGTCACTGAAAGATCATATATATCTTTAAGTAACACTACATAAAGCAAGTTGCTTTAATATAGCAAAGAGCATGAACAGATAGCCCTTTCAAGTGCAGAACCAATGCAGTTTAGGCACAGCAGATAACCAAAGAGAAAGTGCTACCAGCACAACAGAAGCTTTATGGTTAAAATAAATTAATTAATTAAACAAAAAAAAAATCAGGAGTTCAAGAAACACAATTACAAGATGCTTTAGATATCATGAAAATTTATCATGAAAGGTAGGAAGGATGAAAAGGTAAAAGAATTGCGAAAACAACCTTTAAACAACACAAAATGGAACTGAAAAGTCAAACGAACATAATGGAGGACATAAATTCTCATGGAAAAGCCTGCTTTAAACACAGCATAAAATTTAGTTTAGAAAAGCTTTACTAATTAATATAAGAGGTGGGTTAAAAAAATCAGTTATGAAACTAACTCAGCAACATTTCCAACAGAAAAAAAATCGCTTATTCTAACAATTTAAGCTTTGGGCTCTGTGTAGGAGATTAATTAAAAAATTCTGATGCTAGTTCAGGTTTTATTTATACTGAAACAAAGCTTTTTATACTGAAATTTTGACAATTATATTTCCCTCCATCTCTGTTCTAATGATCTCGCTCCATCCGTCCAGCTGGATCAAGATGAGAGAAGGGAGAAAAACTCTAACACAGAACTTTGCTTACACAACAACAGCAGGAATAAGTCTCAGTATCAACACAGAAAAATTCACCTCACCACCGCCTATTACCAAGAGCTCCCAAACAGAGTCCTTTTGTGCACCACTGTTAAGAGCAGCAGCAGCTCTTGACCATGCAAGCCGAGAAGAGGGACTACAGCACTCTGCCAAGGACAGACCTGGGGGAAATGCACAGAACACCCCATCCCACTGCAAGAGAGAATAGGTCAGGAATTAGCATTCTGCTCACCTTCGATGCTTGTCGAAGCCATCGCAAGTATTCAGTGAAGTTATCAAAACAAATGTAATAAGTCTGGCTTTGAGGTCCAGAGGAGCTAAATGCTAAACAGTGCTGGTGCTTTTTGACTTCTTCCACCTGCAGTAAAGACACAAAATAGTTAGTGAACAAGAATCAAAACCTCTCTGCACAACTCCCCAGGGCAAAGTTAAAGTGTGCCCAGGAGGAGCTCTTCAAAAAGAGTTGTATTAACCCTCCCAAGTATTCCAGCTGAGTGTCAAATATTCATCAGATCTACATAAGCAAGGACTCAGAACAACTGAAAGGAGTTTAACAGAACCTTCAAGCCTGCTCAACTCTATTTTCCAGAACACAGGAAAATCCAAAAAATGACATAGGCTTTATGGTGGAAAACAAACAAACAAACAAAAAAACCTCAAACCCCATCTCTTAGCCACGTGACTTAAACCTCATGTCACATGAACACGAATGCAAACCTGAGGTGCTGCAGGCAGAGAACGATTTGGCAAGAATTCTAGTTTTGAGTTGGTAGTTGTTGGTAAGACTGAAATAAAAAGAAAATACATATGTTGCTGTTTTCAATGTTTAGGGCTCTCTGGGGTTTTTCTCCTTGCAACTTGGTCTTATTGTTAAAAATTGTTATTCCAGGTATTTGCAACCTTCTTTTTGCTCACTATCTTTACTAAAGTATGCAAGACATAAAGAGACTTCCAGGTTTGATGAAGGAACCAAAGAAGGAAAACACCAAGAATGTTAACATTGTACGAGAGGCTGAGCACCATAGAAGGCTTCCTAGGGAGAGACATTTAAAGCTGTCTTTAAACAACCTACAGGAGCACAGTTTATACTCCTGACTAGCAGTACACCATTAAAAACTGGCTCAACAAAATGCTTCTCTTACACCCCAATTAAATTCTTTGGCATTTCTCAACTTGCTAAAAACCACCCCAGAATACATCATTCTGCTACCATACACGAGGAGTCCCACACAACTTATGGTCTCGGTGTCTCAGCACTGCATTCTGGAGTGCCTTTGCAAACCAGGAAGTACAGAGTATTTATGGGGTTGAGGAAGAATATTTTTTGAGTGATAATTTAAAAAACACTTAATTCTGTGCCAAGCATCCTCCACCCAAGCTTTGTCAGCAGAAGCCCTCGGTACATTTTTCCCAGCTCCACTCTCCTTTCCTTTTTAAAATTTCTGTCAACTTTCCTTTTAACAGTCTGTATGTTTTACATTACAGGAGGCGTTTCTGTGGCAAAACAACAACTTAGAAACTCCATGTTAAGCATTTAAGAAAAGGCACACAACCCTTTTTAAAAACATTTCTTTTTTTTTTTATCTTTAAGAGAAGGTCTACGAGGGTGTGAATTCTGCCCTTTCCAATATGCAGCAGCTAGGAATACCACTCACTGCTGGAGAGCATGCACACAGCTGCTATGAGAGAGGACACAGTTTCTACTTCAGTGCATCCAGGAAAAAGAGTTGAACAATGATGTGAAGAATCATAAAAAGGGATGGGGAAAAAGAACTCCTAGAAGAAGGGACTGCTTTTCACACTGCTGGTATAGAACATTAATGAATCAACTCCAGTCTCCGTATGTAACATCATGAAGCTTGTTTCTCTTTCAATGACTCTTAAGTATCAAACTTATCAATACGCAAAGTAAAATAACATTATTTCAGGTGTAAATTCAACCTCAGGCTGAGGGAGTAAAATGGATTCTTTCCCCATTACCTTGGGTAATCAACCTCGTAATAGTAATGTGAAACCATGTTTAGGCTGAAGTTGTTAATGGTGTAATCCTACTGTCACTACTAAAGTTTCACAGGTATAATCAATCACAAAAGATCCAGCTTCAGCTTTTTGGAAATAAAAACGTTTGCTACTGTTCGCTTACGTTGGACCACTGCTCATATAATGCTGAATGCTCAAAAAAACCCAATGTTCAAAACAAACCCATGCCCTTTTAGGTTGGTTTTCAGGACTTAAGAGTAACACAGCATGGACAAAAACTGGACAAAGAGGCATACTACAGGTCATACACAATACAGATGTGTGCATCATTTAGTTGTGTACATATGCAATATTGATAACAGCACACAAGAAAAGGAGACTGTGGTCCATACAAAATTGAATGTACTTCCATCACTGCTCTTTTAATATTTTAATCTATACTTTGTAAACTGTTAAACTGTTAAGTAGGAAGCTGACTACAATCAGCTCCGACGATCCCACCTGCAGAACAATCTTTTGGGGTGGGGGAAGGGGGAGGAAAAGGAATCATCATAATTGAACACAGTCTTCTCTGTGTAAAGAGACAGGGGTTAAACACACAGCATTAGCAAGCAAATACTAAAAATAAAATCTTACTTTTCCACCAATTAAAGGGAGGACATGCATCTTTCCAGTCTGGCTTTCTTTTACTGATGAGACAATCAGGCACGTTCCACAAAGGATAGCTTGGCGTCTTGTCCATCTGTTGACTGGCAAATGTATTTTCCCTTTTCGAACATTGTACATTCCTGAGAGCTGAATCCGTTCAGAGCTGCCAATGCTGTGGGGCTTCCCTGAAATGGAAACAAAAGCATCTACTTTACCACAGAGAATCTTTGCTACTTTCACTCAAGGGTTCTAGATACAGACCACAGCGTGACAAATGAAAAGCAGCTTCAGAACCATGCAAGCAGATAATGGCATATCAGCTTCAATACAGACTTCCTTCATAGGTAGAAGTATATGAACAAGTTGCTATCACAAAGAGTAGACCTCAGCCTCGCAGTCCCATAACCTGCAATAGTTGCAGAAGTACCAGTTAATGGTACTTCCTCTATGGTACTTTCAACCTTTTCTGTGGGACCTGGCAAGCAAATGTTCATCCTCAACAGTAGGATGCCATGCAAGGTAGCTTACTGTTGAGTTCATGCTCAAGCTACTGTAACTGCAGAAGGGCATGAGGTACTACTGCATGTTCACTTACACCTTTGCGTTTCCCTGTTTCTTTTCTTGCCATCCTTAAGGTCATGGTTGAATAGCTTAAATACTGCTTCCCATGTGGTACAGCTGGGACTCCCTCCGGCCTACCTTGTTCAGTCCAAGCCCCGCAGCAGAGCTGGCATACTAAGCCAGAACGTAAACAGAGGTAACCTAGATGAAACCCCAAAATGACTCTGTTTCAGTCTAACCAGAGCTTCAGATAAGAGTGAAGTACTTTTGTCTGCGTTAAAATGAATTCGCTGTTTATAATAATTCAGATTATTAGCTAGACTAACAATTAGACCCAATCTGTTAAAAGACACTTCCTATCTAAATGGCTCTACTAATCTGATCTACTGATAGGATCGTGCTTTCTACAGAAACAACCATTAACAATGACAACAGGATGAAGACAAGCATCCATCTCTTGCCTCTGCTCTTACAGGACCAACTTCTTTTAGGGCATAAATGGGAAGAAGCACAATTAGCTCGTTTTAATACAAAGAATTTATCCACATCAAGTTACCCAATCAAACCCTAAATAATCAAGCCAAGATCTGAATCCCCCCCAAAAACCCTAGAGTCTCCTGCAAACAGAGACAAGAGGTAATCACGTTTAAGTTAAACTGCTTGAGATTTCTGGAAGAACATCAGTGGCAATGAAACTTTGAAAGGCAGTTCCTCCGCATGAAGAGCCAAAGGCTGCGTTACCTCTACATAGCTTCTTGATCATGACACTCAAGATAAACCACTCATCTTCCTACACTGATCTTTAACAAAAATCTTTCAGAAACAAAGAATTATTAACATATTACGACTCCAGAAAAGCAGAGGGTTGAATCTCTCTTCTAACCCAGATATTTCAGAACAGTGCCAGTTAAATCAAGGCACTGACAACTGCTGCACACTGTTATTTCAGCTTGCTCCTACTCCTTATATGACAGCTCATTTGTCTCAATGATTCTGCTCTTTCTTTCAAATTACCTCACTGAAGACAGAAGATGCTTACCACATGGCCTACCCACAGTACTTCTCTCACCCCCACTATCCTGCACCAATTCTTGCCCTTATCTTCAAAAGCAGCCTTCTTGAATCTTCCTGCCAGTTTAATGAGCCAAGACCTGGCATAGTTAACTCAAACCTTGCTCTGCTCTAATAAACACTGGCATTTAGGCTACCGATGTCTGCCAGGTTGGATATGCAGGAACGTTACTGCTGCTTGAAGCTAAAAGACAGAAACTCTAATGCCTACAGGATACCGGCATTTACTAAAATAAAAAAAACAGCCGCCCCAGGAAAGCAATAATTTCACTGCCAAGCAAATTCAAATCCAACAACAGAAACTGTGGATAAACACTTTCCTGAAGCCCAACAGAATAGAGGAAGCAGAGACTATCCATTGCACACAAAGTTACGGAAAGATTGGTAGGAAATACAAGTCAGTAAAACAGAGAGCAACTCAGCACTAACTAAATACAAAAGCTGAATCAAACTTCACATTTGGAATATGAAAAACGTGGTTGCAAAGTTACTGATATTTTACTTAGCTTGTGCAGAACATCGCCACAAAGCATTGATGAAAGAGTTAACCATGCACAAAAGCAGTAACACCTCTGTAATGGACTAAAAAGTGCCTGATAAATGCCAAAAGTATGGTTGCAGGAAGAATGACTTAAGAAATATGGACAGTTTCACATCAAAAGCAATGTTTTAAGCAAGATTGTCTCCCAGAGACTGTTTCTAGCTACGGGTTCTAACTTTATCACCTGTTTGGAAAAGCACAACTCATTGCTGAGGGAACTCTTCAGGACTGCAAAGCACAATCTGAATCCCTTGGGAAGCCAAGTCCATTCAGCATCATGTATTTTAATATAGCTGAATGCAACTTTATCCCTGTAGGAACAAAGAACTCAGGTCACACCTAATACAGGGAGAACTGTGTCCTGGAAAACACTAGTCCTCAGAAGTTCTTTGGGATTATGGTGGATAACAAAGAACATGAGCTCCCACTACAGCCAAGAGGCCTGGCATGAAACATGAGAACATTCAGTAGCAGCAGAGAAGTAACATTACCCTGTCTACTGCACTGGGAAAATGATTACTGGAATACCACACTAGCTGTCCACACTTCAAAAAGGGTGCTGAAAAATTAGAGAGCCTTCAGAAAAGTTACAGGAAAAAAAATCAGAAGCCTGGGAAACCTGCTTCCTGGGACCAGACTAAACAATTCACTCTCCTGGATTAACCCCCATAGTTAGAGATACCTGGACCAGTAAGAGTATCCAAAATTTTCAAGAAGGCATTTCTGCAAACTTCCGATAAATTCAACTGAGGTTATAACTGCAAGTCACAGTAAATTATTATTGCTAATAAATCTTTCCTAGCAAAGCTAGGATAGAGCCATCACTTGAAGTCTTCCTGCTAGGTATGAACTGTACTCTCTCTCAAACTACAGATTTGACAAAACAATTACCAGGGTAAAATCTTCAGCTATTCCCCCAAAGACTGTTGTAACAGCCCCTTCAAGTTCGAAGGATTTAACACACACTTCTAGCAAGTTCTGATCTTTGCTACATGAAAGCTAGAACAGCCCTGATGAGAAAGTACAAAATGCTGAAACTCTTTCATTAAAGCAAACTATTTCTCTCTATTCTTGTCCACATCACTACATAACTTGAAAAGCCTACATTTAATATTGGATCACAAGTTGCCTGAAACACAATCTGCTCACATATCATTCTGTTTTCTTCCTGTTCAAGGGTTGTTGCCACTGCAATTTACTAGTATCACAATGTTCTATTATTATGCAAGAGAGAAATCCACCAAATGGTAAAAGCTGCTGGCTTATTTCAATTTTAAATAATAGTTATTCGGGGACATATCAACCAAGAGTGGAATCGAATTCCTAAATCCCCACAAGTGGTGCAGATAACTTGGAGCAAAAGCTGTCTAACAGGAGGCAACCCTGCCTACTGAAAGATAAACTTGAACAGACTGCAGCTTTAAAAAGCTCAGCTATTTGCTGACAGAAGAGAATAAAGAACAGGAAAGGTTTAAACGACAGCAAGCCATGGAGATACTGCCACAATAAAAGAGGGACGAGACTTGAAAACAGTGCAAAGCAATCCCAATACTTGCTGCTCCCCACTTCACCACGGAAAGCAGCAGGTGGCAGGGTCTCCCACTGCCCCAGAGCACAGCTACGGCAACAAAGCACACCAGTGACAGGAGGGAGCTGGAAAAGGAGCTAAGACTCAAATGGACCCACATTTTGAATTTTTTTAACGGTCTGAAAAATAATGAAATGAGAAGGCATGCACAATCGATGCAAATGACCTTCTCCTTTTTCAGAGTTTAGAGGAGGGACAGACAATTAGAACTTCACTAGAACTTCTGTAGACTAAGGATTCAAGAGGTAACAAAGAATAGCAATGACTGCATAATCATACCGTCACCAGCAAAAATCAATCAATTGTTCAGGTAACCTACCAGTGCTGGTGAAAATATTGTTCTCAGTAAAGGGATCAGCAGTTCTGAAATTAACTTCCTCAGTCCATCTGACACACTTCCCATTTGCACTTGAGGAGATGGTGTGAGATTCATATTTAGATTTTTCTTCAGTTTTTGCTATACCCAAAGGGAGTAGATGAGTTTTCATAGAGGCTTGTGATATTATTTTGAAGCTGACAGTTCTGCAGATAAAAAGGTAACTATGATCCTTTGTGACTTGAAACACAAATTCAATTCTTGCCAAAAACCTGAAGATAATTATTGCTGCCTTGATCAGAGTAGAGGCAAGCATGCCAGAAGATCTAGAAGAATTGCATACCAGAAAATGTTTTTCAAATGTTAAGCCCAACCAGAGCAGTTTGGGTGTTTCAGTAAGAAATCATGAAAAGATTATTTTTCATTCCTGTCAGGAGTCCAAAGCTACAGCAACTCCTAAGCACAGCACAGCACATCTACAACAGGACTTTTGTTCTACACAAGGCATTAGAGGAGATGCCTCAAGGAACTACCAACAGACCATTCATTTGGCTATCTTGACATTCATGGTCGAGTTCCTCTCAGTTTTAGTTTGCCTTAAGACCTGGAGGAAAATTAGTGGTATTTAGAACAAGGACATAGAGAAAAGCAGGGTATCTGATTTAAATGGCAGGACTGTTGTTTAGACCAAGAACCATATGGTTCTTAATAAGAAGCATGGATGGGACACCAGTGATCCTTTTATAATGTCAAAAACCTAAGACCTCCCAACAAGCAGCTTGAAGAAGCTCTGGGTACACAATGTGCTGACATCCTGCCTGGTGCAAAGACTTCAAACCTTATTAAACACCCACAGTCACTTGCTTTGGATTCGGGAATAAAGCTCTTTAACCTAGCAATGGAAGGCATATGGAATACATTACTATAAGAAGTTATAAGAGACCAGCTCATTAGGGGACATAAAAGTATTTGGAAGAAAACCTCTGAAGTCATAAAGCTGATTAAGTTGTGAGTACTTATTATTCCACCCTGTTTGAAAAGTACAGCCAATAAAGTCTGCCTGTAAAGAGTTAAGACATTACCAAAATAAGAGCGGGGAAAAGTGCTGACATAAGAAACGTGTTCACTTCTGTGCAGTGGGTTTTATTTTTATTACTAATATCGGTCTGACAGAATGAAAACTAAAAATTATCTTAGGCCTGTATGACACAGTCAGCCCGGCCAACTTGAAAGATTGCCCTCTCAGAGCTGTCTCAGGTATTGACCAACAATTAAAATATCTAGTTTTGCCATTTAGAAGTACAATTATATATCCAGTCAGAGGATGTATTCAGTAGGAATAATGTCCAAGTTTGAGGATTTTCAGAAGTCATGGAATGTCTCAGTTTTTCAGTGCCTAATTTAGGGACATCCTTTTCCAGCTACAGCTGGGCTAGCTAAAGAGGTCATCCTTCTCATCTGCTCCTTGTTGGGCCCTTGGCCTGAGGCCCACATTGCATCAACCCTCCTGCATCAGCTGCTCGTGGTAAGCTGTCCCTAAGCCCTTTCAGACAAAACAGGCTGCTTTAGTTCTTGTGTCTCTTTTCGACTGAAAGGGCTTATAGGGACAGCTCATAGTGAGTAGTTCAGCACGGAGAACAGAGGGATGGCAAACAGTGGCCAGAGCTGTAACACGGTAGCTGTGCTGACGGGGATACGTAATTTAAGCCCTCCCACAGCTTTCAGTGAGCAGTTTCACAAATAAGACATTTCACTTTGTGGGCATCAAATCTCTTCAGGGCATACACTGGGGACACACACACACACCCCTCCAAATCCACCACTCAATTTTGAAGACTTTGGTTGGACTCCACTAAGAAAAGTTGAAGTATTTCCTAGCGGATCTGGTGAAATCTGTTGAGAGGGTGGAAGTCTCTCAGCTCATACCTGCAGTATCTTCTCAGCCATACCTCTGAGCTGAAATCAAGAGCACGTCACACCGGCCTTGTCTACAACCCCCCAAACCTCCCGCCCTTAGCCGCTGGTAAGTGACAACTACACTGACCAATGAGGGCAGGCAGACAAACCCAAGCCAAGGCTTTGCCTAATTACAAGTGCAAAAAGTCCTCAATTAGCTTAAAAACACTGAAAGCCCTTGAATGTCTTTACCCACCTTTAGGAGACAGCACTGGAATGAACAGTTATTGCTGAACCCCTACCACCAGGTCACTCTGCCTATTTCTACTCTCACTCAAGCTCTTTCATTAATACTGAGAAAGCGATGGCCTGGGATATTTTGGAAGCTTCTCAGTCATTTAAGGCTGCTTCCTCCACCATTCTTGTCAAAGCAAGGACAGCAGTGATGACTTCAGGCAAGGCCCCAACAATGAGATGCATAAAAACAAAGGAGCAAGTTGAATAAAAAACAACAACAACAACAAAAGCTGGAGCAGGGCAAAAGCAGCAGAAGTAATATAATTCTGAAACTATTGTACCACTCTCTCTCTCTCCTTCTCTTTTTTTTTTTTTTTTTAAACTTTAAACTCATGAGGAAAGTGCTATGTTATATGCTCACAGTTATACGCTTATTAAAAAAAGCGTCAAGGGGATTTTCCTTGCTGAAGGTACTACACTGCCATAATTTAAGAACAAAGGCACAGAATTAGCGGAAAGCATTCAGAATTAGCAGAATTAAGGATTCATCTAATTTAGTAGTCTCTGACAGCAATCAACAGAGGATGCTTTTGCAAAGATAACAAAGCAATATTTTACTTGGTAAACCATCCTCTTCCAAAAACAGGAGTTGCATCTTTGCATCCAAATCTACTTAGACGCTTAAAAATTCCTATGAAATTTATGTGGCTGCTGATTGACTCTCTATTGCTCTGCTAAACAAGGACTCAAGTCACCATTACACTGTTTTTATAGGCATGTAACTATTGGAATAGACTTCACTCATTAAACTCCTCATTTTGCTGCATTCTGTTTTAATTTGGGGGCTAGGGGAAGCTCTGAAATGGTTATGTTTCCTCTAACAGATTAGCAGTTCAATTTGTAATACTTGAGGACTGTTACCTTTTCACCCGAGAAATGCAAGTAGACCACAAAAGCTGGATTTGATAGAATTGTGTTACCTCAGCCTTTTCTTTAAAGACATGTTCATTATGAGACAAAACAGGCAGACAGACAAGCTTCTAGTGAACTGTGAAGTATATTCCAACTTTACAACAAGATCGTCCTCAAAGAGAAGCATTATTACTATATGATGTGATAGAATAAGACACATCTATTATTTTTATAGCAATAATTCTGCCTTCCATTTATATTAAATCCTTACTGGAGGAAAGGTGTGTATGCACAATGCAAAAAGCGTCCCTCTGTTCCTTCTTCCACTGAGATGGAGTTCTGGTTTTTGTTCACTGGATTATTCCTTGCATCCTGTTCTCACAGGCATTTCTATCAAGCGCTATGTATTTATCAATGGAAAACGGTTGCAACTGCTTTAGTGTTAAAAGCTCAATCAACCTGTGTAAGCCAAAAGCTTCAGGAAAAACAACAGTGACTCAACAGAAATCATTGGAAAAAAAAAAACCAAAAAAAAAACCAAAAAAATCAGTGTTAACCTAGCACGATTCCTGCACTGGGACAACTTAAGAAAGGCAAGAGGCTAAAGTAGGAGGTACAATGATGCAGTTAAAAGCAAGCAAGCCCAGCAAGCAGCTCCTCTGGATTACTATGTAGAGGCAGTGCACCCTAAGTCTTAGTATCCAGTTGTAACCATAACAAGTGAATTCCAGATGTAGCAGCACAAATGTATTTTGAAAGCCTTTAGCAGCAGAGTATAGCATGCATGGGGGAGGGGGAACCGCCGCTCTCTCAAACTCTTCGTCTTATCATTCTCTACAGAGCATTCCTGTGGCTGAAACACAGCTCCATCACATTCAAACTCCCAGCCCCGAGCATTCCTATCCTCCTGGCTCGTCTGCAGGAAATTATAGCAAGTTGCATGTAAGCAGGTTGTTCATTTATTGCAGCAAGACAAAGAGACATTCAAGGCTTCCTGTATGTCCTTTTGCTTGCATGAGAAATGAACAAGAGTGTGAGCTGAAATCTACTGTTATGCCCAAATACTTCAGTTTGAAGAAAGCTTGTAAAGGGCAGAGAGCCTCCTATCCTTCAGCAGTAAACCTCAAAACCCACTCCTTTGGAAAAATTATTGTATGTCACCTCTGCATGGAAAAATAATTGAAATACAGAGAGGAAAAGAAACCATCAGGAGAAAAAGTCTTCTTTCTCTTCTGCTTTAACAAGGTAATAAAAAGCTACAGTATTGGCCTAGAACTTCCAGGAAGTACTATCTGAAACAGCTTTCTCATCTTGAACTTAGGATTCACTTAAGAAAGCTACTGAAGGAGATTCTCGATTACTCTTCTACCAAATGTTTTTGCCAAAAGTAAATTTAACACAGAATAAGCCTAATATTGATAAGATTTGTGCCAGCACCTGATCACATCTCTTACCAGTATAGTTCATAAAAACAGTGCTTCAGCAACAGATTTCATGTTGTCCCTTATTAGGAGGACCTCAGGAAGCTCAACTTCCCAAATAGTTTTATTGTGGTATGCACTAATATTAGAGCTAGGTATTTAACAGACAGGCCCAAAAATCTAAACCTTACAAATACGCCAGTAGCATCACGACTTGCAAAAGAACATGAACAGTTTCAGTAGGATAGGACCCAATGACTGTTCAGCCTGATCTTTCCCCTTTCTCTCCCCTTCCCAATCCCCATAAAGCACAGCTGAAGAGAATCCTGAAAACGTACACTTATTTTTGTGAAGTCATGCAAAATTGAATTCTACTTACTATACTTTCAACACACAAAAGCCACAAGCACAGTAAAATCCCTAGCATCCCAAAGGATACTTACCCTGTCTAATGCAATTGCTGCATTGGCAAAAGCTCTGAGCTAACCAACTGTTTTAGGCAAAGC